>NC_092803.1:139583196-139896653 GCF_040954645.1 Diabrotica undecimpunctata | reverse complement strand
TTTTCTTAGGCTGGGTTAATCGGCTATAAAATGTTCCTATATTTAAACATTAGAACTTAATTGTATAAAAATATGGCTACAAGGGATGACTTACGTGAATCTAGCATTTGTCTCTAGTGAGTCATCTTTGCCAGTGGACATCCTATATAATTTTTTTTAAAGCTCTCTAATGAGCTGGCATCAACGAACTGTAACATTAATTTATGGTTTGTATAAATAAAACAAAGTAAATTATTATGCTGTAAATATGCAGTTTCATCTAAGTAAAATTAGAGTAAATTCAAGATATAAATAAAACCTTATACGTTCCTGGCCACCTGTTGCCAACTGATTTTACCTATAGACCAAAATTTACTTAGACAACGACAACAATTAAAACAAATCGACAAATATTGTTATCTAACAATTCTGTTACTAATAAAATTATTGTTTTTCTGACATTTGAAATTGAAATACAGTATAGCCCAAAATAAAGAGTACTGAACTTGTTTAAGTCAGCGAATCCGGAATCTTTAACTCATTGATGGTTTGTGGTGCCCATTTAAAAACGGCAGTTTTAGCCATGCCCCAAATGTATGCGTCTGGAGATATTAAGTCTGCAGAATGTGCAGAATAGAGGAAGTTAGTAAGTCGTGAAATGAATTTGTTTGGAAAATGTCCCTGAAGAAATGGACGAACTGCGACAGCAGTATGGCAAGTTACCCCATCCTGCTGGAAAAATTGGTCTCGAAATGCCAAATTACGTGCACGACAAAATTGACGTAGATCAGGAATAAAGCGTGTTAAAATTTGTATGTTCCTCTGTTGATTAATTGTGACTTGCCTACCATTTTCTTCGATAAAATATGGACCAATGATTCCGTGTCCCGAAATTGCACATCAGGCACTCACTTTTGCGCTATGTAAAGGAAGTTCTTGAACTTCATCTGGTCTGGCTAAGCCCAGAAATCGATTTGTGTGATGATTTACATGGCCTGACAAATGAAAATGTGCTTCGTCTGAAAACTATATATTTTTCAAAAATTCAGGATTTTCATACTGTAATGCAAAAATTCCGGCTCAATATTCCACTCTACTGTGATAATACCTGGTATGTAATTGTTGATGTACCTGAATCACATACGAAAATGCACCCAGCTCCTTCAGGATTCTTTGAAAGGAAGTTCGTTTTAAGCCAAGATGCAACGTTGTTCTAATCTGGTTGGCTTTCGGATTTTCCAAGATTCACTCTAAAACACGTTCATGGTTATCGTTGTTGTTAACTGTCATGGGACGGCCTGAGTTTTCTTTTAGTTGTCACAATACATTACCCGTATTTCTAAACTTTTCAACGACCTTCAAAATTAGAGAATTTCTTGGAGAACCTTTATTAAACCGTTGTGTGAATTGCAGACACGTATTGCAGACTTGCACTATTATGTCGGCCGATTCCGTATGAGCGAAAATAATGCTCCACAAGACACACTTTCTCCTCTGTACTTAACACAATTAGGCCTTAATATTAATTAAGGCCTAATTGGCCTTAATAGGCCAATTTGTGTGTGTGGCCAATAGGCCACATTTACAATTAGGCCTTAATAATTAATTGTTTAAGGATTACGTACTTGATATGTCTATACTAGTTTATTTGAATATTACAGCGCACACAAAGACACATCTATGTTTCAGTTTCAATACTGTTTATTTGGGGCAATACTGTATTAAATTTCCAATTGAAAACTTATTTGTACTAAACTAATAATGAATTATTTAAATCATTATTAGAGATAAAAATCCATGGAACTGAAATTTTAATATGGTTCTGAATCTATTTTCTTGTAGCATGTTTTTCACTAAATATTTTATACATAGGAATAAAATACAATGAACTGTAATAAAATATGTATAAAATATTGAAACAGTGAAATTTTAATGATGATCGATTATGGAGATAAACGCAGAAGTCAGGTGGAAATGAAAAACTTGTTTGACTGTTTAATATTTTACAATTACCTAAGCGTACTGACAATTCATGCACAAGTCAGAAAACGTCAAACCATGAAAAAGAAAACTGCACGTCGTATAAGTACATATGAAAATTTTCTTTTCATTATACTTAGATACTTTTGTAGTGAGTAATGTAGTAGTGTTTTTTTAGAAAGTACGTCAGGTGAACAGTCCTGACATGTCTTAATAAAGATAAACTCTATCCGTATAAAATAGCTTTTGCTCTGGAGCTATTAGAAGATGACACCGATCATACAACGGAGTTCTATGAAAGATTGATGAATAAACTGGACAGAAATGAGAGCTTTAGTAAACATTATTTTTCCAGATGAGTCAACTTTCATAGTAAAGAGGGAGGTAAACCAGCAAACCTGTAGGTATTGGTCAGCGGCAAACCTTCATTAAATACGCGAAACACTGAAAATTCTCAAAATGTTAACGTCTCGTCCATCATGGTATCATATGTGACCATATAATTATTACGAAAAAAATTTGACGTAAAAATATTTGAGACAACGTTGTTTGCCCAGTGACGTAGCCGAGGGTGTTCAAAGAGTCCCGACATCCGCCGACATATTATCTATCAAATATTGATTTTAAAATTAAATAACTGCGTAAAAAATGTTAAATTAAAACAATTTATTTTAAATTTAAAAAAATATTTTGATTTTTCCGAAGATTATTCTTCTTCTTCAAGTGCCATCTCCGCGGCGGAGGTCGGCAATCATCATAGCTATTCGGACTTTTGAGACGGCTGCTCTGAAAAGTTCATTTGATGTACATCCGTACCACTCTCTCAGGTTGCGCAGCCATGACATTCTACGCCTCCCTATGCTTCTCTTTCCTTGGATCTTTCCCTGCATGATCAGTTGGAGCAAGGTGTATTTCTCTCCACGTGTAATATGTCCGAGATATTCCAATTTTTTTGTTTTTATTGAATTTAAAATTTCCATTTCTTTGTTCATCCTTCTCAGAACCTCTTTGTTTGTGACGTGTTCTGTCCATGATATTTTCAGAATTCTTCTGTACACCCACAGCTCAAATGATTCCAGTTTTTTCATTGATGTAGCATTCAAGGTCCAAGATTCCATTTCATAAAATAAGGTCGAAAAAACATAGCACCTCGCCAACCTAACTCTTAGTTCCAGTTTTAAATCCCTGGTACATAGAACTCTTCTCATTTTGTTGAAATTTGCTCTAGCCTTTTCTATTCTTATTTTTATCTCCTGATTGTAATCATTTGTGGAGTTAATCATTGTTCCCAGGTATGCATATTTGTCCACTTGTTCGACGTTGGTTTCGTTTATTAGAAGACTCTCGTTATTTCTTTGAGTTTTTGATATTCTCATAAATTTCGTCTTCTTGACATTCATTGTTAGACCATACTCTTTTCCATACTCTGCTATTCTGGTCACCAGTCTCTGAAGATCTTCAATGTTTTCGGCTAAAATCACAGTGTCGTCCGCATATCTAATGTTGTTAATGGGAACTCCATTTACCTTTATTCCAGCTGTTTCACCCTCAAGAGCTTTTTTCAGGACCTCTTCGGAGTAGGCGTTGAAAAGAATTGGCGACAATACGCATCCCTGTCTTACTCCACATCTAATTTCAATTTCTTCTGACAGCTGTTCGTTAACACGTACTTTTGCTCGCTGTTTATAGTATAAATTTGATATGATCCTGAGGTCGTTGTAGTCAATCTTCTTTGATTTCAGGACATTCATTAAATGTTCATGTCGTACTTTATCGAATGCTTAAGATTATTGTCAAGATGCAAATCGAATAATATTTATTCTATCAACAAAACCTTATTAGGAAGTAATGCATCTTAAACTTGTAATGGATTTTCCCAATCCTGCTGAGAAGATTTAAGAAGAATTTTTCTACTTATTGCACCGTCTTCTGTCGAAGGCTGGCGATCCAAATGGTAATTGTAGCTTTGGAAACTTCTGCACGAAAGATTTCTGCCTGACGAGCGGTCAAACCATCTCCTCAAGGCTTTCAGCCACGAGTTCTGGCGTCTTCCTGATGCTCAACTGAACTTTTGCCCTGCACTTTACCTTTTCAATATGATTTGGAGTAATTCATATCTTTCACCCCTCAACACATGACCCAAGTATTGTATTTTTCTCTCTTTGGTTATGCTGAGTAATTCTTTTTGTTTACTGATACGCTGAAGTATCTCACCGTTGGTAACTTTTTGGGCCCATGGAGTCCGTCTGTATACATACATTTCCAAGACATCTATTCTTTTTTCTGTTTCAGAGTCCATTGTCCAACTTTCACAGCCATACAGCAAAACAGAGAAAACGTAAAATCTGATAATTCGAATTCTGAGTTCTAGACTAAGGTCCGATCTTGTAAAAAATGGTTTCATGTTCATGAGTGTTTTCCTCGCTTGTTCTATTCTTGATAGAATTTCCTTTTTTGAGTTACACTGGCTGTTGATATTTGCTCCTAAATATTTTATGGAAGTTACCTGTTCCTAGAAGATTGGGATTGCCTATTACAAAGGATAACTGACGACAATAACGGATCACAAGAAATAAACAACAGGATCCAGGCCGGCAACAGATGTCTTTTTGCTCTCCAAAACCTTATAAAATCGAAAGAACTAACAAGACGTACGAAGATACAGGTCTATAAAACAATCATACGATCCGTTGTGATGTATGGAAGCGAAACGTGGACGATAACAAAGGCAAACGAAGAGAGACTATGTGTTTGGGAAAGAAAATCCTAAAGAAGATCTTTGGCCCTGTGCTGGATGAAGCATCAGGACAATATAGGATAAGAACTAACAAAGAGCTCGAAGAACTTTACCCAGACGCCAACATCATAAAAGAAATAAAGTCCAGAAGACTCCAATGGGTAGGACACCTCAGAAGACATTCTGACGAACGAACAGTAAGACTGGTGTGGGAGGAAGTCCCAACTGTAAGGAGACCACGCGGACGCCCTCGTCTAAGGTGGCGAGATAATATACCAGGAGACCTAAGCACTATGGGCGTAGAGAATATCGAGTCGGCTAAAATCCACGATATAAGTTCAGGATTATTGATTTCAACTTCTATATCAGTATCATAATAGTTTTGAATATGAACTGCTAAAGCGTGCAACATGTCATAATACGACCCTAACATATTTCTTTATTAAATGGGTAATTTAAAAGATAGGACGAATTCCCATATCTCCTTTGATTATGGTTACCCTGTACTGACATAGTTTCAAGTAGCTTAGGCATATGTTTGTACTTAAAATACTCTATAACCTCCATCATGTCTTCTTCGTCTAGCCATTCACGTCCACATCTGAACATAAGCCTCTTCAAGTCTTCCTTTCCATTGTTTTTTATTGTACGCTACTTGTAGCCAATTTTTCCCGGCAGTCCTTTTCAGATCATCTGTCCATCTCATAGGAGGTCTGCCTCTGGGTCTTTTGTGTTGGTATGGTCTCCAGGTTAAAATTGATCTGTGCCATTTGTTTAGATCGCTCCTAGCTACATGTCCAGCGTATTCCCATTTCAACTTTAATGATTTTTGCACCACATCGGTGACTTTGGTTTTCTGTCTTATCTATGTGTTTGTTTTCTTGTCCTTAAGTGCTATACCTAGCATTGCTTTTTCCATCGCGTGTTGAGTGACTCTAAGTATATTCATATTCTTTTTTGTGATTGTCCATGTTTGTGCCGCATAAGTTAATATCGGAATAATGCATGCATCAAAAACTTTAGATCTAAAATGTAATTGAATTTGTTGATTTCTGAGTATATAGTTCAGTTTACCGAATGCTGCCCAAGCTAACTTTCTTCTTCTTTTTATTTCTTCAGTTTGAATTTCCCTATTTAGTATTATTTTTTGTCCTAAGTATATATATTCTTCAACTTTTTCTATAACTTTATCGTTTATTATTGTCACGGTGTCTTCGGAGTGCATGACTTTTGTTTTGTTTAAATTCATTTTCAGTCCTATTTTAGAAGATTCGGTATGTAGTTCTAAAAGCATGGTTTGCATTTCTTGTAGGTCAGTAGCTATCAGGATTATGTCATCTGCAAATCGTAGATTACTGAGGTAGCGGCCATTGATGTTTATTCCCTTATATTTCCAATTTAGGTTTTTAAAAACGTCCTCTAAAACTAAGGTGAACAGTTTGGGTGATAAAGTATCTCCCTGTTTGACTCCCCTGTTTAATGGTACAGGGTTCGTGTGTTCATTTTCATTTAGGTAGTATGTAGCTGTAGCTTGGTTCATAGTTTCTTTTATTAAGTTAATATATCTGCTGTCTATTCTACAATTTTGCATTGCGTTTATTACGGCCGTGTGTTCTATGGTATCGAAAGCTTTTTCGTAGTCTACAAATGCTAGGAAAACTGGAAACTTGTATTCGTTACATTTTTCTATTAATATTTTTGTGGTTAACAGGTGATCGGAAGTTGAATAGCCTTTTCTAAAACCTTGTTAGTCGAGTAGTTATGACTTTGGTGAGTATTTTAAACAGGAGTATTTTTTTTAGGAGGAGTTTAAAATACTCCATCATGTATAATATCAAAAATATATTTTACAAGATAATAAGCTTTTACAATGGTCAAATTTCCCCTGAAAATATTTTTTTAACTATTTTGTATGTAATAAGCTATGTATCCTTAACTCATTCGTTACGGTTTGAATATTGTCAATACTCATAGAAACAATTTATTATACATTAACAATTGTCCATAACTTTCATTAAAAATAAATGTTTCAAGTTTTAATGAACAAAATTATTATTTAATAATCGCGCAATCCTTCCATTTGCTCATAAATATAATAGCAAGTACTTTTCTTAAATGTCCACGTTTATATAAATCAACTTATATAATGATGGCCAAAAAATGCAATACCTAGAACAAATATTTTATTAGATATTTATTTATGAAAGTATACATTATAATATTCTTATTATTTGATAACATTATAAACAAATTTGCAACGTCATTTTCGTCAAAAAATTCATAATGAATGGCTCCTCCTTGATTTTCTATACACTCAGTTATTCTATGGGGCATTGATCGAATTAAGTGGTCTACATTATATTGCGGAATACTCATCCATGTTCGATGGGTGACAAATCAGCTGATCATGATGACCACTCCAAAATCTCTACACCAGATTCTTGTATGAACTTCATGGTTTCACAGACAATATGGGGTCTTGTGTTATACTTTGTTGAAAGGTCGCATTTGGAATGGTTTGTAGCTAGGGATGTAAAACCGGTTGGAGTACTTCACCAATAATTAGTCGAGTTGTCAGATTGCCGTTCATAAGAACTAGAGGTGATCGGCTTCCCAAACATATAGCACCCAATACCATAATGCTTGGTTGTCTTGCTGTATGACGTTCAATAATCTATAAATTTCGTTTCTCACCTCGAAAACGTCTTACCGTTATGCGCCCATCAGAGCCACCCAAACCAAACCTAGAAAAGCAGACAAAACTTGATTGGCCATTCCAGTTTTGCCAAGATCTGCACCATTCTAAGCGTCGAGCCTTATGCTGTGGTGTCAAAAGTAACACCAAGAGCGGACGGTATGCTCTCAGTCCTATTCCAAGTAATCTTTGGTTCTTCTTGAGACTACCGTTCCTGTAGCTGCAACTAAATCATCTCTTATTTTATGTACACTGTCCCGTCTGTTTCTAAGAGCAAGATGTGTAAGATGGTACAAATCACGGCTTTACAATATTTTAGGACGCCCAGATCCTCCACGACGCTGATAAATATTATCATTGGACCACCTCCTCCATACTCTTAACACCGTTGCTGGACTAGCTTCAACTCTTCGTGAAATTTCCCGTAAACCAAAATCGGCCCTCTTTCATGCCTACAATACATCTGCCTCAAAAGCCGACAGCATCAGGCAGGTATATAAATTACTATTCAAACCATACCACCCGTCAAAAATATAATACCGTACTAGGTATGAAAAACAGGATAATGTCCATTGTTGATGACAACTTTTTACAAAAAAATCTGAACATAATATACAAAATTTTTCGTAACAACGGATATCCTAAACAAATTTTAAAAAAACTGATTTACAGCACTAATTTCTATGACGGTCCCGTCCATGATTCTAATAACAAATCAATCAAATATAAAAAACTTCCCTTTATTAATGGTCTAACTCATTCTGTCATATCCATATTCAAATATGTTCCTAATATTAGTATAGCTAAATATAATACCATGAACAGCAAACAACTATTTTCAAAAATCAAAGACCCAGTACCAACCTTATATAAAAGTAATGTCGTTTATGAAATACCGTGTTTAGGATGTCAAAATAGCTATATTGGTCAAACATCACAATGGCTAAAACAACGCATCACACAACATAAAAGTGATTGCCGCTTGAGAAAAAATACTTGCGCAGTGGTCGAGCACTATGAAAACACTGGTCATATGCTAGACTATAACAAAGCTCATATTTTGGCACAGACTGATAACTACAAAAGTAGATTATTTCTTGAAATGTATTACATTAACAAAAATAAAAACACTTTAAATTATAAAACGGACACTGGACAGTTAAGTAATATATATATTGTAACATATTGAACAAAATTTATAAATATTAAAAATAGCCAACATTCATCTTAATAACAACTAACCTTAATAATTCATCAAATAAATATTATTTTTCTAACTTTTCTTTTATTGTTATTTTTATTTTTACATTTGAAATAATTTTAATTTTTTATCGTATAGCTGTAACGAACGTGCTTAAGACAATTTAATCTTGACATTCAATATTTCAAATACTTCAATGACAGTTTTTATTTGCGAAATCTTTTAAATTCTGTTGAAACAACTCAAGTTGCAAACGCAAAAGCGCCAATTGAAACCTAACCAAATTGCAAACGCAAAAGCGTCAATTGAAACCTAAATAAAATTTAGGGGTGGTATATGGAGAAGGAGATGATCAATTAGAGAAGAACTAGCAAAGAAGTTATAATAAAAAGAATGGCTTAGCTCAAAAGAACACAGAGACACAAAACCTCAAGCACGAATTCGGGCTAGCCTCACTACACTAGAATTTGGCTTTGAGATAAGGGGAAAAGAGATCTTTTAACCAAAAGAATACAATATAATAATGCACCGGAAAATCTGGAACTATAAAAGGGGTAAGATAAGAGAATATACGGAGATTCCTAGGAAAATACTAAAATGGGCGCCAGCTAATTTCTGAAGGAAATTAACAAAAAAAAAATAAATGAAGTTATGAACAACAAGGAATAAAGTACTATTGATTTAATACCCTGTAATAATGTTTAAAAACCGAAAGGACACTATTGACCTTGTTCTGCTATATTATAATTGTAAGCAGGAACTGAAATAAAAGCAAAACTACTTGTAACAAATATATTTATAATATTAACAACTAACAAAACTCACCTATATATATATACAGTGTGACCCATTTAGATTGGAAACACCTCTATAAAATTTGAAGTTGTTAACTGATTTTAATCAAATTTTGTTTTAATGTCATGTAATAAAATGTCTATTGCGGGACAAAATATGAAATATTTAGTTAAATTTTCAGGGCATTCTACGATACTTTTTCTTCGTCGAAAATGGAGAATTTGTATTAGCGATTTTTTTATTAAAAAAATTTCTACGCCACTGGATTTAGAGTAGCTTCAAATAGCTATTACAAAAATTTCATTAAGATATATTAATTAATAACAAACTTATGACAACTTAAAATTTTAAACCTCACTAAGAAAAAAACACTCTGTATTAACGTTAAAAAAAAAACACTCTGTATTAACAGAAACATGGAAACATAATTTTAGTTTAAATCCTAGTTGCCTCTACCAATCCACCATCTAATTGGATACATTTGTCGTAGCGTTTATGAATATTTCTAATTACATTTCTTAGTTGTTGGGGAGTAATTTCTGCACATGCCTGTCGAATTCTTGCACGAAGTTCGTTTACGTCTCTTGGACGGGTTTGGTAAACTTTTTGTTTGATAACTCCCCAGAGAAAGAAGTCTAAAATTGTGAGATCTGGAGATCTGGGTGGCCAATCTATCAACGGACTACCCCGGCCTATCCAACGGTTCGGAAAATTTTTATTTAGCCAGTGCTTCACGGTTCTGGCGTAATGAACAGAACAACCATTTAACTGAATATACAAATTTAATCGTTCATTAATTGGGAGCTCATGAATAGCATCCCACAAGTCGGTGTTTAAAAATTCTAAAAAGTTCTGTGAGTTCAAGTTTTCTTCAAAACAGAAAGGACCAATAACTCGCTCGTTCAGTATACCACACCAGAAATTGATTTTTTGAGAATACTGGCTTTTACAGTTTATTACCCAATGGGGATTATCTGCTGTCCAATAGCGACAATTCTGTGATGATACTACTCCATTTGTAGTGAAAGTGGCTTTGTCGGTAAACAACACGTTTTTTAGAAAATTTATATTGTTTAAATATTCCCCTTGGGCCCATAAACAATATTCTAAACGTTTTGCTTCGTCGCCTTCTTGTAATGTGTGTAAGAATTTTGGTTTGAAAGGTTTAATATTATTTACCTTAAGACATCGCCGAATACTCTCTCGAGGCACATTCAAATATAAACTGGCATTCCTTAAACTGGCATTAGGGTTATTTCTGAAATGATCTAAAATGATTTGATCATTTCCTCTTCTTCTTTGTAACGGGTTATTTTTTAAAATTAGTTTTGATACTGCACCATATTCATTAAATATTCTATTTATTTTGTTTACCGTACCGCAGCTAATATTAGGACGATCCACATGTCTGTCATTAAATATTGTACAAACTTCCCTGGCACTTCTATCGTTATCTCCCAAAAGACGTATAATTTCAATTTTTTCTCTCAAACGTAATCTTGCAGCCATGACACAAAATATTATTAAAATAATTTGAAGTAAATATTGTTGCAGATATTATGCACACATTTATGCTAGCACTGAAATTTGTATGACACAAATAATGTCAAACAGTAATATCGTTGTCATGGCAACTGAGATTTAAGTTGTAGCATATAAGGTTAATAATAATATAAGTGCGTTACTTGCATTAAATTTTTATGCTATTTTAAACATTTTTTTGGCTAGTACTGGTTTATTATTAAAATTATTTCAAAAAATAATTAGTTTTATGGTTATCTGTTGATACAGGGTGTTCTTTTTTGACTCGTAGCTTAGTGAGTTTTAAAATTTTAAGTTGTCATAACTTCGTTATTAATAAATATATTTTAATGAAATTTTTGTCATAATTATTTGAAGCCACTCTAAATCCAGTGACGTAGAAATTTTTCTAATAAAAAAATCGCTAATACAAATTCTCCATTTTCGGCGAAGAAAAAGTATCGGAGAATGCCCTGAAAATTTAACTAAATATTTCATATTTTGTCCCGCAATAGACCTATTATTACATGACATTAAAAAAAAATTTGACTAAAATCGGTTAACAACTTCAAATTTTATAGAGGTGTTTCCAATCTAAATGGGTCACACTGTATATATATATATATATATATATATATATATATATATATATATATATATATATATATATATATATAGAGAAAATATAATTACAGTAGTGGGGCTACGGTATGCGAGGACCAAAAAGCCACGACAAAATTAGATATCCCCACTACTGGGCCAAACGAAAAGGTGTATTAGTAAATCTATAATCTAAGTCCATGGGAGAAGCGAGATCTTAACACTAAGGTTAGTTACGAAAGTTAAATCCTAGATAGGTAAGGTAGGGAATATAAATACTAAAAAAAAACCGTGACGGTTATACAAAAGAAACTACCTTACCTAACAAATATACAACTAATATGTGTCGAAGCAGCTAAACACCAGATCTATGTGTAAGTGTTATGCTTACACACAGATGCTGGGAGATATCTAAAGTGATCAAGTGTGATGAGTATGGCCAACAGACTCGGAAAGATATATATATAATTTTTAAAAAAACTGATACATAAATTTCTTCCCTTCCCTTTTAAAAACCGCTATACAAAAATCATGAACCCCTTCCCTAACAATGAATCTAATTTAATTAATTAATAGCTATTTACCTAACTTTTATAGATGTTACAAAAACTGTAATAAGTACTAACCTTGGTATATGCATATACAAAGTTGTAAATTACAAGAAAAACCTTAACCCTGAGAAACTAGTTGTTACTGTCTGTCACAACACTACAGCGGTCCTGGATAAGTCCCCTTAAGACTCTGACGATCCTTGAGGCTCCGAAAAAAAAACGAATGAAGAGGAACGCTGTGGTTCTGGAGACAATCGGTTCCTGGTTTCCAATGGGTTGAATTAGGTGTTTGGTTAAACTAATTCTAGTATTAAACGTTATCCTAATCGGGTGAAATCTACAAAAAATAACATTTAGAGAAACATCAAGGCACCCAAAGATGACTGTCAACACATACTCTTACATCGAATTACCACAACAAACAAACATTTTATTTTATCAGCTGACTGTCATCCTGTCTATTTATTGCGTCTGCGCATTTAAAGAATATCTAGTAAATCAGGCATGAAACTTTTTATACCGAGTAGGTATACAAAAAAACAGAAAAACTAATTAGGTGTCCGATAAATTAACGATCTAGGCTCAAGTCCACATGATACATATGGGAAAACTCGGATTTTACACTTTTAATATTTCAAAAGACAATGAAAATATCAATAAAATGATAGGCCTATAAAACTAAATGATTTAATTGCTCACCTGGGTTTTAAATAATTATTTCAGTAGATTTGGAAGCCGGGTCTTAAATATTCATTTCTATAGATTTGGAAGTCGGTTTTTCAATCAAGATTCTTTATCATCTGTTCTAATTTCTCCCTTGATGTTCGGGGAAAATATTAAATCCAATCCCAGATTTTCTACCCGATTTAAAGACAAAAAAAAATAAAATGCCGGTTAAGGCTTGGAGAAATACACCTCTCTGCGTGAGTTGTTGGCCAAAACTGACTTTAGCGAGCTCCTCTTGACCTGTAGTTCGCGCATCGTACCGTCTATTGCCCATGAACGTTTCATAAACGGGATTCTGAGGGGTTTTAGGATTTCAATAATAAATTATATTAATTAATTATATGTTAGCAGTTGTGACTGCTACACTGTGAGTGTTTTAAAATGTATTTGTACGCCATTTTTTGTAATGTTCAAATTGTTTTTAGTTTACTCCTGAGGAAGCTTTTAAATAAATGGCGAAATATTGAGTAATTTACAAAAAAGAAAGATTTTTATTACAGACCACTTTACCCGATAATTTGAACGTATATATATATATATATATATATATATATATATATATATATATATATATATATATATATATATATATATATATATATATATATATATGTCTCTCTACGTATTAAACGTATACACTCAACATAGCAAAGTGGTCATTTAAACTCAGTTATTTTCAAGACAAATTGTAAAATAAAAGATTTTGTAAAATTAACTGTACTAGAATCAAATAAAAATAGTTAAACTCACTGTCTGCAACATTTCTTAAACATCGAATGACAATACCTTGATTTGACAAAGATTAATTGATCTGGGATCTTTAACAATCAACTGGTTCGTGTCTTATTATGGAGGAAAGGGACATTCACAACATGAACTTATTTGTAAACAAGACCTTTAGAAATAGTTATACCGATTCCTCCATAACTATTACAACTTTATGAACATTTTTAATAAAGTGTTTATCAGTGTACTCAGTCATATTTCAGATAATACTATTATATCAAATGTTGGTGTAAGAAATGAAATTTAAGAAACTTGGTTGATTTGATTTTAAAAACCGACAATGCCACTGCAAAATTTTTAATTGATTTTTAATTAATATTTTTGTAGTTTGTGTTCTGATCTATTACCGTCGTCTACATATACTGATTGGATTCTATCTAATGTTTGATCTTATTTTGAATTATAGTTTTAGGTGGTATACTATTAACTTGCAAAATTAGATACTTGATTAATCATTTTTTCTTTGATGCTCTTGTCTACATGATTTTATTTCCACACTAGTAAGTAGTCCAGGTTAGACTAAAAAAAGGCATAACCTTGCATGGCGACCTGCCCCAAATTTTATTATTCTAACCTTTAGGGTGGGGTCAGTAGTAGTGTAACTTTAAAATCGCGACTGCATTCCACTTGAATTTTAAAATGAAAAAGAAAGTTAATAATAAACGAGATAATTCGATAAATATACTTCCTCCCCCCCCTTCCACTATTTTTTTCCTTCACTGGGAAAATTTCGAACGCACGAAAAGATTTATAAAAAAGAAATTGTAGGAAATCACATTTGAAATAATTTCAGTATTTTGGGCATTACGGTTCTCCTTTAAAATCAAGATGGTGTCTAATCTAAAGGTTACAAGTATAAAATTTAAGGCAGCTTGCCATGCAAGGTCTCAAATGCTATCCCGACTGGACTACAGGTGATTTTTACTACTAAAGGTAACTTTGAAGATGGTGAGATAGGAGAAGAATATTCCCGTTTCTTATTAGTCGTCGGCTTTCGCGGTTTTTGAAGACATTTTGAATGATTAACTATAAAATGGTTTAATGATATTTTCATTAATGTAATTGGGTTTAGAAAAGCTATCACTATCAATATTAAAAGTCATTACTTACTTTACCATTATCGTTTCGCTTATCTTTAAATAATTATCGAGTCCTAGAACTAAACAATACATTTTCTACATACTGTGTTATTTTTTTTTCTACGTAAATATTTTGTATAGTTACTACACTACGAACTTTATTTTCAGGAATAAACCAACATGGAGGTAGAAGATATAATGTGCGATCAAAGTATTTTACATCCTGAAGTAAATGTTCAGTTTGATAGTAAAGCACCATATCCAGTTATTCCTGCAAGGTGAGTTTATATATAAAATATCGATTTGATATTAGCAACAAATATATATATATATATATATATATATATATATATATATATATATATATATATATATATATATATATATATATATATATATATATATATATAGCTTTCATAACTTGTTCTCGAAGTTTACTAATTTTCCCTTACTTGAAAAAAGTGTTTCTTGGCTTGTCTCAGATGATCCTGAAGATGCTGTGAGAGCGAAAGTACTTAAAACTGTGCTCGATAGCTGTCTTTTATTTGTAAAGTTCATATATTCGAGCATTCAACCATATATTACTTTATATTTAAACTACATTGTACGGCCATATTTCGTCACACTATTGCTTCTGTAAATATTAAGGTACAATTAACTTAAGTTCAACATAGCTCAAAAGCCTGAAGTTTTGATAGAATTTCCGCCTTTAATGTCCACGTTTCTACTCCGTACAGAAGCACTGAGTATACGTAACATTCAAGGAGCCTTATTTTTGTTTCTAGGGTGAGGTCATGGCTCTTGAACACAGAGCTCATAGTCAAGAATGCACTTTTTGCCCTTCCGATGCGACATTTAATCTCTTGGGTATTGTTTCACGACTCATTGATTATAGCATTTATAGTTCCCAAGTAGTTGCACTGTGAGACACTTTCAATTCTCATTTGCTTCACATACATATTTGCTCCAGTTATGTTTTCCTTGCTGATGATCATTAGCTTGGTTTTGCTGGTGTTTATATCCAGTCAATATTTTCTACTTGTTTCCGTTATTTTGTTCATTAAGTTTTGCAGCCCTTCTATGGTATTGGAAAACACTATTGTATCATCTGCATACCGCAGGTTATTGAGCTTGACTCCATTTATTGAGATATATTCATCAATATCTTTTAGAGCCTCTTCAAAAATGTGTTCCGAGTACAGATTGAATATCAGTGGTGAAATTATGTACCCCTGTCTCACTCCCCTTAAGATTTTGACCTGCTCTGTATATTCTCTATCTATTCGGAGCACCGCTGATTGGATTCCAATGCAGGTTAGCTATTATTTTTAAGTCTTTTCCGTCAATTCCTGTCCTCTTCAGCACTTCCATCATTTGTTCATGCCTGACTCTATGACTCTCAAAATTCTTCTTGTATTCAATCAGGCGTGCAAAAGCATTACAGCTGATATCTCTAGTGAAAGTCTTTTGAGGATGACTTTTGAAAACAGCTTCAGCAGATGGCTCATTAGGCGTATGGTCCTATAATCTTCACAAACGTTTAGTTCTGGTTTTTTGGGCAATGGTACGAACTTCGATTTGAGCCACTCTGCTGATATTTTTCCTGCCTTGTATATTTCATTAAATATTTCAGTTATTATTTTTATTTGTTCTGCATCTAATAGCTTCAACAATTCTGCAGGCATTTCATCAAGTCCTGGTGCCTTTTCATCCTTCATTTGTCTGACGGCTGCCGTTATTTCTTCTGGTGGGATTTCGGGACCTGAATTTTCTTCAATGGTGGGCTCTTGTATTGTTTTAAGGTCATGAAAAAAAAAATAGAAGGAAAACGGAATCCAGGCCGTAGAAGAATCTCATGGCTGCGTAATTTGAGAGAGTGGTTTGACTGTACCACTAATGAACTCTCTAGGTCAGCTGTAAACAAGGTCAGGATAGCCTTGATGATTTCCAATCCTCGATAGGAGTGGCACAAGAAGAAGAAGAAGATCATGGAAAAGTTTCTCCAAGTACTCTTCCCATACTTTCTTTTTATCTTCTTTAGTTATGGGAAGATTGCCTTCATCATTTGTTATTTTTCCGCTGTTGCGTTTTCGGAACTTTCCAGCTATTTCCTTCACCTTTCGATGCACCTATTTATGCACGCTGAGCACAAATCCGTTGTCAAAATAAGTGTGTCTATCGTCGTTTGTAAGTGTCTAACTTTAAAATGGAAAATGGGGAGATTGTCTGAAGAACATGGTTAACATATTCCCAATCTTTAAATTCTATTTTTTTTTTCATTAGTTGTGATATTTACTACTACTATTGATTATCAAGAACAAATTATAGCGCATATGAAGAGGAAACATGGAATTAATATTGATAAAAATAATAAAATTTTTGAGAGAAAATTTGGCTTTTCGTGGATCATTGGATAAATTACACGATAGAATTAATGGCAATTTTTTAAAATTAGTCTAATTCGTTAGAAAATTTAAACCGATTATAGAGACACATATTGACAGAGTACTTACTGAAAAACACAGAACCCTCTACTTAAGTTAAAGACACACAAAATCTTAACACACACTTAAGACACACTTAATCGATATGCTAGGAAATGCAATAAGAAATAAACTATCATCTATTCAACTTATGGCACTGTGTCTGTTGTTTCTGACATTGATGACATTGTGGAGATCAACGAAAATTTCTTAAAATATAAAAATTTAAATATAACTATCTGCACTTGAAAAGTGTGTGGACAAAGTTTTATAACATTTTTTAAATGTAGATACGTGGTTCTATTTTTTCTCATGTATGGATTTAACTATTTGTCTTTGGAAGAAACCACAATTTTACTTTAAAATTACAATTTAAAATTTAAAATACAAAACATTAATTTAATGTTTTGTATTTTAAGAACGATTTCCGAAATGGAAATCGAAACGTCAAATAAACTTATTTTAAAATAAAATTGTGGCTTACTCCCAAGAAAAATAGTAAATTACATTAAGATGTCACAAGAAAATAGCATCAGAACAATATATGTATGGATTTTGCATGGATTCATAGAAACGTTTTCCATTAAAAGAATAAAGTATCAGATATCCTTTGTTTTCTGCGGCACTTCAGTTCAAAGGTATCCTTGTGAAACTCATTGATATGATCCAAAATAATAATGTAAATAATTTGTTTTAGCAAATTATGGATTTTTATAGACTTAGTAGCCAGATCGATCGTTCCACCAATTTCAACAATTTGTTACACAGTCTTTAGAAATCCTCAAGTGGTTATTCAGAATGTAAGATACCAAATTTTCCCAGCAGTAGTAGCATTTTTAGTTAATAATATATCTGGGTCATTAGCATCCGTCCAAAATATAACATTACCAGGTAAGTTGCTTATTGATTTATATAATGGGCTGTAGGAATATTATCTATTAATATGTTTATGTAGTAAGCTGTACAATGTAGGGCCAATGTTTGCAATATTTCAAGAACGGCAAACACAATAGTTTTCAAAAATTTGTTTTGTACGGATTATGCAACATGGCTCTTCGTATGGTATTTGTATTGAGATCTTCTGGTGTCCGATATATATCTGAGAAATATAAGTTGAAAATAATATGAGCTTAAATCACGAAACGTACATCAAATGACTAAGATTCGAATCTACAAGGCCGTAATCCGATCGACAGTGAGCTATGGATGTGAAACTTGGATGTGATATTGACTCAAAAATGTGTAAACGGCATGTACATATTTGAAAGAAAGGTACTGTTTATGTAAGACGTACTAATATCGCTAGTTTAATAATTAGAATAATAACTAAAAAATGCAATATGTGATTGTGGATAAAATAAGCCATTGATTGAAAATAGCAAAAATATCTGGCGCAACTTATTAAATGTTTATCTGTACAAAGAAATCACTTACCATTTTTTAAAATGTGTTAATTGGTACGTTATAATTAGCGCCAAGCCCATTGGTGAGTAGAAAATCGGCGTCTACGCATCGTGACGGGAGGGAAGGACGCGTCCACGTTAAACTGGAGATGTGCACATCCCGATGTCTCGTCTCTATCGCTGTGTCCCTCGATATGGTCAAATCCCTCTGACAAACCTTAGCCTATCTTTGCCACTACCTTACCACTCTTAGCCTATATAACCTCATTATATGTATTTTTAAATATTACTATAATTCAATCTTAATCGATTTAATAATGTTACCTAAAGTTAAAATTAAATTTAACTAATAATATACTGTTGGAAGTGCATCTTATGATCTTGTTAGTTCTCTGCAAATTAACGTTTTTTACTTAAGCTTTTTTACATAATTTTTATATACATGTACAATTACCACATGGTCTTTTGCTGTGCTAAGTTTGAGTCAATTTATAAACTGTATTTAGTTTCAATTAATTGTGTATACATAATCTTATAATGTCCATTGGCGTAAGCTTCTTTACATATTTAATATCATTGACTGCTACATGTCTTTTTAAGGTAACACAGTTATAATAACTTTTCTATAGATGTTTGGTTGTTCATATTGTTCTTTTTAGATGAACTGATGATGCTTTCTGATTAGAAAACGAAACGTCTTCAATAAATAGATGAAGCAGCCACCTTGTTTGTCTTTTTTCTCTCCACCTTTTAACCAAAATACCCCCCCCCCCCACTCTTCGAGTGAACCTTACTTTATATTGGATTGACGGTCGTACTCCTCTTCTCTCTCTCTCTCTCTCTCTCTCTATATATATATATATATATATATATATATATATATATATATATATATATAATAAAAATAATAAGTAATATTAAAATATATATATATATATATATATATATATATATATATATATATATATATATATATATATATATATATATATATATATATATATATAACCTCCTCTATCTTAGTATGTAACCTCCTCTATCTCATTGTTATTTATTAACAAGGAATTCCACAAGATAAAAAAAAGAAAACACCACTAACAATCCAGAATCCGAAAGAGTTTCTCAGTAAAATTAACCCCTTAACGTACACATTAATTTTGAAGTTATGGTCAAAAAATGATCGAATTTTTTTTTTTAGTAAAAATGTTTTGTTTTGGTTATAATTGAATAAAAAAAATATTTTCAGTGGCGTAAAACCTTTACTTTTCTCGTGGGGGGGGGGGGGTATGCAAATCCGTTGAAATTTAAAAATTTTGTTCAGACGAAATACTTTGAATAGGTAAATAGTAGTATGATTTATATGAACAATACAAATATATTTTATTAACACACACACACACACACAATATTGTATTTTAGATGAATTATAATGAAATTTAGTAAAACAAAAAATATACACATTACTCTAACCTACCGAATATTATATGCAAAATTTACTTACCAAACAATATAATAATATGTTGAAAATAAGGCACAAATTAGTTCAAATGCAAAAAACAATAAATATCGACTTCAGACGACTTTACACCGGCAAGACAGAAGGCTTGTATCAAAACAAAAGTTCGACAATAATATCGGTTATAAATGATGATGATTGCAAATTGCAAGTTATGAGATAATAAATATATTTTAAAGTAACTCAATACTGACTGAGTCATCTATTTTATAATAGAAAAATAATTTAGATATATGCTTACATATGTCTCTTTATACAAATATCCGCTTTGCAAGGCTTGAAAAATTTTATGGATAAATTTTAACCGGCGCCCGTCCGTGTCCCAGACGAGCGCGTACAAAATTACCAGTAAGGCGCGCCCGTGTCTGAGACGGGCACGTACGTTAAGGGGTTAAAATGGGTAGGAATTAAATACAACAAAACCAAATCTAACAACATACAAGAGAGCTCGAAGAACTGTATCTATAAAATACCCTGTGAATGCAACAATTTCTATGTGGGAGAAACCGCAAGACCACTAAGTGTCAAGATAAACAAGCATGAAATATACATTAAAAACCGGGACTTCAACAGATCACAGATATGCAAACATGCCTGGGATAATGAACACAGAGTACAATGGAAATATGCATCAATAATCACGTAATAAACAGACATGAAAAAGAGAAAAATCAAATAAGCAGCCCTCATCCTACATGAAGAAAAATGTGTAGTAAACCCAATGTAGCAGGCTTTGGTTAAAAATACTCAAAAAAAATATCAACAACAAGAATATACCAACAATAGCGGATTAATAAACACCGAGACACATCGTCTTCAATCATAAACAATACACATGCAACACACAAATACAATACATGAACGCTCACCCACACACAAATGTTTAGGCACATACAAATAATGCAGAGGCACACATAATAATTAGAATTTTAGTCCATAGGGTACAAAAACCACCCTCATGTCTTTCCAGCTATGCATGGCTGTTACCAATGACGCCGAGGGCAAGTAAATTTTCCATTTCTTGAGAAGACATAACGTCAACTTTCAAGAAACTTCAAGAAAGGAGACAAACTAAGCTGCAAAAACAACAGAGGCATATATTCTTACACTGTGTGAGCTATAACGTATTTACATGGGTCCTAAACAGGAGATTAAGTCACTTCACAGAACAAATCATAGGAGAATACCAGGCCGGGACGGTCTACTATTGACCAGCTATTCAACGTAAAACAAATATTTATCTAAATTTTGGGAGCACAATATCTTCGTAGATTTTCGAGAAGCCTACGACAACATAAGCAGAGTTCAAATATATTTAATTATGCGAGAATTTGGTATAACAAGAAAATTGGTAAATTTAGTTCAAGCCACAATGACACACAAAAGCGCAGGTACTTCCCAAGTATTTAAATGTTCTCACTTGCTCGATTGGAGTAATTATCTATTTTCAGTTGTGCTCTTGAAAGTGCGTGTTTCTTATTGCATTTAGTTTTTCCTACATTTATCTTCAAACCCTATATTTTTCCTACATTATTTATTTTATTTAGGAACTGCATCTCACGTTCGTTAGAGGTAGTCGATTATCTAAACAGCCATGACTCATGCATGCGCAAAGTATAAGTTTACGCTTCGACTGTATAAATTTTAATAATTTTATACGACCCGCTGCACAGATATTTTCAAGGTCATAACCTTTTAGAAAATCCACAAGCTCTATCTGGGATTATTCCGGTGTCGTCAGTTCAATGAATATTATGTATCCGGTACCCGTTGACCTTCATACTACACTCAAAGCCTTAAAGTGCCTCAGCAAAACATTCTTCACATAGAGGTTGAACAGAAGAGGAGATAAAATATGCCCCTGTCATACCCCTCTTAACATTTCAAATTTTTCTGTGTTGGTTGACTTCTGGATTCTGGATAACTCTTATATATTTTTTCATCAATCCCAGCGTTGTGTAGTATTTATCATTGTGTTGTGTTTTACGGTGTCAAACGTTTTTTCATAATCGAGGAATGTGATGAATATATCCTTCAGTTATCCAAAGACATCCATAGAGAACTAAAATTCAAAATATATAAAACCATACTACGACCAATATGGCCCAGAAACAATATATAAACTTTATTAGTACTTTTGAAAAAAAGATATTGCCAAGGATATTGGAAGCCATTTTCAATAATGGTATCTAGAGAATAAGGTTCAATCACGAGTAGGAATATTACAAAAAATATTTAGATTTACTTAGGTTATTTTAAATATATAGGGCGATCCATAAATAAAAGTTCCATATATTAATACGTTATTAAGATCGTTCATATTACAGAACCTTTATTTCCCCCACACTCAATTACATTGTGTATTTACGTTAACTATATATACTATCGAAAAATGAAAATTTTGGAAAATTGAACATTTATTTCTCAACATAGTCTACTTTTAGCTCGATACACTTGACCCAGCGATGCTCCAGCTTCTTTAACCCGTCTGAAAAATACGTTTCCTCGGGGTCTTCAAATTAGGCTTCCGTGGCGACGATGACCTCCTGATGTGACATACATTTCTGCCTGGCAAGTGCCTTTTTCAAGTTTTCAAACAAAAAGAAGTCACACGGAGCCAAATCTAGAGAATATGAAGGATGGGGCAAAAGTTTGTAGCCCAATTCGATCAAGTTTGCCGTGTCGACGGTGGAGGTGTGAGCTGGTCCGTTGCCATGGTGGAGGAGCACTTTTTCTTCGCTAAACGGGGGTCATTTTTTCTGAAATTTGGCGTCAAATCAGCCCAATAATTCGACATAATAGAGCCCCGTACCCATTTGGCCATTCTCCAGGTAGTCGACGTAGATCACCCCTTGTGAATCGACGGGAGCACGTTCGACGAGTGCCGATACTGTTTCAATTGTTTCTTGATCCCTGATGTGTACCAATAGATTGGCCGACAGCTTGCTCATGCCCAAAATTTCACTCAGGATATGACATACTCGGTCTTTTGACATACCTACTTTCTCAGCTATCTCGCGTACCTTCAGTCGGCGTTCTGCCAATATAAAATCGTGGATTTTTGTCACGTTATCCTCCGTGGTAGTCGATTTCGGAGTACCTGGGCGTGGCTCATCAAAAACCGACGTGCGACCACGTTAAAACTCGTAAAACCAATTTTTGAGGGTTGCCATCGAAGGGGAAGAGTCACCGTACATGGCATCCAAGCTCTCTTTGATTTCGCTGCTCGAACATCGTTGTTCGGTGATAAAACTACGAGTCCTATTCGGCTGAAATTTTGATATTAGCCGTCTACGAGAATGTATTATTACACGATAGTAGATTTCTCTTGAGATAGTGGCGCCATCTGGCAGTGAGGCTAAGTACTTATTGGACCGCCTACGTAGAACCCCTATTCCCACACAGCCCAATACATTGTGTATTTACACCAACTATTAGTGTTGCCCAAATGCAAGAACAAGACGAGACTTAGACAGTCTTGGTCTTGGTCTTGCGCCAATCCACCTGGTCTTGGTCTTGGTCTTGGTATTGCACTCCCGGTCTTGGTCTTGGTCTTGCAGCAAGAGTCTTGCAAGTCTTGCAGTTACCCATTAACCTATTGCTATTTATTAAACGTTACTGGGGAAGTTTGAAGCCTAGATCTAAGCGATCCGTGCCTATACTCTAACTAACCCAGCTATCTACCATGCCCCATGAAAGTCAATCAAACATGGTTAAAACACAAAAAAACCAAATTAATGACATAAACTTGACTGTATTTTAAAGAACATTTTCTGTCTAAGAAAAGTATTGATGGGCCTTCACCATATATGAAATAGAAATCTTAAAAAAGATTGGTACGTGGCAAAAATCCAAATACAGGTATCAAGGGCACATATTCTTTAGGTGATAAGATAACAAACTATAATCCACTTATTAAAGCAACATAAATGTTACTAACAATCTTAGCTCTACTTTTATATAAAAAACTAACTTGAAAAAATAAAGAATAGGTAAGAAAGCAATGATAATCAAAAGAAGTTATTTTAAATTAAGGAGATATCTACTTTACCAAAATAAAGTAGTAGGAATATTTTTTTAGGAACCAGAATTTTGGTTTTTCAGGAAGAAATATTTGTAATTCTTTTTTGTGAAAAGATATTAGATGCTTCCTTAAACTTGAAGTGTTTCTGTTTTTCATTTTCATTTTAACCTTTCTATGTAGGCACAATTCAAACAAAGCAATTTGGGATGCATAAATTATTTCGAAAAACTCATCAAATTTGCTTATAGGTCTTTTATATCTATAATTCCAACGCTCACTACTCCGACTATTTTAAAACTATTTGAATCTTTGTCCCCCATGTCAAATTGTAAACTTGTCAAATGAAGTTTAGTGATGTCGAAAAAGTACCTACTTACTATAAATGTCCGTTACTATTCAATACCCTAAGTATCTAATAACAAACCGAGAATTATATATCGTTACTTCGTTATTCTACATATTTCGGTATTTTGTTTACACGGTAAGCTACATTATCTGTTATTAATAAACTTTTGAATATTATCGTGCTCTTTCAGCAAATTTGGTTTAACCGAATGATCTCATCGCACACTCAGCAGAAACAATGTTTAGTCTTAGGCCGATAAGATTTGTTTATTTAGATTCCTCCTAACTAAATTATAATGGGAAAAAAATTGAATTATTAAGTGAGTGCCCGTAATAATAAGTGTTATATTTTTTATTAGCTAAGGTGACATATTTTTAAAAAATTTCGATACGATATTACTGTCGACGTATCAATGCAAGATTATTTTATGATTAGAGGGCGACTATAAATCTGGACAATTAATTTCAGAGCGAAGAAGTCGTATGCTGGAAAAGAATGTACAAAATATTTTATTTTTACATTGTAATTATGATCTCTGAGCACGTGTCAAATGTGTTGTTTTTAATAAATATTTTGATTGATGATTTTGATGTATGTTTATGGTATTGTTCGTAAAGTCCAGTTTTTTAAATTTTTATTACATATTTTTTTGCGTCTCATAGAGTATTTAAGCATATACCCGAACTACAATACTCGCTAAAACGACACTCCGTCCTAACTGCAAGACGCAAGAGTCTCGCAGGCTTAGTCTTGTTCTTGCGTAAATCTTGCACGGTCAGTCTTGGTCTTGCTAAAATTAGGCGGTCTTGGTCTTGGTCCTGCGAAAACGCAAGAACAAGACCAAGACTGCAAGACCAAGACCGATTTTGACCAACACTACCAACTATATAGTATGTACTTATTAACCTTTATTTATAACTTATAATTTTGTTTTGAATATAGATTTGGAAATTTGCTTTCTACAAAATATATAAACTTAAGAGAAATATACCTAAATACTGAGTTTGACAATAGTAGCGTTAATATACTTGGTAGGTATTATTTCCAAACGGATTGCGATAAGTTTATACTTTTTATGCATTTACAAAAATATACTTTTTATGCATTTACAAAAATATACTTAAATTCCGTTTCCTGACTTGAGTGGCTTCTCAACACGAGTTGATGATGTAATTTAAATCTTTTAACTAGTTACGCAAAAGAATACCTACAATATTTGTTTAAGGATGCCTTTATGTAGGCAGTAATATAATTAAAAATCTTTAAGAAATGAAAATACATAGGTACTATAATATTAAAAATTGCGAGGAAAATGTGAATAGGTTTAGGTCCAGCAATAAATGGCAGTGCCAGAAATAAAATAAAACTGTTTTAAAAATGTGAAAAGGTTTACGTCCAGCAGTAAATAGCAGTATTAGAAATAAAATCAAACTGTTTTGTAAATGCGAAAAGGTTTAGGCCCGGCAGTAAATGGCATTGCTAGAAATGAAATAAAATAACTGTTTGTGTTGGCACACTTGATGATAACAAGCTAAAATAATTTGAACAGAAAAATAGTATTTTGTACAAATATGGACGGTGGTATTTGTATCCGCCTTTTCCAGGTTTCCTTTTTACATGTTTCTGTGATGGTGTAATTTATTCCCTCCCTTTTCTTTTTTTAAGATGGGATCTTTGGTTCCCTATTCTTATTTTTATGTTCGGAGGCTTTTCTTGGTTTATTCTGGAACTGCTTTTTTATTTGAGTATCTTAGGTATCATTTACAGCCTGCTTCGCTAGGTCCACATCTTGCCAGATCAGCCTAATGTGATCTATCAGGGCGTATCTAATTCAATAAGACCAGAGCAATTTGCAATTCTTTAGACCTTTATACTCCGCAAGTGCTAGTTTAATATTTCATTGTGTAGCGCTTCCTTTTTCTAGCATTTTAAAATGTTGGTTCGCACTGTACATATTACATTTCGTAGACTATTTTTTCCTACGTCCAAGTACGCCGTACTTCAATTCCCATGTTATGAATTTTGTCTGGATGTTATTACGTTAGAAGTTTGTAATTTTTCTCACGAAACAAACTGCTTATTATAGACGCAGATTACACTCTCTTTACCCCAAGTCTTCTTCTAAATGTGCCTATCTTCTAAAGATGTTGGCGACCACATTGATCCATCTTATTCTATTCACAGCAGCTCTAAATAAATCAGTTGACGTTAGACCAGTCCACTTTCTAAGATTAGCCAGCCAGGATATACGTCTACGTCCAGGGGCCTCTCTTACCCTCAATCTTGCCTTGTAGAATCAACTGTAGAAGTCGGTATTTATCATTACTCATGATGTGGTCGAAGTAAGTCAATTTTCTATTTTTTTCTGGTGTTAATAATTTCTTTGTCTTTTCTTAGCCTCTGGAGAATAGTTATATTACTTGTGTGGTGTATATATGAAAACCTCAACATAAGTCGGTAGCAACACATTTCAAATGCCTCTACTCGTTTTATGGCATCTTCTGTAAGGCTCCAGCTTTCTACTCCATAGAGGAGGACACTAGAGACGTAACATCTAAGAATTCTTAAGCGTATATTGATACTTAAGGATAGGTTGCAGAGAATCTTCCTAAGGCTGTTAAAAGAGCTTCTGGTTTTTTCAATACGAGTTTTTATTTCGTAGCTGTGATCCCAAGTATCCTTAATATTGCAGCCCAAATAGCATATTTTTTCCACTCTTTCTAACGGTGTATCGCCTATTGTAATTTGGGCGTTTATGTTGGTGTTCTTACTAATGATCTTTATTTTTGTCTTCTTGTAATTTAGTTTTAGGCCGTATTTGTTACATGTTTCTACAACATTATCCATCATCCTTTGTAGCCCCTGCGCACTATCTGCCAGCAACAGTGTATCGTCTGCATATCTAATATTGTTTATAAGTTAGCCATTTACAGCAATCCCAACTTCTGATTTGTCCAAGGCCTCACTAAAAATGTTTTCAGAGTATATGTTAAATAATGCCGGTGACAATAGGCAACCCTCTCTACTTTCTTTTTGTAGTCCTGATGTTTGTAGGATATCGGTTAGTTTCCCATGTGGGACTTTATCAAATATCTTCTCGAAATCAATAAAACTGCATACACATCGCAGTTGACATCCCTGGCTCTCTGTATTAGAACTTACAAACTAAAAAGTGCTTCCCTCGTTCCGAGTCCTGCTCTGAATCCAAATTGAACTTCACTCAGGTGTTCTAATTTGGTGTATATGAGCGAGTGAAGGATAGTAAGGAGTACTTTAAGTACATGGCTCATCAAACTAATTAATCTATGTACCTCATGTACCTAATAAAAATGTTGATATGATCGTTGTGAAGTTGGCTGGAAAAAAGGGTATAAAACACACAAACGCCCTTATTTCGATTCATTATTAGTTTTGTTGTAATAGCCGTTAACGTTAAAATACTGCTGTGTGATCGGGAACTCATAATTTAAGCGGCAAGTCTGTGTTACAAAGATTTTCTTATCTTTCTCCTAGAGTTCTTTCCCTGCGCCGGCATTCAGTAGCCGTACCTTCAACGTGTCACCACTTATGCTGTTTTAACGCCCTTCGTCAATATATTACCAATCTTCATGTTTCTTCGTCCTTTTGCCGACGAGGCGGAGCGACAACTTACTGGAGGCATATTGAAAAACAGACAGCGTCATGTCTACATAATAATAATAATAATAATAAGAAGAAGTAGGATTATAGTCAAAGACAACTTATCGGTAGAAGTCAAACATCCTGTATAATCTCATGAGTTTAATCGTAGCTACAAGTTATGGCATCAAATAGTTTCTGCTAATTTATTGAATACTAACAGAACATTTTTAAATGAAGACGTCATTTAAAAACAATTGGAACCATGGACTATAGTGACCAGGGCTAACTTTGAATATCTGTTGCAAAATTATCAACCAAACCAAATGTTTCAGTAAGAAAGATACCGTCCAAAATTGAAATGTGTCTTTACTGAATTCATCTGATGATGAAGACCGACCGCTACCTCTATCAGACCTAACAAATAATCAAATTCCCATTTGTTCAAATTATGGAAAAAAGAAAATAGTTTTGAAATGGACAAATTCAAAGAATGAGGCAGCTCA
The DNA here is from genome assembly GCF_040954645.1 of Diabrotica undecimpunctata. Taxonomy (NCBI): domain Eukaryota; kingdom Metazoa; phylum Arthropoda; class Insecta; order Coleoptera; family Chrysomelidae; genus Diabrotica; species Diabrotica undecimpunctata. The sequence goes on along the minus strand of NC_092803.1, from coordinate 139,868,107 downwards.
AACGCCTCATTGGGGTGCCCACCTACATGATGAAACAGAAGTGAAAACTCCCGTCCAATATTTTTATAAATTAGTTGATAAAGCTTTGTTAGATTATATAGTGGAGAAATCAAATTTGTAATGCTACACAAACAGATATATCTGGAAACTTTTCTATGGATTTAAAAGATCTGAAACAGTTTTTAGGAGCATGTTTCTATATGTCACTAATATCGGTACCAGGTACTAGAAGGTATTGGAGTAATGCTTGTAGAATTTCTCAAGTCGCTGATGTAATGCCGTTACGAAGATTTGAGCAAATAAAAAAAATTTACATTTTGCTGATAATCATCAACTACCATCAAATCCGCCAGATCGTTTGTTCAAAATAAGAAACGTGATTAAAATCATAAGGCACAATATGAAGTCCATACCAATAGAGCAACATTTATCTGTCGACGAACAAATTATTCCCTATAAAGGACGTAGCGGACTAAAGCAATATAATCCCAAAAAGCCAAAGAAATGGGGTTACAAATTATTTTGTCTTGCAGGTGCGAGCGGCATAGTATATGATTTTGAGGTTTATTGTGGACCTCAGAAGCAACCAGATGATTTACCAGATATAAGTGCCAGCAGTAATGTTGTTATTCGCTTAGCTGAACGCATACCAAAAAACCAAAACTTTTTGCTATTTTATGACAATTGGTTTTGCAGTCCTGAGTTGCAAATAAAATTATCTGAAAATGGCATCCAGAGTTTGGGTACAGTTCGTACAAACAGGGTTCCCGAAAACAAGCTGCCAGTAGATAAAGTGCTAATGAAGCAAGGTAGAGGGAGTTGTATGGAAAAGGTTGCTGTCCATAACAGCACAACACTCAGAGTAGTCAAATGGTATGACAATAAGGCAGTGACATTGCTAAGTACATTTGCCAGTGCTTCTCCTGAAACGACTGTCCAGAGGTACGACCGTAAAAAAAGGAAAGTATAACAATAAAATACCCCAGTATTATTATTTTATATAATAAATTTATGGGGGGAGTGGATTTGATAGATTCTCTCTTGGCACTTTACCGAACAAAGATTCGGTCCAGAAAATATTATCTTAGAATATTTTTTCATCTAATGGACATGAGCGTCATAATTGCTTGGCTTATGTATAGGCGAGCTAGCGATGACTATGGAATTCCTAAAAAACAACAGCTGTCTTTATATGACTTCAAGGCAGATGTTGCTCAGAGTTTATGTTGGGCTAGTAAGTTAGCAAAAAGAGGTCGCCTCGTTAAAAACTTGTGTCTCCGCAAACGCAGACTGTATTGCTAATAGAATGGATCATTGGCCCCACTATGAAAAAAAGTCAGGAAGATGTAAGAATAAAAAATGCCAAAAAATAACAAAAGTAAAATGCACTAAATGTAACTGTTTCCTATGTTTTGTTCCAGACAGAAACTGTTTCCTAGATTTTCATCAATAGTTTTAATATTTTTTATTATTAGTAGATTATTTGTAGATATTGTGCCTGTTTTTCTTTATATTATCGTAAGAACCGTCTATGAAAAATCTGTATTGACTAAGGTATATTGCATTTTTTTTTTAATAATATATGCACAATGTATATCTGAATATACACTTTTTTTTCAAAGAAATAAAAACTTTTAAAAATAAATAACTACCTAAAACTAGTCTAAATTACCTTACTTTCCCATATTTACCTTAAAATTTTTTTTGCTGCTGTCTAAAATGGTGTGTGCAATAGAGGGTTAAATGTAAGAGTGGCTAATTTTGTAAAAAACATTGGGGACTTATACAAATATAAATAAATTCACTAGAATAAACATTTTGCTACTAAAGCAGGATTTCTACGGTGGATATTCTCTTTAGAATCTTGCTGTATGCTTTAAGAAACCATTTTTTATGGATTACGGTTAAATTCATTTATATTGATTTTCAGTAACTTTAAGAATAACCCGGGGTCCAGATGGATGTGACAGAGCTGTGATTAGCGACACTAATGAAGATACTGAATCCGAAACGCCAGAAAAATCGGTTGATTGTTTGGTTTTATTTGAACCAGAAGATATCGAAATAGACGTTATATTTTTACATGGGCTTCACGGGGGAATCAATAAAACATGGAAACAAGGTAAGAATATTCACACTTAATAGGGCCTATATATTGTTATTTGTAAATAGTACTTGTGTATGAATTTCCTTGGTTTCTCGGTTTTGAAAATTAATAAAACAAATAAAATAAATAAAAGTTTGAAATTAATAAAACACTTTATGCAAATAATGCTGTCTAAATGTTTGGTGTGCCAGTGTCGTTACTAAGGGTTTCATCGATTAATAATTAATTAAATTATAATATATATTGGAGAGGTTTTTGATGAAGAGAGCAATTTTATTATTAATACGGACTGGTTGTAAAAAAATTGTAGATTTTTAACATCTAGTTTTTGTTATATTCTTTCTATACTGTTTTTATGTACAATAATTCGTCTATGTAAATACTGATGCGTCTCTTCAATATATGTTGAAGTACAGTCCTTACAATTTATTTTATAAACTATATCTGATTAACTGTCTTTATTGATAATAGGCTTGAATTTAGAAAAATATTTAAAAGATATTTTAGATGATTTATGTTCAATATTTAGGTTCTATCTAGAAATTCAGTTTTGTCACAATTTTAAATTTAGTTAACGCCAATAGACTTACATAGCTTCTGCTTCTTTTTATTATTCTTAGGTTCACGCATCTCGTGGCCTTAATAATTAATTTATACTATCAAATATACAAAACGTGTCAGCTGTGAATATTATTTACTTAATTAAATTACTTTATTAATAATTATTACTTTACTCAGTAATTATCTTGCTTTTTAGGAGTTTGGAGAACAAGCTCTCACAAGCTCAACAAACAATCGCCTGTGAGAAGGTTATCGACAGGCGATATGTATGTTCCAACCAAAGACCATACTTTAAAAAGAACGCTTTCAAGTATTTATTCCAAAATACCGAACAAAGTGGCCAGAAGGGAAGAAAATGAATCAAGTGAAGAAAATAAAGAATATAACGAAGAAGATGAAACGAAGAAGATTGAGGATTATAGTGATTGTTGGCCTAGAGATTGGATACCAAAGGATTGTCCAAATGCTAGAGTTATAGCGTTGAACTACACTACGGATGTACTATGGTGTCCTACGTGGATGAAAAAGCGAAAAAGGTATGATTTTTTTTATATTTACACAATAATTGGTTTCACTGATATTGAGAAAGTATATGAGTATAGAGTACGTCAAGAGATTTTGGTGTGAACGTTAAACAATAAAGAAATTTCCGCTGAATATGTGAAAATAGTAAAAATAAATATGATAGATTAGAGCTTATAATTTAGGGCGGTTTACAGTCTGTTACAGTGCGACCTTTTACAGATCCATTTTGTTTGTTTCTATTATTTAAAATACGTGATAAAGCCTTATGCTTTTGGTAAAATTCAACAGCCTTTCTGGTGGCTTTTCATATGACCTGGCGTTTTGGTTTTTATTTGCCGAGTACTAGAAAGCTGAGTCTTGTAAGGCCTACAAAATGGCAAAAATATATAGCGCAGCATCATCTTTTAGACAGAACTGAGAAACATCCTCTCTATCAAGCTTATACTACTAAAATATTTCAGCTTACAGAGGCCGGTCAACAGACCAACTATCATCCTAACAAATCTACGACGGATGTTCAGTAAGTCTGCTGTAAATTTGATCGTGTATTCTTCGACGACATGTTTAGCGTGTTTATGTCCTCGAGTGTTACTTATCCATTCAAGAGACCCCTTTGCACAATTCATGAATGGCTCTCTTTTCCGAGTATTTGCTATTTTAAAGGAAGAGTTGAACCAACTAGTGACTAGTGATACGCTTGAACCTTGTACATGTATCAAAGCATTATCAGTGAACCCAGATAAAAGCATGTATTTCATGTGTAGCCACATAATATACGTATCTGCATTATGTGACTTAAAATTTACATATTGAACCTTAAAGTAATGTAAAATTTGATGATAATGCCGATGATGATAGATTTGTATATATTTGATAATGTGCCCCAAACTAATTGTCAATGTGTAAGTTTCTAACCACGTGAGTTGTACCATTTTTAAATCCACGATTGACTTAGTATCATAAGGAGGTCAACTTTAGCTAAAGTATCTCCTCTTCACCACTACAAAGACAATCATGAAGATCACTACCTTGGCTAGCTCTTCTCAGTGATAGTTCGGTTAATCCCTAAGATAAATATTGATGTCAATAACGATCACAAGGGAGATCAAAGCTTAACACAAACATTTTCTTAATAAAGAAAGATACTTACCTCTATGTTACAGCAAGTCCTCCATAAAGTTAAAAAAATGACTAAACAAGAAAAAATAAAAAAGTGGCTGAGGGCCTGAATATTTAAGAAACATTTCCCAATGAAACACTTAACTTACCATGCATTTCTATGTAGGGTTGCTGGATGGTAGAATGTAGGATTTCATGTTTTCATTTTAATGTAGGTTTTTAGGTTTTATTTTATTGGATGTGGAAGTGACCTGTTGTTGGTTAATTGGATTCCATGGATCTGAAACCTAAACTGGTAAATGGATTTATTGGTAACACTTTTTCAAATTGTTGGGCGCCCATTTCTTCGTAATAATCCCCCGTTTTTTGGATTAAAAAAATCGTCTACAAAGCCACTCTCACTACCTATATGGGCAACAATTAGTCGTTGCAATTTACCGGTTGTTCCTCGTAACCCTGTTGATAAACCGCCCACAAATGCTTAACGATAACTCGTTACAGTAGTATCTTGTCAGATCTTAGATAGTATGTATCTTAGTTAGACAGCATTCACCCACGTTTCGTTCAGATAATAAATCTTTTTGTGCGCAGAACGAACCTCTCTAATAGAGCTAAGATATCTTTGTCGCCATCAGACTAAATCTTCTCTTTCTATTAAGACAGATTTACGAGATCGTTGGGCATATATAAATTTTATATCTTTTATTATTATCCTTAACGTCTCTTTGCTCATTTTTGGAATGAGATCATTCTCCATTACCTTTGTCCTAATAAAAAAAAAGAAAGAATGAATAGTAGTGCGTACAAAATTGTTCTGGTATTCGTCCAATTCAAATTTTTTTCTACCACGAAAATGTACTTTTGGAACTTGCACAATCCTAGTCACTTTTTTTTCACGTACAATTCGTTTAATTGTCGACACGGATACTCCCGTTAAAAATGAACACTGAACTACAGCTTCCATTGTACCAAGTGTATTTTTTCAATTTTCATACACTCTACAGACAATCTGCTTTTCTTCTACCGACATAAACTTCCGTTTTCTTCTGCTGCTGATCATTCACCTTACTGCCAAGTTGACTTAAATGTGAAGTGGTGCATCCACGCTTCATCCATTGTCAAATATCGATACAAGGACACCTTTTATTGTGCTAAAATAGTTGAATACAACACTTTGAATTATATTTCTCATTGAAAAAATATTCATGCGACAAACCATAACTTAAAAAGATTATTTTTATGATCTTTTAAGAGATTCTCAAACCATCATGCAACATAATATCCGCACGGGAAAGTAGATGCCCACAGGGTAAAGGAAATAAAAATTAAATCGTCGTTGAGTTTAGGATTGATCATATCAAATAAATCGACGTAAGGCATCAAGTATTTTTATTTTTGATGCAAATTTTAAGTTCTTAATCAATAAAAATCACATTGTTATGATACTAATCAACCATTTTTGTTTTAGAACCAATTTGATCGAACGAAGTAATGAAATGATAGAGGAATTAGTTAAAATCGGTGTAGGAAAACATCCTATTGTATGGGTTGGACACTCCAAAGGAGGACTCTACATAAAACAGATGATGCTTACTAGTAAGTAAAATGTTAATATGTACAAAGTATAACTATTTAAAGATATTTTTTATTCTGACTTCTTTTAGGTACTCGTTAAGTTTCCTTTTCTATATTAGGAGCAGATTTTTCTTTGTTGTATTTCTTTTATTTTTGGAATTGTTTCCTCCTTTTTATAACGGAAATGGATTTTTGGAGAAGAGCGGTAGGAAGATCTAGAAGATAAAGGATTAACAACGAACGTATTAGAGAAATATTGGGAATTAAATGAACAATCACAGATGACTTATCAAAAGAAAGAACTTCTCTGGTTCGGACATATACAAAAAAAGAATGAACAATGAATACCAAAGGAAATACTAAAATGGCAACCACAAGGCAAGAGAAAATGAGATAGACCGGGAACAAGTTGGAGAGAAAGAAGAATAGAAGGGGACATATGGAAGGACCGGAAGAAGTGGGGATAGGAAGTCGGAAAACGGCGGAGAACGTTATAAACCGACATGTGGTAGTAGTATTTCATATATTTGCAACGAATACATGTACAGAAATATTCGTATCTCATTCCATTTGCCATCCCGTTATATGTATTTCGAGCTTTTACTCTCATCAGACGGGACTTGTAAAGGAGACTAGATATAAATACGTCCTTTCGTTGATTTATGGCTGTCACAATGTTTCGGATTGAACGCTATCAGTGCATTTTAATTGAATTAATGTATTACTTTTGTTTCTATTCGGTTCACATTTTCCATTTGTTGATCTAGTTTTTACTAGTAGTCTAGCATTATAGTAGCCAATTAAGCTTTGATACAATATTTGCCTATTTTGCAAACTTTTTTATAAAAAATTAATGCAAGCAGCGAAAAAAGCCAATAATAGCGCGAAAATGAAACTAGCTAATTGGAAACTAAATAATCAAATACTATAGTGATCTGGTACTACGGGTAGTGGGCAGATACTCCTCTGCGATCCCGGCGGAGGACAGATCTACTTCAGGAATAGCAAACCTGCCCTCGTGAGCTCATGGTTTTACCCCTAAATTCCTTTCTCTCCGGGGCAGAAAGGAATTCCCCATAAAATTCATATCTACAGCTTCCTTCCCTCCCATACGACGCAACAAGAATTTGGAGAAAAACCAGATGCAAAAAATCTGTAAGTTAAGGTGGATGCTATCGTGCTAAAAACTGAATGGTCGCACGTCACGTAGCCGCTAACGATGCTCTTGGGACACTGGGTGAAATCCATTAAATATTATCGTTGTTCCTGTACGCGGGACTCTACAAGGATCAACCAAAGATTCTCAGCTACTCGTGAGAATAAATTTGAATACTCACCAATATGCAAGACAAGCATGATGTTTAAATGTCAAAAATCCGACCACTGTAACACACACACACACACACACACACACACACACACACACACACACACACACACACACACACACACACACACACACACACACACACACACACACATACACGCACACACAAACGCACACACGCGCACACACACACCCGCACACACTTGCACACACACGCACACACACGCACAAATACACTCACACACACTCGCACACACACACACACACAGACACGCACACACACGCACACACACACCACACACAAGCCGTCTATCTATATTTTATATATATAGCCGTATAGATCAGCTAGTTATGTGAAAGTGCAAATTTTGTCTACCTGAAAGACAAGTAATGTATTAATATGAAACTGTTTTAATAATATAATTATGTTTTTAGCTTTTAACAGCGCCGAGACCAGTGAAATTAATGACATATTTAACCAATCTAAAGCAATAATGTGGTACAGCGTACCGCATAAAGGGTCTACCTTAGCCGATTTTACTTTGCCCTTGTTACGAAGAAGTGTCGAGTTACTTGAAGTGCAAAGAAGTAAGTATGCATTGATAAATTAATCAACCGAGTGTATATATAGTGTGTCCGTAAAGTATGGAATAAATTCGATATTTCCTACATGAAAAGCCTGTCATCGGCTCTTGTTTCAAAATGTAATACCCTGTATTTTAGGACATTTTTAGATCGATAAAAATGAGCTGATTGCAAAAAAGTATAATACTGGCGGTCTAACGGATAATACAGAAGGATACTAAAAATATCTTATGTGGACCATGTCACCAACGTTGAGGTCCTACAGCGCATGACAAAAGAAAAAGAAGTGCTTAATTTAATTAAACAACGTAAGCTTGAGTACCTCGGCCACGTGATGCAGAACGAAGAAAAATATCGAATTCTTCAACTTGTTATGCAGGGTAAAGTATTTGGCAGAAGAGGACCGGGACGCCGACGTATCTCGTGGTTGAAAAATCTCCGACAATGGTTTGGGATGACCTCAGCGGAGCTGTTTCGCAGAGCAGTCAACAAAACCATGATAGCCTTGATGATCGCCAACATCCGGACCGGATAAGGCACTGAAGAAGAAGAAGGTCTAACGGATATAATTTGAAAGATATGCGCGTAGAAAATTAATTTTTATTGATTTATAATATTAATAAATTATAATAAATAACTTGAAAGTAATCCAGTAATTAATACATGACATAATCTTAAATGTTCGAATTGTAGCCCTTGCTGTATTTGACATTAACCCAAACGTTGTACAAATTCTTGTAGAATCTTGTTTATTCTTTCCTGAGAAATTTTGTTTATTTCTATACGAATTCTTGTTTTTAGTTTAAAAGAGAGGGTTTCGGTGGCTTTTATCCATCATTATTTCGCAAAATTGTATTCTTTTATCTGGATCATCCTCGTGTAATTCCTATACAACTGTGCATTTTACTTACTTTTCCGTACTTTGTGTACCGTTGTTTTGCAAACATCGAGATCACTACTAACCTTACGAACAGAAGTGTGCACATCTTCTTCAAAAGCAAGTAGAACATGTAATATTGTAACATAATTTACAGAGGGACAACCTGATTTGCGTACATTTACAACTCTACCAGTTTCTCGATATTTCTTTTTAATCTTACTGTTGACTGCGTGATGGTTATTTCTGGATATTTATCATTAAATAAATTACACATTTCCATCTGAGTTCGCGATTTGTCTCCATACCCAATTATCATGAGTATTTCAATTCTTTGCTTTACACTTAAATTCATTTCTACTTAAAATTAATTCTAAGCAATAATACAGAACATTCACGAATTAATTCAATTATTGTACCACTTAATTGTTATTGAACGATACTAAAAATAATTACAGTTTACCAAATACTAGAAGTAGGCTCCTTTTTTGCAATTGATAATAAATAATTTATTTTCTAAGAGCATATCTTTCAAATTATATCCATTAGACACTAGTATTATATTTTTTTGAAATCAGCTAATTTTTATCGATCTAAAAATGTCCTAAAATACAGGGTGTTACATTTAAAAAAAGAGCCGACGACGTCATCACTGTAATGTGTATCACCTTGTATAATGAAATTTTATTGTAAAATGTAGAAGATTAAATTTAAAAATCGATGTGTCTTAGATTTTTTTAAAAAGGCTTTTCATTTAGGAAATATCGAATTTATTCCATACTTTACGGACACACTGTATGTTGTCTTTACATAAATTATTTTAATGGTAAATACCTTAGCTTCTAATAAGCTTACCTCCATAATAAAGTAAAATTAAACAGAAGAGTAGGTATTAGACTGTGGTAGATTTTCAGTTGCACACTAAATTTTTTAAAAAGGCTGATGTTAGCGACGTTATGGCTTCTCGCTTCCTCGTCATACAACTGAATTTAAGACACTTATATTTATAAAGAAATTTGAAAAAAAGATACGAAAGATAAACTTTATTTGACCCAGAGGTCTTGTATAAGGCGACATTGCAATAATAAGTTTTTCTGAAGCTGGACACAGCTAAATCTGCTACAGCTCAGTATTTGGGAACGCAGTAGTCGCGACACATCTTAACATATTATAATGAGTCAGTGTGCATGTCGCATGTGTATTTTGTGTCTGGGCGTAAGTGTACAATTGTGTGTGTGTGTGGCATTTTTAAAACAAATGTACAGGTAGTGCATAGCCTATATGTCGCCACGGACAGGTATAGTGAGAAAGCCAAAATTTTTTGTTTGCAATATATCTAATTTCAAAGATACAAATAGTATTGAACCAGATTTTTTAACTTCATTCAACTTTTTTAACAAAAACTTTATATCCAAGCCTTTTTTTATTGGTTGATTGATTAATTTTATAATTTAAGATTCGTAACAACTTACAGAATGCTTTTTAATTGCTGGAAGACTGAAAATTGAGTTGGTGTTTTTGATTCTATTATCAAGGCAAGAACTGGCCTATTACTAAAAACTTCCCGAACAGCCCTTCTTATTTTTTGTTCATGTAGAAACATGACCACAAAAAAATGTATAGAATAGAATAGAAATATGCCTTAATGTTACTAAATTGTACAATTTTATGGACAAAACTTACAAAAAGTCAAAAAAATAACAAGAAAAATTAAAATTTACTGAAATTACATAAATCATCAATATCACAAAATAAAAGATTATAAAATAAACAGTCAATTGCAAAATTTAAATAAATTGCAAATTGCATAATAAAACCATATGAACTAATACGTTGAAGTTATTTGATACCCAAATATAGATAAAAATAAATACTTACTTGTACATAAAATAAAGCTGCTGTAATTTCTTAGTCATTTGTTAAAAAACTCTTCTACTGAATAATATGGTCTTTCAGATAGATAGGCTTTTGTCAGTTTACGGAACTTGGGGAAATATGTTGCAGATTTAAGTTATAAAGGGAGATGGTTGTATAGTTTTTTTGCTGAATATAATACAGATTTCTTTACTAACTTAGTGGACGTGATCGGTAAATAAACATCAAAGATTAAATTTCTGGTGGAGTAGTCATGATTCGGTCTTGCTAGAAAAACTTCTAGGTGTTTACGAATTAAGCAAACAGTTTCTAAAATATATAAAGAGAAAAGCGTTAAAATCCCGTGATTTTTGAAGTAGCTTCTGCATTATGTTGCTCTTCTGAATCCAAACAGATACCGTATTGCTCTTTTTTGTAATTTAAAAATAACATCAGAGAGAATCGAACAAAGAAAAATGTTATTTTGGAAGCTGCTTAGTTGATTTGCTTCAAGACAGATCTTATTGCATAGCAGGCTGAGGCTAGTTTCTTACTTAACAAATCAATATGAAATTACCATTTAAGGTTGCTGTCTATAAAAATACCAAGAAATTTTACAGAATTAATGATACTGATCGGGCTGTTATTAAGAAGCTAGGGTTGAAGAGCTCCTTTATAGGATAATGTTACTGCCTTATCCACGTTAAAAGAGAGTAAATTAGAGTCAGACCTGGTGTTTATTTTAAGTAGATCAGAAGTTATAGTTGCATGAAGAGTTGCAAAATGAGTTTTTCAAGGTGATACTGGTATCATCAACAAAAATAAAAAAATTCTTATCGATTTTTAAATTAGTGATGTCATTTTATATAGATAAGGAAAAGTAGAGGGCCCAATATTAAACCTTGTGGTACTCCACATACAATACTTTTGTGACTAGAGTCAGTTTGCTCTAACTAGTTGTTTCCTATTCCCCAAATAAGATTGGTACCAATTTAAAAAAATACCTCGAACTCTGTAGACATTTAGTTTTTTTATTAAAATGTGATTTACACAATCAAAAGCTTTGTCATAGTGACAAAAAACAGTGCCAGTGTAAAGATTATTGTTTAGTGCTTGGTAAACCTCATGTAGTACAGAAAACAGCATCACTGGTACATTTATTACATAAAAAGACGATCTAATTTTGTGATAATATGGTTTTTAACGAGGAAGAACATAAGTCGAGCTTTTATAAGTCTCTCAGTAATTTTGGATAGTGCCGGTAGTAAGACAATAAGTCTATAGTTGTAGGCATTCGATTTTTCACCACCCTTATGGAGAGGAATAATAATCGCTGTCTTTAGACACTCTGGAAATACACCTTTTCTTTTGCAACACTTTTAGAGCTGTATGTGTACAGAATAAAAGCTGTCGGGATATATGGGAAAGCCAGATACTAAGAAAGCTTTTGGAGCTTTAAATTAACATAAAGGTAGTCGATAGTAAGTACCAAATAGCGAGCTGAAATATATCTCCTGATATCCATCAATTCTACAGATCATGAAGGCGAATATGCTGAATTGACTGTGTAATGCATGAACGAAACTACAGTGCCCTACGATTCAAATCACTAGTTATCCGAAGGTCCCTTCTGCCACCCATAATTGATGCAGTTCATGAAACTGAATATACTGAGAAAGCTATCACATGGAAGTCAGAAGAAGACCTACTCACAATATATAGAATAGGCTTGTTCATATAGAAAAAGGTCTGCGCAAAATTCATTTATATTATTTTTCCCACACTTCTTCTTCTTCGTCTATGCCGTCTCCATTAACGGAGGTTGGCGACCACATTTCTAAAAGGTTCTCTGTCTTTTGCAACGTGGAATAATTCGTCTAGAGTCATGTTTGTCCAGTCTCGAATATTTCGCAGCCATGACTTGCATAAGACTATATTTATCATTTCTCAGTATGTGTCCAAGGTATGCAGTCTTGCGTACTTTTATTGTTCTCAACAATTTTTTGTCTCGGCCCATCCTTTTCAACACTTCCTCATTGGTGACCCTGGCCGTCCATGGAATTCTCAACATTCTCCGGTATATCCAAAGTTCAAAGGCTTCAAGCTTCTTAACTATTTGCGCTTTTAACGTCCATGTTTCTACCTCGTACAATAGTTGGGACCGGACGTAACATTCAACAAACCTCAGTCTCAGCGCAGTATTCAGATTTTGGTCACAGAACAATTGCTTGAATTTTAAGAACGCTGCCCTTGCCATTTCTATTAGTACCCTGATCTCTTGGTCTGGATCTAATTCTGTGTTGATGTAAGCTCCCAGCTATTTATATTTTGTCACTCTCTCTATTTTCTGTCCACCAAGGGTTAGTTGTTCATTATTTATTGGACTCCTTGATACTATCATAAATTTGGTCTTATCTGTGTTGATGTCAAGTCCCATTTGAATGCATTCACTATTTATTGCATTTAGTAAAGTTTGTAGTTCTTCTATACTCTCAGCCATAATTACCGTGTCATCTGCAAATCTCATGGTGTTTATGATTTCTCCACCAATTCTTATTCCCTCTTTTCTTTCCCATAAGGCTTTTCTGAATATGACTTGTGAGTACACGTTGAAAATCGTCGGAGACAAGACGCGTCCTTGCCTGACCCCTCTCGCAATCTCTATCTTCTCTATATATGAGTAATAAACTCTATATATATATATATATATATATATATATATATATATATATTTATATATACATATATATATATATATATATATATATATATATATATATATATATATATATATATATATATATATATATATAATGTCTTTTTTGTCTAAATTGATGTTTTTTAATTCATCTATTAACTTAATATGCTGCACTCGGTCAAAGGTCATTCTTGTTATATTCCCGACATTTTTGTAAGACTACCGTCAACGCAAATAATGCCTCCCTTGTACCCATGCCTCCTATGTATCTGCTCCTCACATTTCTTATAAATTCGGTTTTGAACAATTTTCAAGAGAATCTTTAAAGGGTGGCACATTAGGCTTATCAATCTATAGTCATTACATGATTTGGGATTGTTGTTTTTTGGTAGAGGTAAAAAAATTGATTTAAGCCATTCCTCCGGGATGTTGCCCTCTAAATATATATGGTTGAGAATTCGGGTGAGTCTCTTTATATTACCGTCATCTAAGGCTTTTAACAGTTCAACTGGAATTTGATCATGACCCGGTGCTTTTCCTTGTTTTGCATTCTGTAGGGCATTCTTTACTTCTGATGGTAAAATTTTTACGTATTGTTCTTCTTCACCTATATCTTGTTCTCCCTCTCGTCTTGGAACAGATGGATTATATATTGTTCCCATATTTCCTTTATTTTGCTCTCTTCAGTAAGTATTCCTCCATTGTTATCTCTTGTTATGAGTGTTCTTCTTTGTCTGGTGTTGCCTGTAAGTTCTTTCATTTTTTTTATATAAGTTTGAGGTGTCATGTTTGTTGCTGAGTTCTTCCAGTTTCTGGCATTCCTTGTTCATCCATTCCTCCTTAGCCTTTCTGATTTCATATTTGATTTTATTCTTGATGTTTTTATTAATTGTCATCTTTATTTTTGTATTTTCTTTTTTCAGTTATTAGCTTAACTATTTCCGGTGTCATCCAGTCTTTTTTAGCGGTTTTCTCTTCTTCGCCTAGGACCTCTTTTCCCGCTTTTAGTATGGCTTTTTTCATATCTGCCCATTCCACGCTTCCTTCAGTTAATTTGTTTATCTCTGCGTTTAGTTGCTGTTGGCAGTTGTCGTCTTTTAGGTTTTTGATGTTTATTTTGGTAGTTTTAACTTTTTTCTCCGGGTTTCTGAGTTTAATGTTGACGTTTGCTAGTAATAGATTATGGTCCGTATCTGCGTCGCCGTTGGATAGGTTTTTGCACTTTGTACTCCATTTCGAAACCTTTTGACACTTTTCCCACACTTACATACTGTAAATTGAATTGAATTCAGCCCCACAGCATTTATTTATTAGACAGTACATTTCTGAAACAAAACAAATTCTGTAAATAAAGTGCCATTTAGTAAAATATTTTTTGTTCTTAGATTGCGATTTCGTATTGGACCTACACAGACGTTTTGTAGAACTTATAAAACAACAAAAACCGACAATTGATATATTTAGCTTTATAGAAACATCCTTTACTTTGATGAGTTTTGTTTTTCTGAAGATCGTAGCATACGAATCTGCAGGTATGTATAAACAAATAATTTTATTGTTTCTTGTGTATGAATAACAATGCGCACTCCTGTTCGAGTCCTTTTTGACAGGTGTTCAATGAATTCCAACATATGACTACAAATGAAAACAAAACGCACAATTTCTCTTTTTTTTTGCTTTAATAAATAATGTACTTTATTTGTTTTTATTCCATGTTTCGCATTGTTTCAAAAGAGAGAAAATAAAATACCGAACTGGACAAGATCAGTTTTAGATCAATTTTTGACAAGATAAGAAGATATACTTAAATGTAAGGCCTGCAAGGTAATATTTAATGAAATTCAACAGCATATTATGTTGGCTGACTGTAAATTATAATCAGAGGCTAAACGAAATTAAAATATCGAAGAGGATAAGGGAAAAAGTGTATTCGGAAAAAAGTATAAGAAAAAACTGTTTAAAGAGTAGTAAGAAAGAAGTTTGACCAAGATCTTCAACATAATAAAATGGGGAAGTTAGAATTAGTTTTATATGCTGAAGCATGTAAAAGTCAATCTGATTATACATTTCGTGGAAATTGTGTTCTTTTTTCGCACACAATGATTTTTTAATGAATGTTTCTACGATTATGAAGGGGGTCAAGCACCCATTCATATTGAACCTAACCAAATCTAACCTAACAGTATTAGTCCAGAATACCTAGACATATAATACAAGATAGGTTGACTGCTGCAATACACTCGCGTTCCCCCAGTGCAACAGAGAAAACTGGTGCAAAGCAGTCCCTGTATCTCTGTCTAATGGGGCCGGATTTATCGACGACGTAACCTTCTCATATGTCTATGTCTTGTATTATATGTCTATGCCAGGATACGACGGTAAAAATTAATGATTTTGCTAGTAGTAAAAAAAATAACTCAAAGATCAAAATTGAACTTATACCCATATGTGTTTTCCTTGAGGGGTAGTTACCACCCCAACGTAGGAGTGGAAAAGGTTTATCAAAAAAACCATGGTAGTCGCGCTAGCAAAAAAATCATGATATTCCATATTGAACGAAAAGTAAAGCTGCAATCCGCTATATAAGCACCAAATAAGAGAGAACACAATAAAGTATGTATGTTAACAAGGCCTGTTCTTTATATTTGATCACCCAAAATTAAGGATTAATCCTTGTGTCCTATCTGACTACTCCACAATGGATGTAACATACACATTTATATCAGATCAGAGACCAAAAGCACTCATATGGCGGAAGGCAGTTCCTATCGTTGCCGCATCATCTTGACTAATGTCTGTCGTACAAGCAGGCGAAACGCTAGGAAGAATTTACAAATAAAAAAAAATAATGTGGCCTAAAAGCACAGAAAATAATGTATTACTACAGACCTGTTTAATGTTTGGATCGAAAACTCTTATTACACCATTTTTTTTTTTTAATTTGCATACATTATATGTTGTCAATAATATTTGAAGCATTAGTTCATTTTGTTTGTTTTAGATGCGAATATTGGTATTAAATGTGATGTACCTCTGGACCATAGGGAAATCTGCAAACCAGCCGGACGGGATTGCTTTTTATATTTGGAACTAGTAAAGATGATTCAAAAATACAGTAAAAATGATCCTTATCCCCAAATAACATAAAAATGCTCTTCCCATAGGATATTAGTTTTAATATAATGGAGAAACAACTGTACCTATCTAATTTTAAATCTTGTGATATTAGAGTTTTGGAAAATTCTTTAAATAATATAGTAAAATAAAGTTGGTTACCTATGTTTTTCTCGATATGTGACATACATAATTATTTTTTTATTTTAATGAAGATTTAAATGCTATGCTAATATTTGAAGCTGTGATAGGATCTGTATAAATTACAGTATTAAATAATAAACGAAATGTTGTTATTATTAATTACTTAATCACTTCTTTTAACCCCATTATACTATTTTTAAAATATGTTTAAATTTTTGATTTGATTAAATATAGATTGTAGAATTTATATTGCGAAGCATTATCCGTTTAGGAGAAATATTTTTACCTGGTCGGGCTCTATAAAGACATGTTCCAGGTACTTATGGCATTGGCGATCAATTGCCATACAGTTGCAAACAATATGTTTAACACGTCTTCTGAATTTCAAAAAGTATTTTGTGTAGCATGAAGAAGGTTAACCTTTTCACTTGCCATTTGTCTGAAATATTTTCTTGATATGGTACGGTACATTAAGTTTCTTTTCCTATTTTCGGACATCCTTCAGTATGTGGGTTTTTGGTATACCGCAGAATGGCTTTGGTCCGATTAAATCCTGGTTTGCAATTCCACGCTGATATTTACTTATAAATTATAGACCTTTCAGTGCAGATCGACCATCTGCGGCAAAAAATATTTTGGCTAAATTGAGATTGAAAGCAAGGCAATTACATCCCTTGCATTGCGATGCATGGGATCGTGATGCGCAATGATAGCCTATCCAAATGTCAAACTCACCTGCCCATGTCATGATCTTGATCCTAACCATTTGACTATAATATAGATAACAAACGAGACTCTGACGTCCGAGTAACTGCTGGTATAAGCAATTCCCTCTCTGGCCAACGGCTCCAGGCAGATGAGCTGAGCAGTGGATGGGCACCTTTTTGTTCTAAGATTGATAAGTCGGTCTCGAAGGCGAAGGAAAATATTAACGACGCAACGGTCAACGGCATAAAGATGCAGATGACAACACGGGAAACCACCGCATTAAAGACTCGGAGAATACCAATAGTACAATTAGCATGACTACGACAAATCATAGAAAAGATATAACTGCTCATGAGATTCGGAGATCAAGCTCCGGCAGAAATGGACAATCACAGGACGACAAGGCCTTTTCAGTCGCCAACAGACGAAATTCTTGCCAATCTAAACCTCACGATAGGCATATGAAATGTTATATCATTATACGAGGCAGGTAAGAATCATAATGCAATCAAATAGATGGATAGACGATCAGTATACAAAATAATAAGCGAAATGAGATAGATAAACGCTGGGCAATGTGTAATTAGTGATCATCACATATATTATTCAGGTAACCCCAAATCTCTCTCTCTTGTCGTTTCCTCATTGCTGAGGATCGTGATTTCCTACAATGCGGGCTGTCAATTCTCTCCATCTCTTGCGATTTTGGGCTGCTCTCATGGACTCGGAAAACGTCTCTAAACCCCAACTAAAGACACAAAAATGGAGTGGGTATAACATTAAATCAAGAAACTGCCAGACATGATAAAAACTTTGTACCCATATCGGAAAGAATGCTCCTCCTTTAACTTAATACCTACCCAACTGCAACTAACTTTTTCCAGGTATATGCCCCTATAGCCGACAAGCTAGACGACATAGGTAAAGTATTTTATAATGAATTATCCAGCACCTTAAAATGCCTTCCCAAAACGGATATCACTTTAATTATGGGTGATAAATGCCAATATTGGTAAGGGGCAATTCATAGGACAAAGAAATGAGAGGTTATCGATTGGGTGAATTTGTAGCAGAACAAAAGTTTATGATTCCTAATACTTACTTCAAACTCCCATTCAGAAGATTATACGCATGGAAATCACCTCAAAGTAATCCAGACCGCATAGTGAGAAATCAAATAGATTACATTATAATTAATAAAAGATTCCGTAACAGCATAACATCAGTTAAGCATTTCCCAAGAGCCGATATCAAGTCGGACCATAATCCACTAATTCGACAATTAGGCTCAGACTAAAGAAAATTCGACATAGTATCACCCCAAAATACGACATTAAGCTACTGTTTGTAAAACAAATTAGTAATGTTAGATGATTTTTCGTTTTCACAAATACTGGCTTGAATCTTATGTGATTACTTCTTACCTACAAAAAATTTGTCTTATAAGTGCCTTATAAGGGTGTTGGGTTATAACCACTGACGCCAGCCTGTCGACCCTTTGAGATAAACCTTGTTCGTTCGTTCAAACCTCCTTTAGAAGTACAAAACTCCAGATTCTCATACAGCCACTTGACTCTCTACTTTATCAGTTAAAACTGTCGTCTTGTTGGCTAGCGCTTTAGTGACACTTTTATTCTAAAGATGACAGGCCCATGCATGCCAGAGCGCTCCTAGATCTAGACCTCACCCCTTATTGTAAACAGTTACAGATATCAACCTTATTTGAAAACACCTCACTGTTAAATCAAATGATAAACATAGAATTTTTTTCCTGTAATGAGAAGGATAGACGTTTCAAAACTTCTTTGGCTGTACTTGATAGTATAACCTGCAGGCTTCCTAAAGCTACCCTAGATAGAAGCAAAATAGTAAAAAATCTTCCCATTCTTCAGAATACCCACGTGGATTATATTATTTTTGGTACACTTCCCCCTCATATCTTTCATCGGAGTTCAAACTTGGCTATTTCTCAGTCAAATGTTTCTCTCTTTGTTCAGTCCGAATCCGAAGAGAATGATTTAGACAAATTGATTCAACAATTTTTCTAAATTGAAGAAGTTCTCCACATTAGTAAATTAATCCCCGATGAGAAATTGGCAAATATTTAATAAGGCTACTCGTATTTTAGCCTCGGGTCGTTTTAAGTAAATCTGCCACTTGTCTGCGAAAATGCGCGTAAAAATTAGGTGAATCTATTAAAATAGCTCTAAAGAAGTTTATCAATTTAGAAAATAGGCTCTTAAAAAATGAAAATACATGCGCTCAATATAAGTCATATCTTCTTCTCGAATATGCTTGAATAGTTCCTCTCTCTCTCTCTCTCTCTCTCTCTGACTAATTGAAATTTAGAAAATAAATATTTCCTCACACATCACTGTGTATTGAAGGAAGAATTCTTAACAACAAAACTGAGTGTTTTCGATGGTTCGATAAAAAGCCCTAGTTGTTATTCACTCAACGATCTCCTACTCAAAGGTGCCCTACCCTTCAACCGGAAATTTTTGATACTTTGCTGCGCTTTCGATTATATTCCTTTATTTTTACAACTGATATACAAAAGATGCACAGACAGGTTAAAATCAATCATGATCAATTGACGTGACTCTCCGGAAAAGGATATTGAGTGCCTCGAACTGCAAACACTCACATATGGAACTAAAAGCGCCAGTTTTCAGAGTACTTGCTGTTTAATGGAACCTGCAAATACTTATCAAACTGAATATCTCCTGGCCAATGATGCTCTTCAAAATAGTTACTATATTGATGACATTCTCTACGGCGCTAATGATGAACAAAATTTCCTCAAAGATCACAAGGAACTAACTAGTTTGCTTGGAATAGCATGTATTTCTCTACATAAATGGTGTTCTAACTCGGACTTGTTTCTAAAAATATTTCTAGGTTTATGCTGAAATCCTATTCTTGACACTTCCTCAATCTCTCTTCTAGATTGGATTGATTCCAGACCCTAAACAACTCATAAACTAAGAGAGAAGTACTGTCAATAATTGCCCAAATATTTTATCCTCAAGGTCTTATTAATCCCGTTACAGTTGTCGCTAACCTCATAATGCAAAAAATCTGGATTTCCAAAATCAGTTGGAACGATATCATTAACGCAGATACGTTACATGGATGGCTAAGTTTTGTTAGAAGGCTCTCTCATTTTAAGGGCTTAAGTATACCTCTCTTTTTATGTCAAGAAATCACTTGTGTTAAGAGTCACTCATTCTCGGATGCAAGTTTAAAGTTTTATGGAGCTTGTATCTATTTACGTGTGACCTATAAATCAGATCAGGTGTCTTGTTTCCTGCTTGTATCGAAGAGTCGCGTTGCTCCGCTAAAACCCTTGACCCTCCCAAGATTGGAACTCATGAGTGCGCTATTGTGTAGAAAACTCACAAAATATTGCTGACATTAAAGAAAAATTATCTCGATTAGATTCTATAAATATGTGGTCGGATTTAGAAATTGTTCTCGCTTGGCTTCTCTCACATCCTTCTCGTTGGACACAATTTGTAGCAAATAGGGTTGCACAAATTTTAGATAATTCCCCTAACGCTCACTGGAGGCACGTAAGATTCAAACAGAATCCTGCCGACATACTCTCCCGAGGAATGCTATCCTCTGAAATATTAAACTCTTTCTTATGGTTTCATGGTCCTCCATTTTTAAATCAACTTCGGTTGGATTTATTGAAATACAACCCAAAGGGTTATACCTATAAGTTGCCCAAAAAAAGGAAAGTCATTCTCCACGCTCGAAATGTCGAACAGATTTTTTGACCTCTCTGATAGGTTCTCCAATTTTTCAAAGTTTGTAAGAACTTTAGCCTGTATGTTTAGATTTGTTAATAATGCTAAACCTCTTTCTCGCATATTAACTGATACTCTTGAAGTCAGCGAACGTCAAAATGCTGAGATTAAGATGCTGCAGTATTCTAACTTCTCGAGTGAGATTTCTGAGCTTAAGAAAGGTACAACTGTATCTAATAAGTGTCTTTTACTCCTAAATCTCTGTTTAGACGAGAATGAAATGCTCCGGGTGGGAGCCCGCCTTGGATCTTTGATCAAAGATACCTCTTGTCCTTCCCTCAAAAAATCGTGTATTTGGTCTCATTCTCCACAGAAAACATGTGGTCTTTTCATGTCATGTCAGAAAACTCAGGTCCTCAAAATATTTTGTCCCAAATAGTGGACACTTATGTCTGATTAGATTTTGGCGGTCCCTTTCAGATAAAGGCTTCCAACCTTCGCAAGGCTCCTTTAATAAAATCGTATATTGCTCCTTTCGTTTGCTTGTCGACTCGAGGTGTTTATATTGAAGTCGTTTCCGGCCTCTCTACATAGACATTTCTTCTCGCTCTAAAACGCTTTACTAGCCGTAGAGCTAGTGCTCAATTCCCGGCCTCATTGCTTCCTCTGATTTAAAAAGA
This sequence comes from Diabrotica undecimpunctata, assembly GCF_040954645.1. NCBI lineage: Eukaryota > Metazoa > Arthropoda > Insecta > Coleoptera > Chrysomelidae > Diabrotica > Diabrotica undecimpunctata. The sequence continues at coordinate 139,846,478 of NC_092803.1, read as the reverse complement.
TGTGATCCACATTCCCGAAAATACACTAAATTTATGGCAACATTTGTCCAAACTCCAACAACTATTTTGGAAAAAATGGTCTATGTCTAAAAATGATCTAACTATTCGAATAGACTTCAAAATCGACCTAAATGGTTTCTACCTCATAACAATCTAAAACCCAACCATCTCGTCTTGTTGATTGAAGACAACATTCCCTCTCTTTATTGGGTACCTACTAGTGGTAGAAGATAATAGCAGATACTATGGTTTAAATGGTTCCTCATCCACTCGCAGACGACCAACAAAATGAAACCAATTAGGAAGTAAATCTTCTTACCATTTAGAGCATCTTAAATCGTAATGATTTCCAACGTTGAAGGACCACCCACTTTACATGGGAAATAAAACCACAAGCGTTAACAATACTTAAGTTAATGATTGATTTTTTACTACACTAAGTTGATATCTAGCCAAGGGTTTGTCATGTAAAGTTCTTTTATGTAAACCGCCCGTCACTGTTCAATCCACACTAGTCCGATAAACACTACACGAACACTGATACAATTTAGATTATACTAATACTACTTATTATTTTGAACCAAGGATATTTCTGCCGTGCTAATCAAGTAATATGCTACAATTATTACTAAGCGGAGTTATACAGAACTCAAACTAACAAAGAATCGACCCATTGGGTCTTAAACTAAATTTGTAAGTAAAGCGTCCAGCTTGGCTGGTATACAACGTGACACTTTGAATATTACAACGATACTCATCGATTGCCATGCCTAACTACTACTGAGGGGTTTGAGGGGAACCGGTTCTCGCTTTCTAACAGGGAATTAGTCGGAGAATTTATCTAGGTAGATTTTAAGAATTATTAGCTATTTAATGCCAGTGGCGTAGCAACGCTTGGATACATTTCTTACTGAAATTTATCCATACTGGGGGGCGCGCGGCTAGGTGAAGTATAACTTCAGCTAGAAATATCCTAAACTTACTTTCTAAGCACAACTACAATGCTACAGAAGACTATCGGCTTCCGACAATGGAAGAGGAATCAGCTTAGTGATAGGGCGAATATATTCTCCATCAGCAGTTCGAACACGGACAATTCTAACTTTTCCATCTTTGCTGCTTATTGATTCTATCACTCTTGCTAGGGGCCACCGTAACGGAGGTGTATTTTCACTTGTGATTAGAACTAGATCATTTACTTTAATATCTGTGTTGGGAAGGAGCCATTTTGGGCGATGTTGTAGATTATTTAAATAGTCAGCAGACCAACGTTTCCAAAAAGATTGCTGTATTTTCGAAATTTGTTTCCAGATAGAAAGTCTGTTAACAGGCGTATTTGTAACCTCAATCTCAGGAAATGCGGTTAAGGGAGTACCGATTAAATGCCCCGGAGTTAATGGTTGTAAATCATTAGGATCATTAGATAATGCATAAAGCGGTCGAGAATTTAAAATAGCTTCTATTTGGGTTAAAACTGTATATAACTCCTCGAAAGTCAATACAGAATTACTCATTAAACGTACTAAATGAAACTTGGTACTTTTTACTGCTGACTCCCAGAGTCCACCTCAATGAGGTGATCTGGGAGGAATAAACTTCCACTGAATCTCGGTTTGAGCTAAATAAGCTCTAATTTTGTCAAATTCAGAATTTGATCTGAAGAAATTATTTAATTCCTTAAGTTGATTATTGGCACCAACAAAGTTAGTCCCGTTGTCACTATAGATAGTGTGAGGATTGCCTCGACGGGAAATGAATCGTTTGAACGTTGCTAAAAAAGCGTTAGAAGATAATTCACTAACCAATTCTAAATGAATGGCTTTTGTAGCCATGCAAACAAATATTGCAAAATAACATTTAAGCGTTTGCGCCTTTCGTAATCTAGAAGCCCTAATAAACAGAGGACCTGCAAAATCTACACCTACAGTGTAGAAAGCGCGCGAGATTCTAACTCTATCCAATGGGAGTGGAGACATAAGTTGTGATGCGGTTTGTGCATTGAATCTATAACATGTAAGGCATTTTTTGCTAATGCGTTTAACATACTTGACCCCACTTAAAGGCCAATATCGTAGGCGCAGATTGCCTAACACATTTTGAGGACCACTGTGTCCTAGTCTACAATGTTCCTTTTTAATGAGCAAAGAAACAACATGATCATTTGCTGGCAGCAATATAGGGAATTTATTATTAAAGTCCAAATCTGCATATTGCAAGCGTCCTCCAACACGTACAATTCCAGAGGAGTCTAAAAAAAGATTAAGAGGGAGCAATTTTTTGTCTACGACTAGTTCTTTTTCTAATAAGCTGGCTATATCGGTTGCAAAATATTGTTGCTGAATAGTTTTGATGATGAAATCATGAGCGTTCGAAATTTCTTTAAGTGTCAAAGTACCCTTAATTTTTTCATTACTATGTTTCATATTATACACAAACCTAAATACGTAAGCTACTGCGTTTTGTAATTTTGAAAAGTTTGAAAATCTCTCAAATATAGTTATCCAATTCTTTGGTGCATGATTAACAACTAATAGAGCTATTTTCTTTACTTCCGGCAAATTCTCAATTTGCTCAAAGGTATCAATTTCATCAAAATATATTTTGGGATTTAGCAAAAACTCAGGTCCATGAAACCAAAACGAAAATGTTTTTTGATTAAATACACCGCGGGACAAGAGATCCGCGGGATTTAATATGTCTCCACTTTAGATTTTTACCAATATTCTGAATGTTGGCCACTCTATTCGAAACAAATGTATTATAATTATTAGCGGGTTGTTTAATCCAGCTGAGAGCAATTTGCGAATCTGACCATGCGTTTATAGAATTAATCTTTGCACGGTTTTTAAAGGTCGTTATAATTTTTTCAATCAATTTGACTAAGAGTTCCATGGCTATTAATTCGAGTTTAGGAATGGTAAGCTTGCTTTTTAAAGGTGCGACACGCGATTTTGCGGCAACAAGATTTGATGACAAGGAATTATTTGCATATCGTGCCACTATATAGATACAAGCACCGTATGCAACTTGACTTGCATCACTAAATCCATGTAAATCTATGCTAAGAATGTCTAAGTCAAAAAAGACGAACCGCGGAATTTTGATATGAGCGATTTGAGCTAAATTTTCATTAAATTTCTCCCACTGATCTATTATGCGTAAATTAATTATCGGTTCGTCCCATGAAACCTTCATCTGCCATAGTTCTTGCATTAAGAGTTTTCCCTTCACAATTAAAGGGTTTACCAAACCTAGAGGGTCAAAACAAGAACTAATACATGAAAGAATTTGACGTTTTGTAATGCGGTCTAATTTAGTAGCGTTATTTACATCAATTTTTAAATGATCCGTTTTTGAATCCCATTTTAAACCCAAAATTTTGCAAGGTGCATCATCCAAATTCAAATCCAGTTCCACCGCGTTTTGATCAGAAATCTTATTTAAAAAAAAAAGCGAATTAGAAGACCATTTATGTAAAGAGAAACCATGCTGGTTCAATATTTGACTCAATTCTCCATAAAGTACTTCAAGCTCAGAAAACTGATCGGTTCCACCTAAGATGTCATCCATATATGTTTGATATAACAAAGCGCTAGCTGCTAGCGGAAATTGAGGGTTATTTTGTGCAATATCTTTAATGACGCGGGTGGCTAAAAATGGAGAACAATTTTGTCCAAAACTGAGACGGGACAATTCAATACATTTAAAATCCTCAGAGGGTGAATCTCTCCACAATATATTTTGTAAATAGCGGTGTTTGGGTGACATTTCAATTTCTCTATACATCATCTTTATATCCGCAGTCAAAATAAATTTAAAAGTCCTAAACCGGCAAAGAATATCAAATAAATTATCCTGTACTTGATAACCTTTTAGTGTAAGATCATTCAGCGAATATCCCGAGGTAGATTTGGCAGAAAAGTCATATACGATGCGAAGTTTCGTGGATGTTGCCTGTTCTCTGATCACTGCACGATGTGGTATAAAATATTTTATTTTGTTAGTGACATTATCATACAAGTTTAAAGGTATAACTTTTGCGTGTTGTAGCGTTAGATACTCTTCAATAACTTTTTTATATTCATTATAAAAATTTTGATCATTTCCAAATTTTTTCTCTAAACGTAAAAATCTTTGTTTTGCAGTAACAAAGGAACTGCCCAATTTTTTATTTTCCAATTGCCGAAGAGGCATTTCCACTTGATACCGCCCTGAATCCAAAATCCGCGTGGTGGTTTGGAAAAGAGTCTCTGCAATTTTGTCTTCATCAATATGAGACTGCGTATATGGAAGTTCTTCGACTTCCCAAAATTTTTCTAGCATTGTGTCGATTTTTGCGTTGTTTTCTTCCTCTTTATCTCGAATATAATGCGTATTTTCTCGAAATAAAAAGGAGAAAGTTTGTGTTACAAAGGATGCGTTGGTATGACTTAGATATTTCTTTGATGTGAGTGGGCCCGCAATAACATATCCTAATTGAGTGTTCATTAGCGTAGGGAGATTAGCCTCTAGCGAGATTATTTCTCCTATTAAAAGTTGGAAATACAAATTCGCGCCAATTAATAAATCAATATTATTAGGTTCCCAGAAGTAGGGGTCCGCTAAATCGCCATTAAACTCTAGTGGAATTTGAAAAGACTGTGGATTTAACGGAATTTGTGGCAAATTTTCTGTGATTTGGTCTATTATTGAACAAGAAACATTAAATTTGTTGTAAGGGTGTACTCGCGAATGTATTTCTATATCAATAATTTCACTACTTTTGGTTACAATGTTATTTCCTAGACCAGAAATATTTAACTTTTGAGATCTTGTGTCGTACTGTAATTTTTGGGCCAAACTTTTTGTGACAAAACTTTGCATACTGCCGGAGTCCAACAAAGCCTTAATTATTAAAGGTTGGTTGTCTCGCGTATAAAGTTTAACTAGTGCAGTAGGCAGAAGAACATGATTATTATTGCGATTCACAGCAGACAATGATGTAGACCTGGTTGGGTCCATCTGAAGATTAATAGGGGAATTTTCATTTGGAGTATTATTATTGGACACAATATTATGGATAGTGCTATTGGGATTAGAATTATGCCTATGTAAGTTTTCGCTTTGTTGATGAGAACTATGTGGAAAATTAGAAGAAGCGTAGGTTCGAACTTGCGATTGATATCGCTGCTGACCGTTATTATCTAAATGGAGTAAAGAGTGATGATTTTTCGTGCATACTTGACACCGGGACAACGATTTACAGGAAGACATGATATGCAAACTACTCAAACAATTAAAACATAATGATTTGGCTTTAACAAATTTATGTCTTTCCTGTGGAACTAAATTTAAAAATTGTTGACATTTATATATCTGATGAGTGCGCTCTTTGCAATAATTACTTGATTTACTATAAAAATTTGTGTCACGACGAGATTCAGCGGCGTTTGTGTGTAATGATACTCTAGATGTGTTCCTATCAAAATTACTATTATTATTACTTCTAGGTTTTGCGTTAGATTCAAATATGTTTAAATTATCTAATACATTATACCGTTTTTGCACAAATTCAAAAAACCCATTAGTAGACGGCAGTTCGTTTGGATTGCGTTCGTTTTCAAAAGCGCGTCTAGTCTGATAATCTAGTTTTCTTTCTAAGATAAATACTAGCAATGTGTCTAAATTAATTTCAGCCGTTAAGTTTAAGTTTCTAATTAAATCTAATGTTTTTTTACATGTGATATGAAACGTCCTTAGTTCAATAGAATTACATTTAGTCATAGTTTTTTGATCGAATAATGTACAATTCAAAGAAATTAAAAGCTTATTTTTGTCTTCGTAATTAGTTTTAAGCGTTGATATAGCAATTTCTAAATTTTGATTAGTCACAGATAAAGATTCAATTAATTGTAGCGGTTGACCTCTCAGAAGCGTTTTTAAATAATAAAATTTTTCGCTATCAGATCTTAATTTGGCATTATTTAACACAAGTGCTTGGAACAAATCGAAGAATGATTGCCATTCTTGAGCTTCACCAGAGAAGGGTTTAATATTAATATCTGGTAGCTTTACATTAGAAAAATGATTTTGAGAAACTCTAGAATCATCAGCGTGATTTATTAAATTTAATAATTTGGCCAAAATGAACTCAAAACGGTCGATAGTTTCCATTGCTGATGCCACAACTTCGTTTTGTAATGATACAGTATCATCAGTCGTTGAACCATCAGAACTTAACTCTTCCGCATGATCTAATAAATCTTGTAATTTCCTATAAGTTCCAAATAAACTATCATATTTTAATTGTATTAGCTGTTTATTATTCAAATCATCTGAATTAGTATTCAAAAAGCTTTCAATACGGGTCAATTGAGATTTAAAACCCCCAATTTGCTTGGTTAAATTCTGAGAAGTCATTATAGAAAATTTTACAAATTAGTACAATTGACAACAATAAAATGATTAAATCTTTTGAGTATAAAATTTTCTATGAAATATTGTAAATAATAAATTTAACGATACCAATAGAAAACAATAAATGTTGTAAACTTGCGACCTTCTTTGGAATTTCCTGGGAACAATAGGTCACCGCTGCTCGGTCCGATAAGAATACACAGGTATGCGCTTACAAGATGAATTCCTCAATGGCGTAACTTGATGGCTCACATATATCACTACCGACGCGGTTTAATTGTTTTTCGACGAAAAGTTCTGAAATTAAATATTTAGAGCGGCGATACACAACTTTGGCTAGAATGCGGAAGTCAACTAATTTAAATTTTTTATTTTTAGCGAAAGTTTTTCAATAAAAGTGAGATTTCACTTGCAAATAAATTGGTTCAAAATCCGGTCGAATGACCAACAAAAATGGTAGAAGATAATAGCAGATACTATGGTTTAAATGGTTCCTCATCCACTCGCAGACGACCAACAAAATGAAACCAATTAGGAAGTAAATCTTCTTACCATTTAGAGCATCTTAAATCGTAATGATTTCCAACGTTGAAGGACCACCCACTTTACATGGGAAATAAAACCACAAGCGTTAACAATACTTAATTTAATGATTGATTTTTTACTACACTAAGTTGATATCTAGCCAAGGGTTTGTCATGTAAAGTTCTTTTATGTAAACCGCCCGTCACTGTTCAATCCACACTAGTCCGATAAACACTACACGAACACTGATACAATTTAGATTATACTAATACTACTTATTATTTTGAACCAAGGATATTTCTGCCGTGCTAACCAAGTAATATGCATAAGAGTCACTCATTCTCGGATGCAAGTTTAAAGTTTTATGGAGCTTGTATCTATTTACGTGTGACCTATAAATCAGATCAGGTGTCTTGTTTCCTGCTTGTATCGAAGAGTCGCGTTGCTCCGCTAAAACCCTTGACCCTCCCAAGATTGGAACTCATGAGTGCGCTATTGTGTAGAAAACTCACAAAATATTGCTGACATTAAAGAAAAATTATCTCGATTAGATTCTATAAATATGTGGTCGGATTTAGAAATTGTTCTCGCTTGGCTTCTCTCACATCCTTCTCGTTGGACACAATTTGTAGCAAATAGGGTTGCACAAATTTTAGATAATTCCCCTAACGCTCACTGGAGGCACGTAAGATTCAAACAGAATCCTGCCGACATACTCTCCCGAGGAATGCTATCCTCTGAAATATTAAACTCTTTCTTATGGTTTCATGGTCCTCCATTTTTAAATCAACTTCGGTTGGATTTATTGAAATACAACCCAAAGGGTTATACCTATAAGTTGCCCAAAAAAAGGAAAGTCATTCTCCACGCTCGAAATGTCAAACAGATTTTTTGACCTCTCTGATAGGTTCTCCAATTTTTCAAAGTTTGTAAGAACTTTAGCCTGTATGTTTAGATTTGTTAATAATGCTAAACCTCTTTCTCGCATATTAACTGATACTCTTGAAGTCAGCGAACGTCAAAATGCTGAGATTAAGATGCTGCAGTATTCTAACTTCTCGAGTGAGATTTCTGAGCTTAAGAAAGGTACAACTGTATCTAATAAGTGTCTTTTACTCCTAAATCTCTGTTTAGACGAGAATGAAATGCTCCGGGTGGGAGCCCGCCTTGGATCTTTGATCAAAGATACCTCTTGTCCTTCCCTCAAAAAATCGTGTATTTGGTCTCATTCTCCACAGAAAACATGTGGTCTTTTCATGTCATGTCAGAAAACTCAGGTCCTCAAAATATTTTGTCCCAAATAGTGGACACTTATGTCTGATTAGATTTTGGCGGTCCCTTTCAGATAAAGGCTTCCAACCTTCGCAAGGCTCCTTTAATAAAATCGTATATTGCTCCTTTCGTTTGCTTGTCGACTCGAGCTGTTTATATTGAAGTCGTTTCCGGCCTCTCTACATGGACATTTCTTCTCGCTCTAAAACGCTTTACTAGCCGTAGAGCTAGTGCTCAATTCCCGGCCTCATTGCTTCCTCTGATTTAAAAAGATGTGATCCACATTCCCGAAAATACACTAAATTTATGGCAACATTTGTCCAAACTCCAACAACTATTATGGAAAAAATGGTCTATGTCTAAAAATGATCTAACTATTCGAATAGACTTCAAAATCGACCTAAATGGTTTCTACCTCATAACAATCTAAAACCCAACCATCTCGTCTTGTTGATTGAAGACAACATTCCCTCTCTTTATTGGGTACCTACTAGTGGTAGAAGATTATAGCAGATACTATGGTTTAAATGGTTCCTCATCCACTCGCGGACGACCAACAAAATGAAACCAATTAGGAAATAAATCTTCTTACCATTTAGAGCATCTTAAATCGTAATGATTTCCAACGTTGAAGGACCACCCACTTTACATGGGAAATAAAACCACAAGCGTTAACAATACTTAATTTAATGATTGATTTTTTACTACACTAAGTTGATATCTAGCCAAGGGTTTGTCATGTAAAGTTCTTTTATGTAAACCGCCCGTCACTGTTCAATCCACACTAGTCCGATAAACACTACACGAACACTGATACAATTTAGATTATACTAATACTACTTATTATTTTGAACCAAGGATATTTCTGCCGTGCTAACCAAGTAATATGCTACAATTATTACTAAGCGGAGTTATACAGAACTCAAACTAACAAAGAATCGACCCATTGGGTCTTAAACTAAATTTGTAAGTAAAGCGTCCAGCTTGGCTGGTATACAACGTGACACTTTGAATATTACAACGATACTCATCGATTGCCATGCCTAACTACTACTGAGGGGTTTGAGGGGAACCGGTTCTCGCTTTCTAACAGGGAATTAGTCGGAGAATTTATCTAGGTAGATTTTAAGAATTATTAGCTATTTAATGCCAGTGGCGTAGCAACGCTTGGATACATTTCTTACTGAAATTTATCCAACTAGCAAGAGGGAGCTCTCATATTCAATATAAGGTATATCTATCAATGGAGAAGTTTTGAATAACTTGTGTTTTGCAGACGATACAGTAATAATGACGGACAACAACAATGATTTACAGAACGTAATGCAACGACTTAATGACTATCATGAATACGGACTAAGGATGAATTTGAAAAAAACTAAATGCATGATCATGACTAAATCAGCAGATGCAAACATCCAATTGATTGTTGAGGATACTGTAATTGAGAGTGTGGATACCTAAAAATACTTAGGAACATGGATAATCAAATGTAGACCAAACCAAAGAAATTAAGACACGTAATGAAATAGCACGTGCATCATTCGTTTAACTTAAAAAGTTTCTTTGTTGTCGGGATATAAGATTAGGACTACGACTAAGAATGCTTCGGTGTTACGTATTCACTACTCTCCTTTATGACTTGGAAGTATGGACATTAAAACAAGTACATCTAAATAAGTTGTCCGCCTTTGAATTTTGGTGTTACAGAAGAATCCTACGAATATCATGGACTCAAAGAATGTCAAACGCAGAAGTGACTAGAAGAATAGGAAATGAAGCTGAAATAATATTGACTATTAAAAGAATAAAACTTGAGTACTTGGGCCATGTTATGAAAGGACATAGATACTCATTATTGCATCTTATTATGCAAGGCAAAATTCGAGGAAAGCGAAATGTGAGAAGACGAAGAATATCGTGGCTTAAGAACTTGAGGGAATGGTTTGAATGCAGAACTATTTAGAGCGGCAGTCAATAAGGTCCGCATAGTGATGATGATTTCCAACCTTCGATAGAAGATGGAATTTAAAGAAGAAGCACGTGCTATTTAAATACAGGGCAAGTGCAATAACCTTATTCTTTGGACACCAGTCTTCTATATTTAACAAGTAAAGCTGTCTTTTAGAGTTCCAGTCAGGTTCAATGTATTTCTTGGAGGTTTTTTTCCTTCAGTAGTGTAGTTTTTGGCAATTTTCCCTTTTTTCAAATGATATTGATAACAGTTTCTTTAACTGATTCTTTAACTCTTTAAATGGTTATCTTCCTTGATGAGTAATTATTTTCGAAATACTGATACATTAAATTTGTACTAAGAAAAAAAAAACACTTAAAACCGTTATCATATTTAACTGTATTATTTGCTTACAAAAATATAGGTATTTTCACAGCTAGTTGGGTACTTCAAGATTGTAAGAATCTATAATTGCCTATTTCTTTCTACTATATAATTAGCCTAGGCCTATCTAGAAATATTCTTAATACCGCTAACCTTACAAAATGCACAAATAAACTCTTCTGTGTCGATTCAATTATAGGCTATGTTATTTGGTATTATAGGGCATAGACATATAATACAGGATGGACTGCTGCAGTACAATCACGTTTCCCCAGTGCGACAGTGAACACTGACGCAAAGCAGTCCCTGCATCTCTGTCTAATGGGCCAGGTTTATCGACCACGTGATCTTCTCATTGGTAATTTAAGTTACGTGGTCGATAAATCTATCAAATTAAAAAGAGATGCAGGGATCGCTTTGCGTCAGTTTCCTCTGTCGCACTGAGGGAACGGGCTGGTAGTGCAACAATCAGTCTATCTTGTATTGTGTCTATTATTGTTGATTCAAATAAAGACATCCCATTTAAATTTTACATTCTAAACTTATTTGGGTCCATTATATTCATACAGCGAACCGAAAATTATCTTCATCGCTGGAATATGTAATGATATATTGAACATTCATCGTATAAAGCTGGAATAAATTTTTGTGATTTTTAGAACAAAGACAGAACAGTTAGGTTAAATGAATAACTGATACCACAGAACACAAGTATTCATAAACGATTGAGATGCTAGTTATAGTACAATGACCGCTAGAAATGTAAAGTGTAATGATTATAAATAAAGCATTGTAAAACCACCGTTTTTAGTCTGGCATTAGTTTCATAAGTCTGACAGTATATTTGTATTTGAAGTCTGAATAATATATTTTGAATTGTAACTAAAATCTTTGCTAGTGTAAATAAAAGTTTATTTTGAGTGTTGTGCATTTTAAAAATGTGTTTTTCAAAAGAACATTCATAATTTGACAGAAAATGAAATTGACAACATAACTGTAAATATAGAAACATTGAAAAAAGCAAAGAATAGTAAGAGGCATAAGAGCCTACACCTGAATATAAATCGTAAGACGCACTATAGATATATTATGGCATATTCGATTCACTGATGTTAAGAATACTTTAATAACAGAGTCACTGTTACAACATAAAAATCATACAACTAAGTAAAATAGCTGAAGTAAATTTACTGTTACAGATACATACTTCTTTAATTCACAAAAAAAGAAATATATGCAAGGAAAGAGAATCCAAGTGCCTTAATTACTGGAAAGAAGGCAACGATGTAAAAAATTGTAAATATGTAAAAATAAACAAAGAACGAACATAAATTACTGTCCGGAGTAGGTACAGAAAACAGTTTAGGAAAAATATAACTCAGTATTGCAGAAATAATTTTAACGTCATAAATAAAAACCACCGGCACATAATATTAAAAGTCGATAGAACATTAAAACAGCCCAGAATATTAAAAGAAATATCAAGCAAAAATTGATTTTTGTTACACTAAAGTTTATCAAATTGTTTAAACAAATTTCACACTTAAAATTGATCCCCACAGAGTATAATTAGAAACCTTTTCAAACTACTTAATTTCATAGTATAGTATTAGACGAAATTAACTTTTTCTGCAGTGTGTACTTTTAAATGATTTTTCAAATCACTTGTGTGACTAAACTGCTTAAAAGAAATTTCACACTTGTGGGGCTTTTCTCCAGTGTCCACTCTCAAATCTTTTTTCAAATCGTGTGCTTCAGTAAATTGCTTAAAACAAATTTTACACTTGTAAGGTTTTTCTTCAACGTGAAACATCAAATGCCTTTTCAAATTACTTTTGCTAACAAACGGCTTAAAGCAAATTTCGCACTTGTATCTCAGTGTGCACTCTCAAATGTCTCTTCAAATCGTGTACTCGAGTAAACTGCATAAAACAAAATTCACACTTATGAGACTTTTCTTCAGTATGCACTCTCAAATGACTTTTCAAATCGTGTGCTCCAGTAAACTGATTAGAACATATTTCGCACTTGTAACGCTTTGTTCCAGTGTTCACTATAAATGTCTTTTCAAATTGTGTGCTCCAGTAAATTGCTTAAAACAAATTTTACATGTACAAATAGAATTTTTTAAAGTTGTTTCTTCAGTGTTTGCACTTATTTGTTCTTCTGTAGTGCAATCAAAGCGCAGAATTACGTGTTGATATAATAACGAAAACTGATGGAGTTACCAGGGTTACCAATTTAAATTAAAAGATACTCGAGTTAAGAGGTTTTCTATAATAGTCGTTATAAAGTTAACATAATCGGCTGACACACGATGGTTTCTTAGACTAAAGGAGAATAATTTTTGAACAATTTGGTATATTACCTAGTCATATTAAAAAAGAATGCAGTTATGATATCGCTATAATTACAATTACGATATAGATACATTGCATATTCGATTCACTGATTGCGGAGAATACTTTAACAGAGACACTCTTACGACATAAAAATCATATCACTCAGTAAAATAGCTTAAGTAAATTTACTGTTACAGATACAGACTTTCTTAATTCAAACAAAAGAAACACATGTAAGGAAATAGAAGATAAGTGCCTTAATTACTGAGAAAAATTGACAAAATACGCCTTACCGGGGCATACGAGGTCTGGCTATTAAATAACGAGACTGCGCGCGCAGAAGGCGTCCTAGAGGGGAAGAGTGGGAAACGAATGCAGCACTGGATAGCTGGAAGTGTCTACTCTTCCATTACGAAAACACGTTTTTGTCGCTGTAGTAGTATTTTTTCTGTAGAGCTTAGAAAAGAACGTGTATTTTTCTCGTGCCGATAACAATGTGTGACGAAAAACATGAGCAACGGATTATTGTGAAATTAGTGACAAAAAAAATGAAATTGTGTGCGGAGATAGTCGTATGAGCATTCGGATGATTGCTGAGACTGTAAACGACGATAAAGAAATTGCCAGAAAAATTTTACATGACGAATTGAACATGAAGAAAGTCTGTGCGAAGTTAGTCCCAAAAAATTTGACCCCTGACCAAAAGCTCGTCCGTCAACAGATCTGCTCAGATTTTCTTCAGAGGTTACATGAAGAGCCTGAATTAATGGAAAACATCACCACTTGCGATAAAATCTGGATATTCAAATACGATGTTGAAACTAAGCGGCAATCCATGCACTGGAAAACTCCTGCACCGCCAAGAATCAAAAAAGCAAAAATGTCGAAATCAAAATTTAAAGCCATGCTAATCGTTTTTTCAACATTAACGGCATCGTGATGACTGAATGGGTTCCAGAGGGTCTAACTGTAAACCAAATTTACTATTTGAAAGTTTTGGCAACGCTGCGAGAGCGAGTTCGTTAGAAACAGCCGGAGTTGTGGAAAAACAAGCCGTGGATCTTGCTCCAGGACAACGCACCTGCCCATAACGCGCTGTCTGTGAAGTGTTATTTAGCCGCTAGAGGTATTTCAATGCTCGAACACCCGCCGTACTCGCCTGATTTAGCACCCTGTGACTTTTTCCTGTTTCCGAAGATCAAGTCTGCCTTAAAAGGAATCCGGTTCGAGTCGATGGAAGAGGTGAAGCAAAAAACGGCGGAACTCCTAAAAGCTCTAACAAAAGAAGACTTCCAGCATTGCTTTGACCAATGGAAAAAACGAATGGAACGGTGTGTGGTGAGGGAAGGGGAATATATTGAAGGAGAGCATTCGATTGTAGAATAATTTTTAAAACTCTGTTTCATAAGCAGTCCGGTTATTTAATAGCCAGACCTCGCATGTAACAGTGAACACAGAATGGACATAAATAACTGTCCGGAGTACACAAAACAGTTTAAGGAAGATATAACTCGGCATTGTAAAAAAAGTCGACGTTTCACTAATACATTCTGTACAGAATCGTGTCTTGGTAACTTTGCGAAAAAAATCGTGATTTTTATAATAAGCACATAATTTTTCAAATGTACATAAAAAAACATCATGGAAAAAATACGCAGTTTTTTGTCTAAGTGTATTTATCAGTAGAGCAAATGTACAATTACTTTCTGATTTACATTTGATCAAATTTTTCTAGATTATAAAAAAGTTTCTCTCTTTCATGAAAATATCCATTATGGAAAACCAAAAATTGATTTTTGTTGCATTAAAAATTATCAAGTGTACAATTTCATACGTATGGCAAATTGTTTAAAACGCATTTTAGACTTTTAAAGTTGAGAGTATAAAATTAAAAACCGTTTCAAACTACGTAAAATCCTTGTATTAGACGAAACTAACTTTTTCTGCAGTGTGTACTCTCAAATGATTTTTCAAACCACATCTGTGGTTAAATTGCGTAAAGCAAATTTGTAAGGCTTTTCTCCAGTATGAACTTTAATATGTTTATCTAAAGAACTTTTTCGAATAAACTGCTTAAAACAAATTTCACACTTGTAAGGCATTTCCCTAGTGTGAACTTTCGTATGGTAAACTAAAGAACCTTTTTGAGCGAACTGCTTAACACAAATTTCACACTTGTAAGGCTTTTCTCCAGTGTGAAACATTAAATGCCTTTTCAAATTACTTGTGCTACTAAACTGCTTAAAACAAATCTCACACTTGTAAGGCTTTTCTCCAGTATGAACTTTCATATGTTTATTTAAAGAACTTTTTTGAATGAATTGCTTAAAACAAATTTCACACTTGTAAGGCATTTCTCCAGTGTGAGTTTTCGTATGGTAAACCAAAGAAACTTTTTGAATGAACTGCTTAAAACAAATTTCACACTTGTGAGGCTTTTCTCCAGTGTGCACTCTCAAATGTATTTTCAAATCGTGTGCTTCAGTAAATTGCTTAAAACAAATTTCACACTTCTGAGGCTTTTTTTCTCCAGTGTGAATTTTCGTATGGTAAACCAAAGAACCTTTGTGAGTGAACTGCTTAAAACAAATTTCACACTTGTAAAGCTTTTCTTCAACGTGAGACATCAAATGCCTTTTCAAATTACTTTTGCTACTAAACGGCTTAAAGCAAATTTCACACTTATAAGGCATTTCTCCAGTGTGAATTTTCCTATGGTAAACCAAAGAAACTTTTTGAGTAAACTGCTTAAAACAAATTTCACACTTGTAAGGCTTTTCGTCAACGTGAAACATCAAATGCCTTTTCAAATTATTTTTGCTACTAAACGGCTTAAAGCAAATTTCGCACTTGTAAGGCATTTCTCCGGTGTGCACTCTCAAATGTATTTTCAAATTGTGTGCTCCAGCAAATTGCTTAAAACAAATTTCACACTTGTGAGACTTTTCTCCAGTGTGCACTCCCAAATGTCTCTTCAAATCGTGTGCTCTAGTAAACTGCTTAAAACATATTTCGCACTTGTAACGCTTTGCTCCCGTGTGAACTTTCGTATGTTCATCCAAACAACTTTTATAAGTAAATTGCTTAAAACAAGTTTCAATGTGAAGCTTTTCTCCAGTGTGCGTTTTTATATGTCGTTTTAAAGAATCTGACTGGTTAAATTGCTTAAAACAAATTTTACATTTATAAATAGAATTTTTTAATGTTGTTTCTTCAATGTTTGCACTTATTTGTTCTTCTGTAGGGCATGCAACTTCAGTTTTCATAGTTTCCATTCTGTTCTGAGAAAACCCTAAAATAAAAATGAAACTATAAACATTTGTTGTTTATGCAGAAATTACAGGATAAAACAAAAATAAATAAAATTTAGTAAGAATGAATATTATAATAAATAAAACTGAAACCTACTAAAACGCCAGGTACTGACATTCAATGACTTTTTTTTAAGCAAAATCCAGTCCAATGACTAGCATCAGCAATATAGTGATATCAAAAATTTACCCTAATTGAAAGGGGAAAAGGATATTGCCATAGTTCGCTAGTCGTACAAAATGCACAAAGAAACTCAGTAATTCCACGTTTAAAAAATTCAAGTCATTTTTTATTCATGATTGGGTGGTATGTCACAATGTTAAAATTTATATACTTATTAGGTACAGTTACCGTCACTATTTCAAAGCAAATCTTCGACTTATGATTATGTACGTGAACTATAACTTTCCATTTTATTTTTATTTATATTTTAATATCTAGTTAAAATTTCCAGAGTAGTCCAGAGATGGAAGCCCCAAGGAAACAGAACAAGAGGAAAGCCCCGTAAAAGATGGACAGACGACGTGAGAGGGATCTTAAAACCATGAACATCAGGCAGTGGCGACGGAAAATATCCGACAGGGCAGAATGGAAGAACATTGTTAAGCAGGCCAAGACTCACAAGGGGTTGTAGCGCCATTTGAAGAAGAAGAGTTAAAATTTCCTAAGAAAGCAGTAAATTTTTCATAAATGAATCTGTCTGGAATCATGGGCTGGTAGTGCAACAATCAGTCTATCTTGAATTGTGTCTAATATTGTTGATTCAAATAAAGACACACCATTTAAATTTTACATTCTAAACTTATTTGGGTCCATTATATTCATACAGCGAACCGAAAATTTATCTTCATCGCTGGAATATGTAAAGATATATTAAACATTCATGGTATGAAGTTGAAATAAATTTTATGATTTGTAGAACAATAATAGAATAGTTAGGTTAAGTCAAGAGCTGATACCACAGAAGACAAGCATTTATAAACGATTGAGATGCTAGTTATAGTACAATGACCGCTAAAATCCAGTATATTCTACCACGCGAAATAAGAAATTACCGCCTATCAGTACCGAATATTCCGGAGCCTTGCAACATCAATTGCGACTTACTAAAACAGCAAATTCAGCAAGTGCAATGATTATAAATAAAGCATTGTAAAACCACCGTTTTTAGTCTGGCATTAGTTTGATAAGTCTGACAGTATATTTGTATTTGAAGTCTGAATAATATATTTTGAATTGTAACTACAATCTTTGCTAGTGTAAATAAAAAATTATTTTGAGTGTTGTGTTTTTTAAAAATGTGTTTTTCAAAAGAACATTCATAATTTGCTTGACAGAAAATGAAATTGGTAACAACGCAACGGTAAATAAAGATAGAAACATTGAAAAATGCAAAGAATAGTAAGAGTTATGAGAGCCTATACTGAATATAAATCGTAAGACGGACTATAGATATATGGCATATTCGATTCACTGATGTTAAAATGCTTTAACAGTAAAATAGCTAAAGTAAATTTACTGTTACAGATACAGACTTCTTTAATTCACACAAAAGAAATATATGTAAAGAAAGATAATGAAAGTACTTTAATTACTGGAAAGAAGGCAATGATGTGGAAAATTGACAAAATACACCTTAGTGTGGCATATGTAAAATTGAACACAGAACCGACATAGATTACTATCCGGAGTACAGAAAACAGTTTAAGGAAGATATAACTCGGTATTGCAGCAATAACTTCATGCTAACTTCAGCTAACGTCATAAATGAAACCCACCGGCACCGAATATTAAAAGTCGATAGAACATTAAAACAGCACAGGATATTAAAAGAAATATCAAGCAAAAATTGATTTTTGTTTCACTAAAGTTTATCAAATTGTTTAAAACAAATTTCATACTTTTAAGATTGATCCCCACAGAGTATAATTAGAAACCTTTTCAAACTACTTAATTTCATAGTATTAGACGAAATTACTTGCGAAAGACTTTTTCTGCAGTGTTTACACTTATGTGACTAAACTGCTTAAAAGAAATTTCACACTTGCGAGGCTTTTCTCCAGTGTGCACTCTCAAATGTATTTTCAAATAGTGTGCACCAGTAAATTGCTTAAAACAAATTTCACACTTGTAAGGCTTTTCTCCAGTGTGCACTCTCAAATGTCTCTTCAAATTGTGTACTCGAGTAAACTGCATCAGTATGCACTCTCAAATGACTCTTCCAATTGTGTGCTCCAGTAAACTTCTTAAAACATATTTCGCACTTGTAACGCTTTGGTCCAGTGATCACTATAAAATGTCTTTTCAAATTGTGTGCTCCAGTAAATTGCTTAAAACAAATTTTGCACTTGTAACGCTTTGGTCCAGTGTTCACTATAAAATGTCTTTTCAAATTGTGTGCTCCAGTAAATTGCTTAAAACAAATTTCGCACTTGTAACGCTTTGGTCCAGTGTTCACTATAAAATGTCTTTTCAAATTGTGTGCTCCAGTAAATTGCTTAAAACAAATTTCGCACTTGTAACGCTTTGGTCCAGTGTTCACTATAAAATGTCTTTTCAAATTGTGTGCTCCAGTAAATGGCTTAAAACAAATTTCGCACTTGTAACGCTTTGGTCCAGTGTTCACTATAAAATGTCTTTTCAAATTGTGTGCTCCAGTAAATTGCTTAAAACAAATTTCGCACTTGTAACGCTTTGGTCCAGTGTTCACTATAAAATGTCTTTTCAAATTGTGTGCTACAGTAAATTGCTTAAAACAAATTTCGCACTTGTAACGCTTTGGTCCGGTGTTCACTATAAAATGTCTTTTCAAATTGTGTGCTCCAGTAAATTGCTTAAAACAAATTTCGCACTTGTAACGCTTTGGTCCAGTGTTCACTATAAAATGTTTTTTCAAATTGTGTGCTCCAGTAAATTGCTTAAAACAAATTTCGCACTTGTAACGCTTTGGTCCGGTCTTCACTATAAAATGTCTTTTCAAATTGTGTGCTCCAGTAGATTGCTTAAAACAAATTTCGCACTTGTAACGCTTTGGTCCAGTGTTCACTATAAAATGTCTTTTCAAATTGTGTGCTACAGTAAATTGCTTAAAACAAATTTCGCACTTGTAACGCTTTGCTCCGGTGTGAACTTTTGTATGTTTATCGAAAGAACTTAATCCAAAGTAAACTGCTTAAAACAAGCATCACTGTGAAGATTTTTTCCAGTGTGCGTTTTTATATGTCGTTTCAAATAATCTGTCAGTGTTTACACTTACAATAACGAAAACTGATGTAAAAATGTCGTTATAAAGTTAACATAATCGGCTGACACACAATGGTTTCTTAGAATGAAGCAGAATAATGCAGTTATGATATCGCTATATTTACAATGACGATATATGTAGATACATTGCATATTCGATTTACTGATGTTAAGAATACTGTAACAGAGGCACTGTTACAGATACAGATTTTTTAATTCACACAAAAGAAACACATGCAAGGAAATAGAAAATAAATGCCTTAATTACTGTGAAAAATTGACAAAATACACCTTACCGCGGCATATGTAACAGTGAACACAGATTAGACATAAATAACTGTCCGGAGTACATAAAACAGTTTAAGAGAGATATTATAACTCGGTATTGTAGAAAAAATACTAGTTTATATTAGTTTCACTAATACATTCTGAACAAAATCCTATCTTGGTAACTTTTCGAAAAAAAAAAAAATCGTGATTTTATATAATTAGCATATAATTTTTCAAATGTACATAAAAATACAACATGGAAAAAATATGCAGTTTTTTGTCTAAGTGTATTTATCAGTAGTGCAAATATACAATTACTTTCTGATTTACATTTGACCAAATTTTTCTAGATTTTAAAAAAGTTTCTCTGTTTCATGAAAATATCCCTTATGGATAACCAAAAATTGATTTTTGTTGCATTAAAGTTTATCAAGTGTGTAATTTCATATGTATGGCAAATTGTTTAAAACACATTTCACACTTTTAAGGTTGATCCCCACAGGGTATAATTAAAAACCGTTTCAAACTACTTAAATTCATAGTATTAGACGAAACTAACTTTTTCTGCAATGTGTACTCTAAAATGATTTTTCAAACCACTTGTGCGGTTAAATTGCTTAAATCAAATTTGAAACTTGTAAGGCTTTTCGCCAGTATGAACTTTCGTATGGTAAACCAAAGAACCTTTTTGAGCGAACTGCTTAACACAAATTTCACACTTGTAAGGCTTTTCTCCAGTGTGAAATATCAAATGCCCTTTCAAATTACTTGTGCTACTAAACTGCTTAAAACAAATTTCACACTTGTAAGGCATTTCTCCAGTGTGCAATTTCAAATGACTATTCAAATCATATGCTCGAGTAAACTGCTTAAAACAAACTTCACACTTGTGAGGCTTTTCTCCAGTGTGAATTTTCGTATGGCCAACCAAAGAACCTTTTTGAGTGAACTGCTTAAAACAAATTTCACACTTGTGAGGCTTTTCTCCATTGTGAATTTTTTGTATGGTCAACCAAAGAACCTTTTTGAGCGAACTGCTTAAAACAAATTTCACGCTCGAAGGACCACATGAATAAAGTTTTTATTTCTGAGCCTTCAGAAGTATTGTGGACTGTATTCCTTGTATAAAAAATATTTATTCTGACTTTAACACTTTTATTATAATAATTTTATAAAAACTTAAAATTAACAAAACCAAAAAAGAATGTCTTCTTATTGCTTGACAGCTACGCGCGTGGTGTCGTTGTCGCTAGTGTTCGATGCATGCGCCCTGTGATCCGTGCAGGGACGGCTCTTGCACTGTTGACTGCTGAACATGCCGCCCCCCTTGAAAGGCTTAAGTGATGCCTTTCAAACAACGCTTCTTGTAAACCATAACCATTATTGTTCATCCATTGGCAGGACGGCTAACTTTACACAAGGCCTTTTGAATTCACCTTTAGAAGTACGCACAGTCACGACCCGCACAACATTATCTGTCCCAGCATGTAGTTGCAATATTCTACCCAATTCCCATTTAGTAGGAGGAAGACCATCCTCTTGAATAATAACCAATGATCCAATTTTCACGTTGTCAGCTGCCGTTCTCCATTTGGTTCGCTGCTGAAGTGAAGAGAGGTACTCACGTGACCAGCGTACCCAAAAACTCTGAATTATCTGAGTCAGGTGATGATACCGTTTCAACTTATTCGGGTTTATTTCAGTTCTTCACATCTTCTTGTGGCAGTGCTACAAGTGGTGCTCCAATTAGAAAATGTCCAGGGGTGAGTACACCAAGGTCTTCTGGACTTTCCGACAGAGGTAATAAAGGACGGGAATTTAGGAGAGACTCAATTTGCGTCAACAAAGTATACATTTCGTCATATGTAAATTTATTATTACACATTACCCTTCGTATATGAAACTTTACCGATTTTACAGTTGATTCCCAGATGCCACCAAAATGTGGTGAGTGAGCTGGAATAAAATGCCAATGAATCTTATGTTCCGAAAAATAATCTAAAAAACTTGATTTTACCGTTGCATCATTCATAAATGAATATAACTCCTGCAAATGATTATTTGCCCCAACGAAGTTAATTCCATTATCAGAATACATATTTTTACATAGACCTCTTCTAGCAATGAAACGTTTAAATGAATTTAAGAATGAATTAGTACTTAAATCATATACAAGTTCAATATGTGTCGCCCTTGTTGTAAAACATGTAAAAATACATATATAGCATTTAACTACTTTACAATTTCGTAAATAGCTTGTTTTCAATTCAAAGGGACCCCCATAATCTACACCACAATTATGAAATGGCCTTGTAGGCAGAAGTCTAAATTTAGGTAAATCTCCCATAAGAGGTACAAGCAATGTAGGTTTGACACGAAAGCAAGTAACACATTTATGCACAATGTGCCTAACCGTGCTACGTCCAGATAATAACCAAAATTTTAAACGAATTATTGATAGCAATGCTTGTGGACCTGCATGCAAGTATATATGATGATACGATATCACTATAAGTTTAGTTAATACATGGCCGTTCGGGAGTATGACTGCATGCTTCTGATCAAAAGACAATTCTGACTTTTGAAGACGTCCACCAACTCGTAATAGTCCTTTATCATCAAGAAAAGGATTTAATGATAAGATTTTACTCGATTTATGTATTGGTTTTGATTTTTTTATTGTTTGTATTTCCTGATGAAATACTTCATTTTGTGCCATATATACCAAACAGAAAAAACTTCTTTCTTTTTCATCTACAGTAAAAGGACCCGTTGTCTTATTATTAGATGATTTACAATTGGTGACCAACCGAAGTATATATGCAAAAACACGCTGCAATTTAGCTAAGCTGGAAAATCGGTTCCAAATTTCAGCAAATTGCACAGTTGACATAAATGTTTGAATTACCTTCTGGTCAGGTATGATAGAAATGTGTGAATTTGACAAAGCCTTAGTAGGCCAAGACAATTTATGAGAAGCTAACCATGGTGGCCCATTCCACCACAATTTTGAAGTGTTTAATAACTTTGGTTCATATCCGCGCGTAATTATGTCGGCTGTGTTATCATGAGAGTCAACATGATGCCAGCTATATCCATTAGAAAGCCTTTGTATTTCCGACACCCTATTTCCAACGAAGGTTTTCCATTGTGACGGTTCACCCAAAATCCAATAAAGAGTTATCATTGAATCAGACCAAAAATGTACCTCATCAAAGCTAACACCTATTCTTGCGATAACCTCCGATGCCAATTTGGCAGCCAATAAAGCACCACACAATTCCAATCTAGGCAAAGATATTGTTTTTAAGGGTGCTACCCTTGATTTCGCACATAATAAATGAACTAAGCAAGAACCACCTTGATCCAGTGACCGAATGTAGAGTGCTGCGCCATAAGCAGACTCTGAAGCGTCACTGAAACAATGTAATTGTCTATTAATTGGATTAGAACACAAAACTTGCCTGCTAATGTGAGTTTTCTCCAAATCTGCAATTGATTCCCTAAACTGGTTCCAAGCTGTGTGTAAATCTAAAGGTAAAGACTCATCCCAATTTAATTTTAATTGCCATAGTGATTGCATTATTAATTTAGCTTTAATTATAACTGGCCCTACTAGTCCAAGAGGATCAAATATCTGT
Source organism: Diabrotica undecimpunctata (assembly GCF_040954645.1). Taxonomy (NCBI): domain Eukaryota; kingdom Metazoa; phylum Arthropoda; class Insecta; order Coleoptera; family Chrysomelidae; genus Diabrotica; species Diabrotica undecimpunctata. The sequence continues at coordinate 139,823,139 of NC_092803.1, read as the reverse complement.
GAAACTAAAGACAGAACTGTTCTTTTGCTAACCTTTGTGTAATTAGAAAAATTGATTTTATATTGAAGCGAATCTATCTTTGAGTTCCAATAAAGCCCTAATGTTTTTGTTGTAACATCATCTGCAAGATAATGTTCAATGTCTCCCTTTAGTTGAATATCCTCATCAAAAATTTCAGGTTTGTTTGATACCCATTTTCTAAGTGAAAATCCTGCTGTGCACAAAATATTATTTAATTCATCCTTTAATGATTTTACTTCTTCAATTGAACTCCCGCCTGTAAGCAAATCATCAACATAAAAATCCTTTAAAATCACCTGGGAAGCTAGAGGCAGGTTCAATTGATTCTCATGAGCTAATTGTTGTAAGCTTCTTATAGCCAAAAATGCTGCTGGAGCGGTCCCATATGTTAGCGTTTTCAGCTTGTATGTCACAACTGGTTGCTCATCCGAAAACCTCCATAATATTTGTTGTAGTTTTTGCTGAGTTTTGCAAACAAAAACCTGTCGATACATCTTTTGGATGTCTGAAGCTATAACTACATTATGTTTTCGAAAACGAAGAAGAATGCACATTAAATCATCTTGTAATTTTGGTCCGACCATTAGAACATCATTTAATGACAAACCACTGTCAGTTCTAGCTGACCCATCAAACACTACCCTTAATTTTGTAGTTAAAGACGTTTCCTTTAAAACTCCATGATGTGGAAGATAGTAGTTGGGTGTTTCTGAATTGAAGTCAGTTTTATTTTCAACCTTTGACATGTGACCCAACTGGATATATTCCTGCATAAACTCATGGTATTTAATTTTCATTTCCAAATTTTTATTTAATTTATTTTCCAATAATTGAAATCTTTTTAGTGCATTACTATAAGAATCTAAGTCAGAAATGTTTGACCTTGTTGGTAATTTAACAACAAAATGACCGTTTTCATTTTTAATCGTGCTAGCTTCAAACAACTCTTGACAATAAATGTCCTCCTTGGACATAACCTTTTTTGCACCAAATTCTTCTATTAACCAAAATTTTTCAATCTGGTTTTCCAAAACATTAGACGAAAAATTACATACCACTGAATTGTTGCTAACCTTAATTGATTGACTAACTGGCCCTGAAATAACCCATCCCAACTTAGTTTTTTGGAGAATTGGTTGATCTTTGCCAAGTTTTATCTGACCCACACATAATAATTGCCAAAAAACTGATGCTCCCAGTAATACATCAATTTGTTTTGAAACCCCAAATGTTTCATCTGCAAGTACAATGTTTTTAGGAATATTTATAAAATCCAAGTTTAGATCCGAAGTTGGTAAATTGTCAGAAATTTTATCAATTACCAATAAAAATGCATTTGTTTGATAATTGCTAAACTTTGATAAAAGTGTCCCATTTAATGCCTGAGAAATGTTTGTTATACCTTGACCTAAACCTTTAACCGGAATGTGTACCTTATCTGCCCGTAATTCTAATTTTTCAAAAAATGAACGTGATATAAAATTTGACTGTGAACCTGAATCCAATAAAACTCTACATTCATGCAAAATTCCATATTTGTCTTGCATATATACTAAGGCCGTTGAAAGTAAAATATCAGTTTTTAATCTGTATGATATACCTTGCTTAGAATGATTTAAAAAATTAATTGAATCCTGACCTATATCACCCGAATGTGATTCTAAAAAACATGTCTGACCTATATCACCCGAATGTGATTCTAAAAAACATGTCTGACCTATATCACCCGAATGTGATTCCAAAAAACCTGTCTGACCCAAAAAGTTTAATTGAGATGTACCTTCCATTGAATTATTATGGAATGCACCTTGTCCCTGAATATGTACTTCCTTTCCCTGATTAGATATGCCATTTCCCTGTGTGTGTGTTTCTTTCTGGGTAGATATACCACAAATTTGTGATTCAACCTTTGATCCGTTGAGTTGAGTTGCATTTGTTTGTAAATGAGAATTGTTTATAAATTTACCATCCATATGTAAAAGAGTATTGTGTCGTTTTCCACAAAGTTTACAACCTCCCCATGTACAATGTTGTACTAAGTGTCCATCCTTTAGACAGTTCCAACATGCTTTTGATTTTGTTACCTCTTGTCTTCTAGCTGACACTGATAAATTATGAAATTTTTTACATGAATAAAAATAGTGCGGTAAATTACAAAGTGCACATTGTTTGGACGTTGCAATCAATGACTTTGATAATGTCATTTTTTGCACCCTTTTTTTGTTTCCTTTGATATTTGCTCTATATCTTGTTTATCCCTTTCTGAATTTTGTAAGTGTTGTACTTTATGATCTATAAATGCTAAGAATTCCTGTATCGTAGAAAATTCGTTAACTGGACCCTTTTCTTGCCATTCCTTATTTGTGTAATAATCAAGCTTTTTCTCTATGGTACAAAGTAAAAGAACATCCCAATGTTCAACTGGATAACCTAACATACCTAGTGACTTTAAATTTCTTTTTATACAACCTGACAATTTCTTTAATTCTAAACTATTTACCTGAGTTATTTTTGGATATTCATATATAGCTTCAATATGACCACGTGCAATAAGTTTTTTCTTTTCATATGTTTCAGATAAAAGTTGCCATGCAATAGTAAAATTTTTGCTAGTAGTTTTTAGCTGCTCCAGTTCATCCTGGGCATCCCCTATCAAAGCCCTTTTTAAATAGTGAAGCTTGTCAACATCATTTAAATCAGAATTTTCTATGACCATACTAGTAAAACTATCTCTAAATTCTAACCAATGTTCATAACAACCATTAAAAGTTGGAACCTCCAGTGGTGGTAACCGTACATTTTTTAAGCTATTTCGATCTAAACTAGTTTTGTGACCTGAGTTTGCTATAGTATCGTTTAAATTAACTTCATTCTTTAATATAATTTCTGCAGAGGCTATTAGTTTAAAATATGCATCCTGAAAATCTAACCTTTCTTGTAATTGTTCCTCTGATGTGTCTAATAAGTCAATTTCACTTTGTATTTGATCAAAATCATTCCACCATTCTTTGCATTTGTCAACCCTAACTTGTAATTCTACTATTTTATCGTGAGTAAAACTGCTTATAAATGAATCAAATTTTGTAATTTGTGCCTTAAAGATACCACGCTTTCTTTTTAAAACTGTTAACTGATCCATTGCATCGACTATGTATAATATCAATAAAGTTTAAAGCTTGCTATTAATAAATCCTAACAAACCGAAATTATAATAACCTTGTGACACAAATTAATATCTCTCTTATTCCAGGATAGGTATTATAGGAATGAAAAATGTGTACTCACCACATACCATGCCATGTTAACTTTTTCACTTGCCGATAAAAAATACACTAACACTTGTTGCTTGTTGATAAAATCCGTTCGAATGACCATGAATAAAGTTTTTATTTCGGAGCCTTCAGAAGTATTGTGGACTGTATTCCTTGTATAAAAAATATTTATTCTGACTTTAACACTTTTATTATAATAATTTTATAAAAACTTAAAATTAACAAAACCAAAAAAGAATGTCTTCTTATTGCTTGACAGCTACGCGCGTGGTGTCGTTGTCGCTAGTGTTCGATGCATGCGCCCTGTGGTCCGTGCAGGGACGGCTCTTGCACTGTTGACTGCTGAACACACTTGTGAGGCTTTTCTCCTGTGTGAAATTTCGTATGGTAAACCAAAGAACCTTTTTGAGTAAACTGCTTAAAACAAATTTCACACTTGTAAGGCTTTTCTTCGACGTGAAACATCAAATGCCTTTTCAAATTACTTTTGCTACTAAACGGCTTAAAGCAAATTTCGCACTTGTAAGGCTTTTCTCCAGTGTGAATTTTCGTATGGTAAACCAAAGAACCTTTTTGAGTGAACTGCTTAAAACAAATTTCACACTTGTGAGGCTTTTCTCCAGTGTGAATTTTCGTATGGTAAACCAAAGAACCTTTTTGAGTGAACTGCTTAAAACAAATTTCACACTTGTGAGGCTTTTCTCCAGTGTGAATTTTCGTATGGTAAACCAAAGAACCTTTTTGAGTGAACTGCTTAAAACAAATTTCACACTTGTGAGGCTTTTCTCCAGTGTGAATTTTCGTATGGTCAACCAAAGAACCTTTTTGAGTGAACTGCTTAAAACAAATTTCACACTTGTAAGGCTTTTCTTCGACGTGAAACATCAAATGTTTTTTCGAATTACTTTTGCTACTAAACGGCTTAAAACAAATTTCGCACTTGTAAGGCTTTTCTCCAGTGTGAATTTTCGTATGGTAAACCAAAGAACCTTTTTGAGTGAACTGCTTAAAACAAATTTCACACTTGTGAGGCTTTTCTCCAGTGTGAATTTTCGTATGGTCAACCAAAGAACCTTTTTGAGTAAACTGCTTAAAACAAATTTCACACTTGTAAGGCTTTTCTTCGACGTGAAACATCAAATGCCTTTTCAAATTACTTTTGCTACTAAACGGCTTAAAGCAAATTTCGCACTTGTAAGGCTTTTCTCCAGTGTGAATTTTCGTATGGTAAACCAAAGAACCTTTTTGAGTGAACTGCTTAAAACAAATTTCACACTTGTGAGGCTTTTCTCCAGTGTGAATTTTCGTATGGTAAACCAAAGAACCTTTTTGAGTGAACTGCTTAAAACAAATTTCACACTTGTGAGGCTTTTCTCCAGTGTGAATTTTCGTATGGTAAACCAAAGAACCTTTTTGAGTGAACTGCTTAAAACAAATTTCACACTTGTGAGGCTTTTCTCCAGTGTGAATTTTCGTATGGTCAACCAAAGAACCTTTTTGAGTGAACTGCTTAAAACAAATTTCACACTTGTAAGGCTTTTCTTCGACGTGAAACATCAAATGTTTTTTCGAATTACTTTTGCTACTAAACGGCTTAAAACAAATTTCGCACTTGTAAGGCTTTTCTCCAGTGTGAATTTTCGTATGGTAAACCAAAGAACCTTTTTGAGTGAACTGCTTAAAACAAATTTCACACTTGTGAGGCTTTTCTCCAGTGTGAATTTTCGTATGGTAAACCAAAGAACCTTTTTGAGTGAACTGCTTAAAACAAATTTCACACTTGTGAGGCTTTTCTCCAGTGTGAATTTTCGTATGGTCAACCAAAGAACCTTTTTGAGTAAACTGCTTAAAACAAATTTCACACTTGTAAGGCTTTTCTTCGACGTGAAACATCAAATGCCTTTTCAAATTACTTTTGCTACTAAACGGCTTAAAGCAAATTTCGCACTTGTAAGGCTTTTCTCCAGTGTGAATTTTCGTATGGTAAACCAAAGAACCTTTTTGAGTGAACTGCTTAAAACAAATTTCACACTTGTGAGGCTTTTCTCCAGTGTGAATTTTCGTATGGTAAACCAAAGAACCTTTTTGAGTGAACTGCTTAAAACAAATTTCACACTTGTGAGGCTTTTCTCCAGTGTGAATTTTCGTATGGTAAACCAAAGAACCTTTTTGAGTGAACTGCTTAAAACAAATTTCACACTTGTGAGGCTTTTCTCCAGTGTGAATTTTCGTATGGTAAACCAAAGAACCTTTTTGAGTAAACTGCTTAAAACAAATTTCACACTTGTAAGGCTTTTCTTCGACGTGAAACATCAAATGCCTTTTCAAATTACTTTTGCTACTAAACGGCTTAAAGCAAATTTCGCACTTGTAAGGCTTTTCTCCAGTGTGAATTTTCGTATGGTAAACCAAAGAACCTTTTTGAGTGAACTGCTTAAAACAAATTTCACACTTGTGAGGCTTTTCTCCTGTGTGAATTTTCGTATGGTCAACCAAAGAACTTTTTTGAGTAAACTGCTTAAAACAAATTTCACACTTGTAAGGCATTTCTCCAGTGTGCAATTTCAAATGACTATTCAAATCATATGCTCGAGTAAACTGCTTAAAACAAATTTCACACTTGTGAGGCTTTTCTCCAGTGTGAATTTTTTGTATGGTCAACCAAAGAACCTTTTTGAGTGAACTGCTTAAAACAAATTTCACACTTGTAAGGCTTTTCTTCGACGTGAAACATCAAATGCCTTTTCAAATTACTTTTGCTACTAAATGGCTTAAAGCAAATTTCGCACTTGTAAGGCTTTTCTCCAGTGTGAATTTTCGTATGGTAAACCAAAGAACCTTTTTGAGTAAACTGCTTAAAACAAATTTCACACTTGTAAGGCTTTTCTTCGACGTGAAACATCAAATGCCTTTTCAAATTACTTTTGCTACTAAACGGCTTAAAGCAAATTTCGCACTTGTAAGGCTTTTCTCCAGTGTGAATTTTCGTATGGTAAACCAAAGAACCTTTTTGAGTGAACTGCTTAAAACAAATTTCACACTTGTGAAGCTTTTCTCCTGTGTGAATTTTCGTATGGTCAACCAAAGAACGTTTTTGAGTGAACTGCCTAAAACAAATTTCACACTTGTAAGGCATTTCTCCAGTGTGCAATTTCAAATGACTATTCAAATCATATGCTCGAGTAAACTGCTTAAAACAAATTTCACACTTGTGAGGCTTTTCTCCAGTGTGAATTTTCGTATGGCCAACCAAAGAACCTTTTTGAGTGAACTGCTTAAAACAAATTTCACACTTGTAAGGCTTTTCTTCGACGTGAAACATCAAATGCTTTTTCAAATTACTTTTGCTACTAAACGACTTAAAGCAAATTTCACACTTGTGAGGCTTTTCTCCAGTGTGAATTTTCCTATGGCCAACCAAAGAACCTTTTTGAGTGAACTGCTTAAAACAAATTTCACACTTGTGAGGCTTTTCTCCAGTGTGAATTTTCGTATGGTCATCCAAAGAACCTTTTTGAGTGAACTGCTTAAAACAAATTTCACACTTGTAAGGCATTTCTCCAGTGTGCAATTTCAAATGACTATTCAAAACATATGCTCGAGTAAACTGCTTAAAACAAATTTCACACTTGTGAGGCTTTTCTCCAGTGTGAATTTTCGTATGGTCAACCAAAGAACCTTTTCGAGTGAACTGCTTAAAACAAATTTCACACTTGTGAGGCTTTTCTCCAGTGTGAACTTTCGTATGGTAAACCAAAGAACCTTTTTGAGCGAACTGCTTAACACAAATTTCACACTTGTGAGGCTTTTCTCCAGTGTGAAATACCAGATGCCTTTTCAAATTACTTGTGCTACTAAACTGCTTAAAACAAATTTCACACTTGTAAGGCTTTTCTCCAGTATGAACTTGCATATGTTTATTTAAAGAACTTTTTTGAATGAATTGCTTAAAACAAATTTCACACTTGTAAGGCATTTCTCCAGTGTGCAATTTTAAATGACTATTCAAAACATATGCTCGAGTAAACTGCTTAAAACAAATTTCACACTTGTGAGGCTTTTCTCCAGTGTGAATTTTCGTATGGTCAACCAAAGAACCTTTTTGAGTGAACTGCTTAAAACAAATTTCACACTTGTAAGGCTTTTCTTCGACGTGAAACATCAAATGCTTTTTCGAATTACTTTTGCTACTAAACGGCTTAAAACAAATTTCGCACTTGTAAGGCTTTTCTCCAGTGTGAATTTTCGTATGGTAAACCAAAGAACCTTTTTGAGTGAACTGCTTAAAACAAATTTCACACTTGTGAGGCTTTTCTCCTGTGTGAATTTTCGTATGGTCAACCAAAGAACTTTTTTGAGTGAACTGCTTAAAACAAAATTCACACTTGTAAGGCTTTTCTTCGGCGTGAAACAACAAATGCTTTTTCAAATTAATTTTGCTACTAAATGGCTTAAAGCAAATTTCACACTTGTGAGACTTTTCTCCATTGTGTACTTTCAAATGACTTTTCAAATCATGTGTTCGAGTAAAATGCTTAAAACAAATTTCACACTTGTGAGTCTTTCCTTCAGTGTGCACTCTCAAATGTCTCGTCAAATGGTGTGCTCCAGTAAACTGCTTAAAACATATTTCGCACTTGTAACGCTTTGCTCCGGTGTGAACTTTCGCATGTTCATCCAGACAACTTTTATAAGTAAATTGCTTAAAACAAGCTTTAATGTAAAGCTTGTCTCCAGTGTGCGTTTTTATATGTCGTTTCCAAGAATCTGCCTGATTAAATTGCTTAAAACAAATTTTACATTTACAAATAGAATTTTTTAATGTTGTTTTTTCAATGTTTGCACTCATTTGTCCTTTTGTAGTGCATGCAACTTCAGTTTTGATGGTTTCGATTCTGTTCTGAGAAAAACCTAAAATAAAAATGAAACTATAAAAATTTGTTTATGCAGACATTAAAGGGTAAAACAAAAATAAATAAAATTAAGTAAGAATGAATATCCTAATAAATAAAACTGAAACCTACTAAAACGCCAGGTACTGACATTCAATGACTTTTTTTAAAGCAAAACAGTCCAATGACTAGCATCAGCAATATAGTGATATCAAGAATTTACCCTAATTGAAAGAGGAAAAGGATATTGCTATACTTCGCTAGCCGTACAAAATGCAGAACGAAACTCTCAGTAATTCCACGTTTAAAAAATTCAAGTCATTTTTTATTCATGTTAAGGTGGTATGTCACAATGTTAAAATTTATATACTTTTTAGCTACAGTTGTCGTCATTATTTCAAAGCAAATCTTCAACTTATGATTATGTACGTAAATTGTAAACTTTCTATTTTATTTTTATTTCTATTTTAATGATATCTAGTTAAAATTTCCAAAGAAAGCAGTAAATTTTTCATATCTGTACTTAAATGAATCCATGTCATAACTTACTTGGTAACCTACCTAAAATTTGGTATTGTGTAACAATTTTTGAACTTAGGTACACAGTAACTACGTAAAATGATTAAGTATCAAAAAAGCTTTATTTTAATCAAACGTTCATTATCCATACTGCCCTAATTTTTAAATTAACTGTACCTAAAGATAAAATTACGATTAAAATCTGCAAACTAGAGATTTTGTTGATATTACCGTAACAAGTTGTCATTTTGGTAGTGAGAAATTAATTCGGCTGTTACTTAATACATGGGAAAATAAGTTCACGTGTCATTTAATAGAAGGTACTATAGCAGGGATGTATTAAATGGCGACAGATGCCCGTTTGCCGATTTTAAGAAAAGTCTGCAAAACAATTGACAACGTGTTTTGTGGTTATGCAGTAACCATGGAATAATCTTTGATCATGACTGTATAACGTCAAAGTGTCACAATAACAATTAACAATACAATTATATGATTTTTATCCCTGGCACCGTGAAGTTATATAAACGAACAAGACCAAAAATGTTTACTGCGAGATTATACTAGTTTTTACATAATACATATATTACATAAGCTCTAACATGTCACGTGGGTCTTATATAAAAACAATTCCAGTGTTATTCTATTTATGGCAAACTAATTTTTATAGATAAAACAATATTATATAATCATCGATTAATTTTTGTCAGTACGTTTAAATAATTCCGTAAGTGAAAAAAATTATTGAAATTTACCTGAGTATGAGTATGAATAATTAGAAATGAGATGAAAATGTGAAATTTTCTGAGAAAAAAATTTCCCCTGTTGACATTTGATATGAATAAAATTGTTATTGTAGTGAAGCTACATATTTTTTTCCGCTTTTCAACTGACTTACATATTTTAGATTTCTTAGAAATATTGTTTTTTGAGCATTATTTACTTGTATTTCAAACAATTGCAAATTTCTTTATCAGTTTGAAATATATATTTTTAAGCAGGTAAAGAATTAAAAATTGCCGTCCGAATTTTGTTCAAATACAATTAAAATATTTTCAAATGAATGAACGTTCTGTATCTATTAGTTAAAATATACCCTTAGGTACATACATTATTATAAAAACGTATTTATTATTGATTAGAGAGATTAGTAAAATTTAGTTTATATTACATTAGCTCTTCATCAGTCAATCAATATTAGGAAACAAGACTGGTATACAATATTTAAAATGTTTATAAACCTAAAAAAACAACACTCAAAATCAAAACAGCAACAACAACACGATACAAAAATTATATAGAATGATCCAATCCGAAATTCCAGTACTTAGAATCGCTGATAAACAACGTCGCTGTTCAGAGAATTAAATTTCGGAAAAATTAAAATATTAGAATACAATAAACGTGCTGCCATCTACTCAAATGATTGTAAAATTGTTAGTTTAGTTTAATGCTACTCATTGAACTACCCCCTTAATAAGTTTATTAACAGCTAGAATTACTATGAAACTATACATTGATACTTAGTTAATAAGAAATATACGGTAGAGCGCCTCAGAACCTGATGGAGTTACCAGGGTTGTTAATTCAAATTAATAGATACTAGATAAAAGAGCTTTTCTATAATAGTCGTTATAAAGTTAACACAATCGGCTAACACAGATGGTTTCTTAGACTGAAAGAGAATAATTTTTGAACACTTTGGAATAATAAAGTCATATTTGAAAAAAAAAATGGAGTTACGAGTATCGATATATGACAACCGATTGAGACGTTTGACAGAAAATGGAATTGACAACAACGCAACGATAGATAAGGATAGAAACAATTAAAAATGCAAAAAATAGTAAAAGTGGCATATAGTTAATAAGAGCTTATACTGAATATAAAACGTAAGACGGACTATAGATATACGGCATGTCCTATTCACCGATGTTAAGAATACTTTAACAGATTCATGTTACAACATAAAAATCATACCACTCAGTAAAATAGCTGAAATAAATTTACTGTTAGATTTTTTTAGTTCACACGATAAATACATGTAGGGAAAAAAAGGTGGAGACAAGTGCCTTAACTACTGGAAAGAAGGCAACGACGTGAAAAATTCACAAAATACACCTTACTGCGGCATATGTAACACTGAACAGAGAACATACATAAATAACTGCCGGAGTACAGAAAACAGGAATCAATTCTTATCAAAATCTTAGCTTGGTAACTTTTCGAAAAAAATCGTGATTTTATATAATTAGCATATTTTTCAAATGTTCATCGAAAAAAAAAACAGCATGGAGAAATATTCAATTTTTTTGTCTGTGAGTATATTTATAGTAGTGCAAATCTAGAATTACTTTCTGACTTCGAAAAATTTGACCAAATTTAATTTTTCTAGATTATTAAAAAGCTCCTCTATTTCATAAAAATCTCCATTGTAGAAAACCAAAAATTAATCTTTGTTGCATTTAAGTTTATCAAATGTGTAATTTCAAATGTTTGGAAAATTGTTGAAAACATATTTTACACTTTAAGGGTTAGCATCACAAAATGCTATTAGAAACCTTTTCAAACTACTTAATTCCATAGTAATAGAAGAAAATAACTTTTTCTGCGTGAACCACTTAAAACAAATTTAACATTTGTAAAGTTTTTCTTCAGTGTGCACTTTCAAATGTCTTTCACATTTGTTGGAGAACTATAATCTCCAACCACATAATTCTATTTCATAACTAATAAATATATTTCCGCGCCCTCTGATACACAAATAAATTCCTTATCACAATGTGAATTGACTTGTTTCGTAGAAAATGTTACTCTCCGCCTTTTTGACCTAAGATCGGCCGATCATTACAGTTCTAGCTAAAAAAGCAAGTGTTTTATTTTATTGTATCAACCTATTCAACAGGCCAGATTACAGCACATTTTAAGAGTCCATCTAAGTTTCTCTACTGAGCACTCTAAGGGTAGCGAAACATTGGACTTACAGCAAGTGCAAACCGCTGAAAGAGACACTGATATCATTCAAGACTATCCCTGAAGGGGCGTTGAAAACCGGCACCCCTTCAACATTTGTAAGGTTTTTCTCCAGTGTGCAATCTCAAATGTGTATTCAAATGAAATTTGCGAGAAAACAACTATAAACAAATTTTACACTTGTAAAGCTTTTCTCCAGTATGCTTTTTCACGTCTATTCAAAGGACTTTTGTTAGAAAACTGCTTTAAACAAATTTCACACGTAAGGCATATGAACAAACTGCTTAACTGCACATTCGTGAAGCTTTTCTGTAGTGTGCGTTTCTATATGTCGTTTCAAAGAATCTGCCTGGTTAAATGGCTTAAAACAAATTTTACATTTACAAATATAAATTTTTATTGTTGTTTCTTCAAGGTTTGCACTTATTTGTTATTCTATAGTGCATGCACGTTCAATTTTCATTCTGATCTGATAAAAATTAAACTATATAAATTTGTTTATGCAGAAACTACAGGGTAAAAAAAATACTAAAACGCCAGGTACTGACATTCTAGAAAAAGATATGATTTTTTAAGAAAAACATTCCAATCATTAGCATCAACAGTATAGTGATTGATTTTCATGGAACTCTTCTATTTCACAGCCAAGATATATTCTTCCCTGTACAATTTTTCCCTGGATTAAGTTTTGCAGAAATTGACACTTATTTCCCTGCATAACATATCCAAAATATTGAAGTTTTTGCTAGGACACCTCAGAAGACTGTCAAATATTGTAATTTAATGAATTGTATTGTAAACGGCCCAACACCGAAAGGTACAAATGGGTCTACTGATTAAGTAAAGTAAAGTAAAGTAAGTATGTTCAGTAAGCGAAAAGTTACATGCCCAACGGTCTCATTAAATAATCAAGTACTACAACAAAAGGATGACGCAAAATTTCTATAAAAAAGATTAGCGTGGAAGTACCAAAAATATTCACGAAGAGAAAACAGTTGGGTCTGAAACTCAGTAAAATGTACTGGCTAATAAAAAAAGGTCACAACTGAATTTGTATAATAAAATTCTAGTATATGAGTCAGTGATAAAGCCAATATGGGGCTACGGAATCCAACTGTGGGGATCTGCGTCAAAATCTAATATCAACATCCTGGAGAGATTCCATTCAATTACCTTCCACATTATCCCAAATGCACCGTGGTACATGCCGAATGAATACTTTAATAGCGATCTTCAAATGAAGACTGTCAAAGAAGAAATTGCCAGCTACTCCCAAAAATATGATATACAACTGCAAAACCGCATCAACAAGTTAGAGAAGAACTTTATGAGGCCCCAGGCAAATATAAAGCTAAAGCGCCAGACACTAAGCAATCTACCAACAAGTTTTTACATTTTAAAATTTTCAAAAATTTTTTAATTTATTATACACATTTATGAGAGAGTCAAAGATAATGTTGCTACTAAAATTATGATTTAATAGTTTATTGTCACTGGACAGTCTCCTGCAAGTCTCTTGAAATTTAACTAAACAATTTACTTATTGTAATCATTATTACAGAATGTAAATAAATGTGATGTTAAAAGTGTTATGACATTTCCTTCGTTGGTTTGGATCCATAAATTTTTATTCAAGATTTGATTAAGCCAAAATATATAAAGAATTTTCATAATGCTCTATTGGTATAGTTTATTTCACGAAAAATGGTTGAGTGCTTAATGATTGCAATAAAACCCGACCGCAAGTACCCAGCTTAGTCAACATTAGTTGAGCAGGTAAGTATTCAGGTAAAATTGAAGCTACTGTGGAGTATCGTTATCTTGTTTGTATAATAAATTCCTGGTAATATAAAAACGATTAAAAAATCGTATAAAATTATAAAAACGATTAGAATACATTTTATTTCATAAAGTTGTAAACATTTTAACAGTGAGTTTCACTATCAATGTGAAATATCTGATTTAACAAAAATACCTCTACCCACAGTGAAAAGAATTACATCAAATCCCATTAAGTCAAGAAGGAAGCGTAAGGATGCCAGTTCTACCAAATGTATTGACGAAAGTGATAAGGACTTAATAAGACGAAAAATTTACACAATGTACGAAGAGCAACGGATACCTACATTAGATGCTTTAAAACAACAGCTTACTAATGATGACACAAATAAACTGTAGCCGCATTAGTCTTTGGAGGATTTTGTCTAAAATGGGCTTCAGATATCGTACAATTGACAAAAGGCAAGTGCTTATGGAGTCCCATCGTTTACAAAAGTGGCGTACTGAATATATAACTTCCATAAGAAAGTACCGTACAGAAGATCGACCAATAATTTATCTTGACGAGACATGGTTTGACCCTCATGAAACACCATCCAAAGGATGGTCCGATTCTTCCAACAGGTGTCAAACAAAAGCTCCACCAAACAAAGGGAAAAGAATAACAATTTTACATGCAGGATCAGAAAATGGTTGGGTCCCAAATGCCTTATGGCTTTCTGCAAAGAACATTAAAGACTTCTGCGTGGACTACCATGAGGATACAACGGCAGAGCTTTTTGAGCAACGGTTTAAGAATTGTCTTATACCTAACCTTCCTCAAAATAGTGTGATAGTAATGGACAATGCAAGTTACCAAAGTCGTCAATTACATAAGTCTCCAAGTGCAAATAACACGAAAATTTAAATTCAAAACTACCTGTTACAAAACGATATATATTTTGAAGAAAGTTATTTAAAAAATGAACTGTTAGAAGTGTTAAAATCATTTTCTATTAAAAAAGTATATGTTTGTGACGCATTGGCCGAGGACATGGGACATACAGTGTTACGGCTTCCGCCTTACTATTGTTTATTTCATCCCATAGAGCATATGTGGCACCAACTAAAGTCAAATGTTAGGTCACAAAATGTTTCTCCGACTTTAAGTGGTAGTGTAGTCGAATTACTAAGGAAATATGTTGATGATATCTCCCCAGAAAGTTGGAAAAATTCAGTACGCCATGTAATGAACATAGAAAATTCATATGTTACTTTGAATCACATAATTAAACCAATTGTTATTATTCTTGAAGAGGATAGCGACAGCGAAACAGAATTAGGTATTTAGGAATTCATAAATATATTTTGGTTATTTTGGGTATTTTTTTTGTAAATATTAACTTGTATATATTTTTCTATATTTTTTTTAATTCATCTATTTTTGTACATTATGTATTCGTTTGTATGTATATACTGTAAATAGAACTAGTATTACTGTAGATTTTTAACGATATCCGATTAGGAAGAGCAAAAACTTTCAAACACGCCAGTTTTTTGCTGACAGTCCTAAGCCTGTAAAAAGTGTGAAGGAAAGTACCTTTCTGAATATAGATCCATATACTACAATTATTCACGTAGAACAAAAAAACTACTTTCTTCATGTTAAAAATTGTTCAATTATCAAGTATATTCACTTGAACAACCTGAAAATACCATATGAAATAATTTAATAAATTTTTATAATCGTGTATTACACAGCTACCAATGAAATATAATATTAAATAACAAACTTTCTGAAGTGCGACCCTGTGTACTTCGGTAGTTTATTGAGAGACTCTTGTATACACAATAGGATCAACTCAGGTAACCATTAAGCACTCAACCATTTTTCGTGAAACAAACTTTAATAACTTAGAATTGGGTACTATGGATGTTGATATCTTCTATGTTTCATAGCCATACAGGAATACAGATTTTACATTTGTGATGAAGATTACAGCAGTGTTATAAAAAAATGAGGAATATGACCTACACATATATCTACAGCTATAATGAGATTTATGCTACTAATGCATAGATACAAGGAAAAAAGTGTTGCCTTAAGTGATAACTTATAGAGCTGAAGAACTCTGGAGGATTATATCCTTAACATAAGAGTACACTCTCGTGTACCAAATGTTGACATTTTTTCTCAACTTATGGGAACAAACATGAAAAATGAAGCAAAGGAAAAAAGATACAGTGCAGAAATATGTGCCGGTTCAGACTCTAGAAATAAAAACATAACTGATCCAGTCTCAGACTCATTTTCTATTCCAAAATATTGAGCTTTTGCCTCTGTCCTTGAGTTAGGTAGAACAGTCAAAACTGATACCGCTAGACACTAGGCAACACACTGGACTAGAGGGGTGGGGTTCTGAGGAAAAGTGGGGTGCAGCCAAAGAAGTGATCAATCAGGATAAAATCAAATGGATAATAGTCATATAAATTGCAAAGTCCATATGAAATTCCATATTTCTACAGAAGAGAAATGAAATTCTTCTGTACAAACAATTATATATGATACTACAGGCTAGGTTAGAACTGGGATACATATCAATAGTATGAAGGCTCACAAGTTTTTCATAATGGTAGCATTTACCTATGTAACAACAGGTCTTACATAGGTTCACCTTTGTTCTTTTACTGTGAGTCTTACTTCTTAGCAGGTTTCTATTCATTCCATATGTTTTTTTTTCATTTCAAAATTCTTTCCTCTATTCTATGTTTTGAAGTTTTCCCTACTCTCAAGTAGCTAAAGGTGGATTCAGTTTCAAATTTGTGGCTCTATGTTATGAGATATTTCTGAGTTGTTTTGCTGAGCTTCCCTATCGTCATGTATTTTGTTTTGTGCTGGTTTATCACTAGCCCTATTTTCTTTGCTTTCTTATCTATCTTCTCAATTGCATATATAAGTTTCATCTTTGTCTTTGCTATGACGACTATATCATCTGCATTATGCTATTTCTTGAAGTTGACCTGTAATAATGTTTTTGTTTAAGAAGTTTGTCCTCCTTATTATTGCTTCTAATATCAGGTTAAACAGATATTTGTAGGGGAGATAGAGTCATCAAATAAACTATACTATCTCTTATAAGGCAAGCAGGCCTGGGCAAGATAGACAAGACAGCCATGTGTTGGATAGTCTAGAATCAATACTGGCATCTCCAAATGTTTAGAAGCTCATGACAAGAATACAATATATCAGGAAAATATATATAATTATACTAAATTCACTTAACAAAAAAGTAGCGTGTCAACAAATACATACACACAACACGTGAAACCTGATGTTTATATAATCGTACAGGGTTGTATTAAGATTCTAGCAGTCTATAACATCTGAATTTAAAATGAATTAATTTATAATTTTTAGGAGTACTGTTAAAATAATAGTAATCAATGATTAATCTTCCAAAGAAGTATACTTAAATATTACTTTTTGAAAACTGTCATTCACACATCATTAGTTAATTGTGGTATTAATCAAAAGGCTAAAAATAGAAAGTTGTTTTTATACATTTTACGCTTTAAGACCAATATTTGGAAATAAGTAATAATGTTATCAGTAATGATTATATTATATTGGAGTCACCAATGAGGAGGTCCTCAGAAGAATGAAAAAGAACCAAGAGGTACTGACCACCATCAAATCTCGAAAGTTACAATACTTTGGACACATTATGCGAAATGAATCCAGATATGCCCTTCTACAAGCCATCCTGCTAGGAAAAATATCTGGAAAACGAGGTCCAGGAAGAAGAACATCCTTGTTGAAGAACCTCAGAACCTGGTTCAACACAACATGTATGCAGCTTTTCCGCGCTGTGGGAGATAAGGTGAAGATTGCCATGATGATCGCCAACATTTGTCACAGGTAGACACATCAAGAAGAAGAGGACTCATTTCCACACCACCATAGAGGTAGAGTGGTAATGGTGCGTTTTTTTATGTGCCCCGGTAGGCCTAATCCACAAATACTTAAACTTAGTGCAAAATATTATTCTGATGAGCTAGATGTACTATCATCATCAGGGTTTATTATAATTAAATCTACTCTGGATTTTACTAAAATATCTAACTCCCACATTTTTGGTTCTACCTTTAGGATAACATGCTGTACACAATTTTTCCATTTTTGCGGAGTTATGGTGGATAGAGCTACATCAAATAAATTTTTCATGTCAGCAAACTTCTATGGGATTCAACTCACAGTGACATGGTGGCAATCTTAAAACAATTTTATTTTGACTTTTTGCCATTTCGTCGATGATGTATTTATCATACTGTTTTTTATGTTGATTAAAAAGTGCTAAAAGTTGCACTTTGAGAAGTGAGTCGTCAAAGAGGTTGCTTTTTTAGATTTAGCCATTCTTGGATATCCGCTTTTCTAGAAGATGTGGTGGGGATCTTTTTAGATTTTCTGGAATGATACAACGCATTGTCCATTACAATCACAGAATTTGTTGCCAATTTGGGTAACATTTTTTCAAACCAACTCTCAAAACCTTTTCCATCCATTTCCTCATGGTAATCTCCACTTTTCTTTGATTCAAAACTCCATAGAGTGTCAGGCACAAATCCGTCTTCACTGCCTATGTGAAAAATATTCAGTCGCTTTCCTTTACCTAAAAATTCAAATATTATTTATCCATTTCAATGTTCAACAAAAAATATTACCTGATGGATTTTTCAGACCTGTCAAGAATGCATCCAAAAATGCTTGTCTTGATGAGGTGACTGACTTATCAATCCATGTTTTTGATTTATTATGTACGGCGTTAATCCATGTCTTATCTAAATAATATATTTTATGATTGTCATTCCTATGATCTTTTATCTGCCTTAAAAATTCTCTTCTCCAGATTACAAGGTCATCTCTGTCCGTAAGAATACTGTTCCTGTCACGTTTTACAAATTTGAATTAAAGTTTTTTTCAAAAGCTTGTAAAAAGTAGTACATTTGAAATCAGGTAGATTGGGGTCGTCGTTGACCTGTTGATAGATAGAACTCTATCTATCGTGGGAATTTCATTTCTAAAAAAGAATTGATGCACTATTCTTCTTATCGCTACCTTGTCAAAATCATCTACAGATTCGAGTTTGCCTTTACGAGTGGTACATTTTTTTGGTGCAACTAATGTGTGTGTAGTTTTATATTCTCTAATAACTTTAAACACAGAACTATCCGATACTCCAAATTTATCAGCTATTCTTTTCTCAACAGCGGACAACATTAAAGCCGGATTTTCTTGTAACTCATGCTTATACACGTTTACAATTATTTCTTTAACATCTATGCCTAAATGGCCTTTTTTCGATCTCTTTTTGAGGATAGTTAAAGGTATGTTTACTAGTTCATCGGCAGAATCCGTGTTCGACATATTAATTTGTTTTAGTGACTGTATATACAAACCTGCAAAGTATTATTTACAGGCTAATATTCTAATAAAATAATAGATAATTGAACAGATATATTAAAAAGGTCAATACTCACAATCTAGTATTTATTTTCAAGGTGTTACAGAAGCCACTGATTTTGAGGCTTACAATAATTGCCTTATCCTCAGGCATAGCAAAGAGTTTGAAGATGGAAAATCACATATTATGCACTATGATGTCCTTTTTTTTTGTTGTTTTTGTCACGAGTTCTTACAAGGTAAAAACCTAAAGGTTTTTACCTTGTAAGACCTTCTATTTACATACATATATAATGATCAAGATATCACCTCACTACAATGATAGTGTCATAAGGAAAAGATGAAGACAGACAGTACCCTGGATGTAAGCAGAAAACTTCTTATTGGTGATATCTATATTATTATTTTTTAACAAAACAAACTCTTTGCTGGGCCTGAGGATGAGGCAAATATTGTAAGCTTCAAAACCGATCACTTCTGTAACACTTTGAAAGTAAATATTAGATTGTGAGTATGGATTGACCTTTTTAATATATCTGTTCAATTATGGACTCACACTTGCAACCCTTTTATCATCATAATAGATAATTATTATAATAGAGTCAAAATAATATTAAATTTACTTACTTACGTTGATAGAAAACAGCAAATACCTTAAAAATTTTCACAGTTCTAAGTTTATTTAAATAACACTATAATTATAAACCAACACTATAATTATACCAACACACATACATAGAGCTATTAAAAGTAAAAATTATATTTATATAATTAAATTCAACAGACATAAATGTGATTCGTAAGGATTACTGAATCCATATCTGTTAAAACTGCAAATTAAGCATCTTTTTTTAGAGGTGTAGATTGCCATTACTTGTTACTTTTGATACGCTTTTGTATATAATCAGTTACAGTATAAGTGATTTTGTAACAAGTAGATACTTCTTCAGAACCTCTTATATTCTACTTTTCTGTTAGGCGAACAAACTTTAAGTATGTCAAATCTAAAAGATATAATAATTATATTATAATGTATTGCTAATACTCTAGCACAACATTTGATTTCTCCTTTTTAATTGGAAAATTGGCTCACAAATTAACAACAACTGATTAATAGGTATGTTTTTTATAAGGAGGATAGTGTACTGATATGTAGTCTATTCTCATATTCTGCTAACTTGGAACTGATCTACAATGTATGAGAATGTGCTAGTATACTGTCCTTGCAATAAACACTCATGATACTATGATTAAGAAGATAAGATATTGCGCATAAGTCGTGACGTAATTGGAGACTTGCACGTTCGTAATGTCAATTTTTTGTATGTGTCAATAAATAATCTTTAATAAATAGTTTGGAGATATCCTTTTGTGTACGATTACTGTAATTATTAAACCTTTATTTAATATTATTATTTTGCTAATTGAATAATTTTATCACAGAATGCATAAAAATCCCATTTAACTTTAACAAGAATTCAAATTCTGCTCTCCAATGACGGCATGCGCGAACACGACCGATTTTGTGCTACGGGACGATCCTATCTTGTTAGTCATAGCAAAGAATATAGACGCTTAATAAGCGTCTATATTCTTTGGTCATAGTATCATGATAAACACTATTATATCTAATGACATAGAAAGACAGAAAAGAATGTAAATGTCAAATTAAAAGTACCTACTAACAGATGACAAAAAGGGTACATAGTAGACAACAAAGCAAATAATAATAGCCTAATTGAAAATTACTTAAGTATGATGAAATGAACCAAGTACAAAATATCAAGAGAAACATTATGAAACATGTAAAACTGAGGACTTATGTGTAATAAGAAAAGAAAAAAATAAGTCTTTAAGAACATTGTTCATTTCTCTAAAAACATTGATATTATGTCACTTGACTTACAAAGATTTAAGTGATTAGGTATATCACATTGTGTATGTACTTATTTTTATTCTCACCTGAATTATCTTCATCTGTATCATTTTTGAATTCTCCAAAATCTATGGATGTGGATAGCTGATCCTCTATATTCCTTTGGACACATTCAACAAACTCTTCCTTAATTTTTACTTTCTCTTCCGCAGCTAAAAAATACCATTATATCAAACTGTTTAAAACTAATTTTTGTTACCTCTCTTACCTTCCACAGGTTCATTCTTCAAATCTCCAAGATCTATTGATGTGCATATCTGACTATCTGTATATTCAACAAATTCTTTCTTAATTTCAATTTTAAAATCCATAGCTAATAAATATATTAAATAAAATTATTCCAACAATTATTCAAAACAAATTAATTTTCTTGCCAATAATGTCAACTACTAACTGTCCGAACCCTAGAATAACAGAGACACATGTGTTGGGTTTTGGGTTGTTCTCTGTCCGAACTGTCTAGTGAATTTAGTAATTGTTTTTTTGCGAAGTAGTTATATTTTGACAGACTAGAAGAAGCGTCTATATTCTTTGGTGGAAGTGTGACGTCACAACTGTCAATTACTTTCCAAACAAAAGTTGAAATGCCCAATCTCAAGACTTTTTAAATTCTATAAAGTTAACATTTTGCTTCCTCTGCTGCTTTTTTTTAAGTATAGTGTTTTTTACGATAATACCATCATAATTCAGTGTTCTATTTCTATGAAATATAGTTTAAAAATTTAAATTAAAGACATTCTAACCTTACTTTATTGATACATGCATTTTATTGCTATTTTTATAAAACAACATGCTTTATTATTTACACAACCTTGTAAAATTGTTGTCGTAACTATTAGAATACTTAGATATTGCAAAAAGCGGAAATATTCTGTAAAAAAAAATGAAAAAATAACGAAAAATACAAATTATCCACACTAAACAAGGTTTGTTTGGAAAGTGAAACTGACAGATGTCAATAAAATCTACGTCATCACTTCCACGGTCCATTACCAAAGAATATAGACGCTTATAGAAGAGCAGTTCAAATGGGCGATTTGGTTACGGTTTAAGAGGGTGGCTGCATAAACCCACAGCGTGGTGCCGTGGCCGTCGGCTTAAAACTATCATGAAAATTTCATAATGAAATATGTAGTTAGGGGGAAGTGGGAAAGGAGTACGAACGGGTAACTTGCATCTACGCCGAAACAAATTTCGATGCCATTGATTTGCAAACTTTTTTTTTGTTGACTTTTTTTTGTTTTTTCACAATAAAATCTTTATTGTCAATATATTAAATTGTTAAATTTTTAATTTTAAAACTTAAAAATGTATGATATTTACAATATTCAAAGTATTTATTTTTTTAAATGTATAACTTTGAATTAAAAATTGGTTTGTTCCAACACAACGAGAAACCGTCACATAACTTTTTATTATACTGTTTTTCTGCCCAGAAATTAACGAAACATTTTTAAAAAATTTCAATTTAAAAAAATTCAATGAAACTTTTTACTAAATTATGAAATTTTCCATTTCGCCAAAACTTCCATTTCATCTAAAAATTTTTAATAACAACAAAAAGCATTCCTGATTTATTTTTGAAATAACAAAATAAACTTTAACAGTACATTTTAATGAATAGTACCTATATGTGAAAGTTTTTACGCTGTATGGGTACTATTTAATCTTGTTTTAAAATAACAACTAGTAGTATCTAAAACATAATTTTCACAATGAATGAATATTGGTGAAATTATTACAAAATAGTCTTAAACTGATTTATACTTAAGATTTGTACATATTTCAATTAAAACTTTGAATCATAATAATTTTTCTAAAAAGATTAATTTATTAAAAGGTAAAATAATATTATTTTCTTTAAAAAATTTTATAAAACGCAAAAATTTAATCCTATTCTACGACCACGCGGCATCTACATATAAAAATATCTAAAGTTGCATTTATTGCCCCACTCTTTCATATTTTAGAAGCAATGGTAGAGCCACAGCTGACATGACCGCTCCTTAGTGGTACCACGTGCAACACGTGCGTTCCACTCGTCCCACTTTTCCTTATCTATGTCCCACTTTTTGCTAACTTTCAAAAATAACAGTGAACAATTCTTCTATAAGCGTCTATACAACCAAAGAATATAGACGCTTAGCGTCTATATTTTTTGATACAACCAAGCATTATAGATCACAGCACACTCCCTCCGCGCAGAAACGAGACTAGCAGCACCACCACCACCAATCAAACGAATGGGCGCCTAATCCGAACATGATTTGACCTTGGCTATCCTGTTACCAATCTAGGTGTAATTTTATCTATGGTGCTGACGTACTCATAGCCAAAGTAAACAAACTTAAATAAAATAGAACTTTACAAATTACCGACAATCAATATTTAATTATCTGCACCATAAACCATATTATGTATATTTTAGAAAATAATAAACTTATTTAGTGTACAAATATATATATATATATATATATATATATATATATATATATATATATATATATATATATATATAATATATATAATAATAATATATATATATATAAATATATATATATATATATATATATATATATATATATATATATATATATATATATATATATATATATATATATATATATATATATATATATATTGAAAAAATAAATTCCACAGTCGTTCCCATTATAACGACTAAAATATAATTTTTAAATATATACTACCCAAAATTTGATGAGTTTAGTATACACTTTCACTATTTAGAATAATTCTTCTTTTTTCAAAGAAAGAAGTCTGCAATAGTAGGATACTTGAGCTATTAATACTGAGAAGTAGGAATTGTTGTGTTGTAGGTTTCCGACAATGAATCTGTCAAAATATGCCCGAGCTAAGTGAATGGACCTTATCTTTCAAAATAAGTATACTTCAATATGCAAAGAGGATTTAAGAAAGCAAATACATGTTACTATAACATATATATATATATATATATATATATATATATATATATATATATATATATATATATATATATATATATATATATATATATATATATATATATATATATATATATATATATATATATATATATATATATATATATATATATATACAGTATACTCCCTTTATAACGAACACGGTTATTACGAGGTTTCGCTTATAACGAGGTACATTAGATGTCCCGTGAAATTTCTATTGAACTATAACCCTTTATAGCGAGGTAAATTTGCTTATAACGAGAAAAAATAAGATTGAAAAACGTGTTTTTTACGTTTTGGCCCGGTCGTAGCTATAAATAAATACCCTTTTTAACTGCGGGCCGCCCGCAATAAACTTCTTACAATTTATGATTCTTAGTCGGAAATGTAAAATTTATGATTCACAAGTGTCATTGTATTGGGTTGACCATTCACACGTGTTTTAAAGGTTGTCACAAACTTTATCCAAGGACAAAACGCAAATGAAGAAGCATAAAACTGTTTCACATCTTTAGAAAATATGATAGATAGAATACTGGACAATTTAAAGCAGTCAAAAATGACAAAATAACTTTATACGCTTTATACATATTTACAGAATACAGATTTTTTGTTTTAACGTATATCATTGACAGTAAAAGTAAACAACTCTTTTTTGTTTTAATGCATTTCATTGACAATAAAAGTAAACAACTTTGTTTTAAAAACGCCATTCAAACAATATTTATTAGCATCTTATATTGCTCCGAATGGCTTCACTACAGAAAGTTAATGTTTTAGAAAACTACATATTCATATGTATGCACAATATTATAAGCGTCTATATTCTTTGATATTATTGTTGTTGGATATAACGAGATCCGCTTATAACGAGGTAATTAGTCTGTCATTTCAGTTCTCGTTATAGAGGGAGTCTACTATATATATATATATATATATATATATATATATATATATATATATATATATACAAGGATTTCCACAGTTTTCACTGTATTCCTTCACTCAACCGTTTTCTCCAATTTTTCCTGTTTAGCCAGTCCCCTTCCTGTAGGTTTCTTCTACTCATTGCTTCGTCCACTTCATCTCTGAAAGATCTTCGGGGTCTGCCTCTCTTTCTTCTTCCTATCGGGCTCCACTCTGTTATTCTATTTTTCCACCGATTTTGGTCTGCTCTTCTGACATGTCCGTACCAGGTCAACCTCTTCTGTTCGATGTAGTCTATTATGTCGGAGTTCATTCCCATTCTCCTCTTAATCTCCATGTTATTTATTCTATCTCTTCTTGTTACTCTGCAGCTTCTCCTTAGGAATTCCATCTCTGTTACTCTTATTTTGTTTTTGGTTTTCTTATTTATTGTCCAATTTTCACACCCATAAGTGAGGATACTTCTTGTCATGGTATTATATATTTTTTTCTTTGTTTTCATGCTGATGTACTATAACAAACACAGCAAATATTTATGTCGGTTCGCTAACCCAGTCCTAACTGTATAGTGAATTTAGTAATATTTTTTTGTGAAGTTAGTTACTTTTTGACAGAATACAAGCGACTGGAAATTACTATACAACCAAGTACACGTGCTCATAGCGTATTTCATTGACCTTTGTTGCAAACTGATACTATACTTTGTCTCAAACTCACTAGTCTGTACAGGATAAGATATGCAATGATACCTTATGGGAATTTCGCCAAGACGTTGTCAGTTTTATGCAGTGAGCAATGGCGTTCTCTATTGCCTGTCTTTCAAAATAAACGAAATAAACCAGGAGTTCTCATCAAGTCCTCACGTACAATTTTATGTAATTTACAAATTTTACATAGGTAATACTATACATTATTGTTTTCTTATAGTAACTTATCAACTTTTATTAGTAGCAGTAGTATAATAAATGCATTAAATAAACATTTGTTTCAAAGTTTAAAATAATTCCGGTAATTTCTACTAACTGCCAAATGTAAAATGTTATTTATTTATGTTCTTGTGGTGCTAATTACTGCCATAATGTGTAAGGAATTTACAATTTTGGTTGATATCAACTGCAAATACTTTCTTCTAAGTTATTCAGTAATTAAGAAGCGATTAGAGTAACTCTTGTACAGCATATGTTTAAAAGCTTGATACATCCAGGGCCTTAATTAGTCTTTATTTATTTAAGCAACTGCACCTCGCAAAAAACATGTAAAAGTTTCTCTGGAGCCTGGAAAAAGTGTTTCTGTAGCAGATTTTCAAATTCCAGAAGATCCAGTTCAGGTCGAACCTACTGGTGGTGCTTGTATAAGAACTGACAATGGGAGTTCTATTATTTCCTTTCATCAACGTTGTAATCTGGACTTTTTGAAGTTATACTTTTATACGCGCGCTCCACGTTAGAAATTTCTACGGGAGTGAATCGGTGAAATCATTACATATGTAAGATAATGAGTAAGAGAGAGACAGAAGATATATTTTCTCTCTCTTCATCTCTCGAGAATAAAAATGTTCCTTTTGTATATATATTTAATAGTATATATATATATATATATATATATATATATATATATAATATTTATTAATATTATTATTTATGTAATATGTTTTGTATTATTTATTAAATGTTCATAATTATTTTTTGTATTTCAAAATAATAATCTCAATAAATCACTGCATGACCGAGAACTGTCAATTTTGAAATACGTTTGTGTCATGTCTAATTGGCAAATATTTTACGTGTTTGGTTCATACGCTGGTGTATGTGAGTTCGAATCCCAATATGAATTCCCTTTTTATTTTTGAAATATTTAAATATCCCACGTTTTTTTTAAATACATGTAATATACGCAAAAATGCTAAATTTTAAAATAAAATGAAAATTTACAACATAATCCGAGTTGTTGGTCTTATTTCGTTTTTGATTGTACTTCTATATGCGCGTTCGACGTTGGAAATTTGTGTGTATTCATATATATTGAGTATATTAATATCGGCAAAATCATTACATATTATGTAAGATGTAGGTAAGAGTGAGACAGAAGATATATTCTATCTCTCTTTCTCTTTTGAGAATAAAAATGTTCCTTTTGTAAACATATTTAATATTTATTAATACTATTATTTTTTTATTAATATTATTATCATCATAAATTAAACATATGCGTAAGTTATGTATATTTTCATTTTTAAATACTTATGAATATTGCATTTTAATTTGTATTGTATTATAATATTGAATTATGTGGCAGTGTATTGTATTGTATTTTTATATTATTAACAAAATTAACAATGAATTTTACTGCAGAGTAAGTATGTGTAAAAATTTTTTTTTGCATTCAACTCCTTTTATACATATATGAAAATAAAAATATATATTTATATTAAAATATTGATTCAATCCTTCATTTATTTACTATACTCCTATTACAGGTCAAATGTTTATATACAGCAAACCAAGCACCATATACCTGTATACCTAATTCTTTTTCTCTTTCTGCCCTCTCTTAGCTATAGCATTACATATGTAACGATTGTGCAGATTGACTCCCATATAAATTTGTAACGACGAACGCGTGTATAGAAGTATAACTTCTACCGGCAGTCCCAATGGACTGCCACACCCGTTTTTTTGTCGTCGATAATTGGCTCGTCTGAACATAACAAATCAAAACAGAAGCCTCTGGGCGGTGAATAAACGTTGAACATGGATCCAGTAAATATGTTACTTTTTTCTCCTAAATTTTGGCTAGATCTCCAAACTACTTCGGCAGGTTTTGTCGACAATCTAAAATCCTTCTCTTGGTAATCGATTCTGCCCAATAAAAAACCGTCGAAACCCAATTGAGCAAATATGGAGGCCATCTCTCTACTATGACCAAATGGATCGATCTGCTATCCCATTTTTGGCCTACCACATTCTCCAAGGAATCATTTAATTTGCTCATAAATTCGAATTTATAAGTGGAGAATGGAGCATAAACGATGAAGCTGCCACACACTACCAGTAAATTATTGATCAAATGACCGAGGGTTTGAGATATTATGCACACTGGGAGCACTCTTCGCAGCCAATTTGTGCAAACGATATGTTGAGTTTTGCAATTTTCTGACAATAGAGCTCATAACTACCCTAACAATCAGGATTCTTTATTTTGTAGACATTGTACATCATTGTAATTGAAATATCCGATGGTAAGTATAAACGATTGGCAGCATGCTCCCGACGATAATGAGATACGGTAGGTCGAAAGACTTTATATGTTCAACGATCGGTTATTTGTCAATAAAATTCAGAGCTGGTCGGTGCCTTCGTTAGTCTTGTTTGGAAACAATAGCATTATTATTATCCTCCTCCTTCTCTGTTGAGGTTGGCGATCAATATGGCAAATTTCTCTCTGTTCTGGGCTTGATGAGTTAATTCATTTCCTCTTGTGTGGGTCCAATCTCTGATATTTCGTAGCCAAGATTTTTTCTTCCGTACTATGCCCCTTTTACCTTCAATCTTGCCTTCTAATATTACCTGGAGCTGCTGAAATTCCCTATGGCGCATTGTGTGTCCTAAATATGACGTCTTTCTAATTTTGATAGTATTGACCAGATGAGGACGTGTGTTCATTGCTCTCAGTACTTCTTCATTCGTAGTTCTGCTGGTCCAGCTTATTCTTAGCATTCGGTGGTACATCCACATTTCAAATGAATTTAATTTGTTGACGTCATACTGTTTTAATGTCCAGGTCTCACAGCCATATAGTCCTAGAGACCACACATAACACTTTAGTGTTCTCAATCTTATTGAGGCTGATAGCTTGGGATTACAGAGCATTTTACGCATATTCATGAAACCAGATCTTGCTATTTCAATGCGCCTTCTAATTTCTTTTGAGTGGTCTAGTTGAATATTTAGTTCTCTGCCCAGGTATATAAAGCTTTTGACGGGTGATACCATTTATTTGTATGTGCGTATAACTTGTTCATGGCGGATTTTGTGGAATACCAGAATTTTGGCTTTGGAAAAGTTAATGTCCAAACCCAGCCTGTGACCTTCTTGTGATAATATGTTCATCAATATTTTTAGTTGGTCTTCTGTTTCTGCTAATACTACGGTGTCATCGTCATATCTTATATTGTTAATAATGATTCCATTGGCTCTGGCACCTTCACGGCGATCTTCAAGAGAAGCTTATCAGCATCAGAAGAAGAGAATTATATGTTCGGCATATACATTAAATAATAGGGGGGATAAAATGCACCCTTGGCGCACTCCTCGTTCTATGTTGATGTACTTGGTGTTTCCGTTCTCTGTTCGAACGCATCCTGTGTGGTTCCAGTATGTATTACTGATGTGGTCGATTGATTATTGTCAGTTCCTAATATTTTTCAAAAAACGATCATTACTTTTGTCATAGCCTAACCTGGCAAGGAAAAAAGTTTTACATACTTGCATATCTAATCCGTTAGCATCCCGTAAATAATATTTGTACGAATTCTTACGACGCGAATAAGTTCCAACAGTATTTTTTCTTTTGTTTAGTTGTTTAATAATACCGTGCACAAACAAACGTTGAGCTTGCTTGTTAAGTTTCCAATACTGTTTGTTAACATCTCGTCTCGCTTCATTGATTACTTCTGAAAACTTCAGCATGCAGGTGTTTTTATTACAGGATTTTTTATTTTGTGGTCATTAGCGACAGATGATAATTTCTGCTTCTTTCTCTCAGCAAGTTCTGTTTCAATTTTTGTTCTCTTTCTAATTGTTCCCTTATCGGTGTACATCTTAGCGTAATTGTTTTCAGCAATGTTATGGACGATGTGACCATGTAGTCAACCATAGACTTGAGTAATTGATAAATAGACGCATCTTCTTGGACTAAACTTTCATTATCAGATATAGCTGGAACGTGGGACAGGCAGTCGTTATTTTCATCACTGATACATCCTTCTTCTGTAGACGAGGACTCGCTACAGAAACCGTCTTGCTTTGGATCGTAGTCGGGATCATTGTTAACATTTTTTGTATTCACAAGCTTTTTATTTGCATGTAGGCGTTCTCTTAATTCTCTATTTAAGACAAGATTAACCATTTGACGGTCACAGCTGGTGGAAGCGTTGGTGGTAATAATAGAATAAAACAAAACAATACTTTATACACTTTTAATAGGATACTAAATAATTGTTGACTAACCTAACCACTGCAATCATCAGTCAATTTCATAAACACTAAAAAGGGCTAAACCATTTACGGATTATATTATTAAACTGTTTAAGCGAGTTTTGTATGTTGAAGATTTTGCAGTTAAATTTACAGAAAGTTCCAGCTCCAGCACAGTTTAATGTAATGAAAATAAAAACGGAATTAAATATAAGAGGCACTTAAAACAGTAATGGAGGTACTATTATCTGAAACAATAAATAATAATTATTAACTATTATTAATTAACTCAACTATTATTATTAACTATTAAATATTACCTATTTTATTTATTAACTATCATTAATAAATATGATTAATTATTAATGATTAATAATAAAACATTTAGTGACCTACTTACTTCGAGGTATAAATCAAATTTCCTATACTAAAAACTGACATTAACGGAAACAAACACATTCGATTTTTAGGTTATGTTGTTTTAAGGTGCCATGCTGAATATGTTCCATCTGGGCCTTTCAGTTCGTGCTAAATTTTGGGTAGCATTACATATTGCAATACTGACTGTCCAATCTGTTACAAGAGGACACTCCAGGTTTGTACAGATCAGATAGGACGTAATGTTTAGTAATCAGGTTTTAGTTTGAACTTAGGACAACAAGCATCACTTTAGAACAGCTATTTAATGACAGATAGGACAGCTCAGCTTTGAAGGGAAGATAAATAATGCTTTTCGCTACCATCCAGCGATTTTGTCAGTTAGGATTCATTCAGCTTAGCGGGGTAGTATTAAACAAAGAAGCTAATGTAACGTAGGATAAAAACGTCTTCAGCTTCACTATATTTGTCTACAATTAAACCTGTACACTTTTTGGTCTTTATGATACTTTTCAAATACAGTTACTACAGAATTGAATATTTCCATATTGTTTATAACTGTGAAGTTTTTCAATTTTTCGTCAGTACCTATAGTTCATACCATAGACAGTCACAACTTTTGGCATATTAACTTGTACTAGTGCATCACAGGTGGAACAAGGAACCACTTTATCAGAGGTATGACCTCCATTCATTAAAAGCATCAAGTCTTTGGCAGCTGAAATACCTGAATCATCAACATCTTCACATTCACCTGAACATGAAGATTTTGAAGTTTTTCCTTGCTGGCTTTTTTGAGCCCGTTATTTTCTTCCTGAGGTTCCTGCTGTAGGTTCAGATTACAATGGAAGATTCTAATAAATACGCCTTTTTATTCGATCTAAAATAAAAAAAAATGTGTAATAGGAAATCAAAATATAAAACAACCTAACGCATAAAACTGAATTATTACATACCTTTCTGAAATTAGTCCTCCGAGAGTGTGGAGAACAGACTCTCATGTGAGGGGAAACCTTTTTTCCAATTCGTAAATTCTTTACCCAAACTTAGCGTCGATCCACTAATTCTTTGTTTCCCAGCTTAGTTTCCACAGTCACCCAATATTTTCCCACGACAGGAAACGTATGAAAGCTAATTTCCGGGTTTTTCTTCGCCCACAAGAAATAATTTGGAACACAACAGTAGTGATTAATGACTTTGTGTTTATTTAAAGAAAAGATATCTTAAAACAAGCAAGATACCAAAAATTACGTATCAACGCAAATAGAATAACAATAAACTAATGGTCCATAGGTTGTTTTGCGAATTGACCACCAGTTGGCGTGGTGCCTGGTTTAAATAGCATACTGCAGCTAGTCTTCTTTCCTAGTACGTTTAGGTCGTTCTAGGTTTTCAGCCTGAGTCTGCTCATTAATAATTGACATTTGAAATACTTTGGGAATTAATATGGTCAATACTGCAGTAATCTAGTGCATTCAGGGTTGTGTATGTTCCATAGTGCATAATAATAAAGCGGAGATGAGTTAAATAACAGAGAAATCTCAATGGCGATTAAACAGAAGACGTTATCTCACTAGTTTCCACAATAACTAAATCTTATCTATCCATATAAAAGGCTATGATGACAGGTCACACTGTTTATCCAGTAAACTAACGACGCCATCTAGGAAAGAAATCTGAACTACCACCATTTGACATTTCAATCATATTTTGTTTTTGAAACGAAACATTTAGTTATTATTAATAACATATAAATATAAAATATTTATTTGCCAAATAAAGTACTGAATAAAAAGTTATCTGGAAAATAAATTGTGTTATTATAGTTCGTTAATATGTTGTAGGTTATCGCGAAATTAAAAATATAACCTAAATATTGTTCTTTAGTGTAGATTAGATACATGAATATTAAAAGATTTAATGAAATCGGAGAGTATGATGTTTAATGTTAATAAACTTAATGCGAGAATATAATATTTGATGCAGAATTGAACATTTTAATTTTTGTAATGATAAAGACTTTTAAAAGGTTAAGATTAAGTAAACCGACAGTGATCTTATTCTGAGAAAATATTGTAAATAGTTGTTAATAAATGATTATAAATGTAGGTGTATACATATTTTTATTTACTTAGTTTAGGGATTCAATATTTTCATAATCTTGATAATTAAAAAAGAATTAATTAACCTTTTTCAAGAGATATTGATGCTATTGATTCAATAATAGTAGTATCGGATTTCAAAATAAAAAATATGCACATAGTACTTAGGTTATCAGATTCTTTTAATAATTATAAAATACATTCAATTATATATAAAAAAGAATCAAAGTAAGTATAAAAAATATCCAGAGTGTAGTAGCAAATTTTCAAAACTTTCAAGAAATCTTCCATATAATATACGGAATATTGATTTTAAATTTTGACAATTTCGTGACATTTCTTGGATATGAAATTTAAATGGAGATAATAGAAATGTGTTTTTACACGGAGATTCTAATTATAAAGTAAAGCCACTTTTAAGAAGTCCACTAAACAATCCAATTTCTATAATGAATTTCATATTATAACCAGATATGGAACATAACTTTTTAGGTATGGAAGAGAAGGTTTAGGTACTATGTCATCCAGTGGAAGTGGCTGTAAGGTTGAAGAGATTCAACTGTTCTAATCTACAGCAACATTCTATGAGTATAACCTAGCGGGAGATCAAAATTAAGACAATTTTGAAGATAAATTGATAAATGAAGACATTACTGAACTTTTTGAAGTTGAAAATGTTTGAGCTAACCTTACATCAGTGTTTTTATTAATATTTTAGTGTTATGGAAAAACCTGAGAAGAGTCTTTAACCATGTATTATTTTTTATTCGTTATTAAATTTTTCTTTATTTCTGTCACCACAAATTTTATAATCAAAAGAGATATTAAAACATTTCAGTGATTTCTTTGACAATTAATTAAATATTGGTGTGTTCCGAAATCATTTTACATTTATCTTACAGATAAGTATCCGCAACATAATTTGACGTGAAAAGGCGGGTACATTTTATTTTATAAATAAATGTCTATAGAATTTTTCATATAAAAATGATTGCACGTCATTCAAGATTTACGACGTCAAAACCCTACAGCGTTGCCAAAACATCAGAAAAGTTGGTAAGTGAGGAATTTTTAAAATGTCAACTATTTATCAAACTGTTATATTAACAGTAAATACACTTAGTTTTAAGACTACTGCAACACACTAAAATACATAAGACAACATTTTAATACTAAATTATATATTCTAAATTTTAAACCTTTTTAAACCTAAAATTTTACCTCTTTTAGAGCATTAATAGTAAAAACGTCCCGCCATTATTTCTTGTTCAAAATAATCTATCTTATATGAAAGCTTATCAGCTTTCTACAGACTATTTAGTTGTTTTGGCATAGCACAATCACAATACACAACGATAATTAGTTTTTGAAGCTATTAATCTAAATTTAATATGTATTTATAAATACAAGTTATAAATATATAATATATTATGATCAAATTGTGTAAGAAATCAAAACATAAACAAAATTCTTACTCTCAAAAAGCGGCAACACTTTATACAATTTTGCCACACGCTGAACTGTCATTAAAATTTGAAGTATTCCCGTATCAGTTGCGTACAATTGTCTAATCTATTTAATTAAAATTATTATTTTGTGGAATATTAGACTTAAAGAGTTATTTCATAAAATTTATATTATTAATTAACAAATATTTTTGGTTATTTAATCAATATAATTCTAAAATTCCCAATATAATAGTGATTACATTTTTCTGATTACTATACCATGTTGACGCCTATAAAAGATCGAGTAGTTCCGTATGGGTTTCGTATTATTAGCTGTGTTAGGAAAATTTGAACTCTAAGGTTGACGTTCTGGAAATTTTAAATATAAGTGACGTCACTTTATATAAATTATGCCGTGCAACGTTTTTACTTTGAAAAATGGTATATGCTTCAGATAACTATCTGTCAGATAGGACAATAGTTTTCTGGAGGTGAAAAGACCGGCCTTATCATGCAAGTACAAAAGACAAAAAAATTAAGTAGAGTGATTGTAGATGCAATTGATTGGATCCCCCGTCGCATGGTGACGGGCAAAATCACTAGTTTATGATAATTCAGCACATAAATTTCTGGCTCCAATTACCAATTTGATATTAAAAATAAAAAGCGTTTTTAAACAAACAAAAAAAATCGGAGAAAATAATTTATTTTATAATTTTACAGTTTTTTCGCAAATAAATGTCTGATAAAATTAAATTGCCATAAAAATGTTTTTTAAGAACAATGTATTTTTAATTATCATATGATCCAATTAAGGTCCACTTGTAATTTACTAAATTAATTATTTTACTTTTTCAATATTTTCTGATTAAATAACTAATACTCTGCAGTCAATCAACTTATGAATATAGTCCGTCCCAAACCCTTCTTTCAGTGCGTCATAGTTGATCGAATTCTCTCTAACGCACTAAGCTAGAAGTGACAGAAAAAACGCGAGTCTGTGATTATTATACATAGAACTTAGAAAATTATGTATCATCCACGGGTATTTGCATATTAAAGCAAATTCTACTTACGGATTTATAATTGGTTAGAGTTTAGAATACGCTAAATAGATATCCAATCAATGATGCGCATAAATATAATTTATACAGTACTTTCATAATGTCAACTGATAAAATGATAATTGCCATTCCAGGTTAGTATTTTGAGACATCCTACAGTGAAAATTTAATATTGTATTTATTGTCATAAAAATATTTTAAATATGCCGGGATATACCGAGAATGAACAAAGACTAATACTAAAATTATTAAATTATTTTCAATTAGAAAAGGAATAAAGGAAAATAAGAACGAAAATCAGAGAAGCGAAAGAAAAAGAAGCCAGGGAAATATGCGAAGAAATTGAGACTCTGAAGTCAAAGTACGATAGTCACAATGTACATAAGAAAGTTAAAGAACTCACAGGGGGACTAAGACGAAGGCAGAAGGAAATATAACTGATTCTGACGGAAACATCATCTTAGACAAACAGAGTAAAATAAGAACGTTAAAAAAATATCTAGAAAAACTATTTGAAGACCAAAGATATAACACCTTTGAGCTAGAAGAAGAGGTAAATGATGGACCAAGAATATTACAGCTGGAAGTTTACTCCGCAATTACACAGTTAAAGGATGGCAAAGCGGCAGGCCCTGATAATATACAAGCAGAACTACTCAAAGTAATGGACAACGAATCAATAGCAATAATCGTAAAGATATTCAACAACATATACAACTCTGGAGAAATACCAACAGAATGGCTAAAATCTGAGTTTATTGCACTTCCAAAAAAACCAGGAGCCAAAAAATGCGAAGATTACCGTACTATAAGCCTCATGAGTCATCTCCTAAAATTGTTCCTAAAGATAATTCATAAGAGAATCTACAAGCTGTGTGAAAGTCAAATTTCACCCAACCAGTTCGGGTTCACAAATGCTGTTGGTACTAGAGACGCTTTGTTCTCAGTACAAGTCTTCCAGAGATGCAGAGACGTCAACTGCGACGTATACGTATGTCTGGTTGATTACGAGAAAGCGTTTGATCGACAGCACGCCAAGATGATGCAAATACTAAAAGAAACAGGAACTAACAACCAAGATCTGAAAATAATTAGAAGTCTCTACTGGAATCAGACAGCAAATCTCAGAGTTGAAGGTGAACACACTGACTATGTGAAAATCATGCGTGGAGTGAGGCAAGGCTGTATTTTATCTCCTCTAATCTTCAATCTGTACTCTGAAAGAATATTTATCGAAGCTTTGCACGAAACTGAAAAAGGTATTCTACTAAATGGTTGCCGGCTAAACAACATCAGATATGCAGATGACACCATAGTATTTGAGGACAACTTAGAAGACCTACAAGTTCTTATGAACAAAATCACGTATTACAGTCAACAATATGGACTCAATATAAACGTTAAGAAGACAAAGCTTATGATAATTAGCAAGAAAAGAATAACAGAAGGTCAACTCTACGTCAACCAATCCCCTGTAGAAAGAGTGACGCACTACAACTACCTCGGCACCATAATAAATGAAGAATGAACCAACAGCCAGAAGATTAGAGCACGCATCGGAAAAGCTAGATCCACCTTCAATCGGATGGGGGCCTTCTTCAAGAGTCACAACCTCTCTTCATACAAAAGTAAGAATGCTGCAATGCTACGTCTTCTCTGTCCTTTTTTATGGTGTTCGTGGACCTTGAACGAAGATATGTGCAGAAAACTGGAAGCATTTGAGATGTGGCTATATCGGAGAATGCTTAAGATCCCGTTGACTGACCGAGTCCACGGGACCGAGGTCCTCAGAAGAATGAATAAGAATCGAGAAGTACTGACCACCATCAAATCTCGAAAGTTACAGTTCTTCGGACATATTATGCGAAATGAATCCAGATATACTCTCCTTCAAGCCATCCTGCAAGGAAAAATATTTGGAAAACGAGGTCCAGGAAGAAGAAGAACATCTTGGTTAAAGAACCTCAGAATCTGGTTTAATACAACATCTGTGCAGCTTTTCCGCGCTGCTGCAGATAAGATAAAGATTGCCATGATGATCGCCAACATTCGTAACGGATAGGCACATCAAGAAGAAGAAAAGGAGGCTGGAACAACTTTATTACCAGCTTCTGCCGTTCATTAACCAATAACTATGAACATGTTATTAGAACTCGTGTATACAGAATGTTTACTGAAGGTTTGTATCAAAATATAGTTTGCCATAACCTACTGAAATATCAATAGCGTTTTTAAATTGTTTTTTGTTTATTTTAGGCCAACATGTTACTCTTCATACCAAAAATACCAAATTCAAGTTGGACTAAACACTCTTTAGTAGAATGGTTAAAAGGAAGGCATATACGTGTTTCAACAACCATGATGAAACTTGAATTATTGGAGATGGTAAATCTTAGCTAATTAAGCACTTTCCTTGGAATGTATAGAATAGGAATTATGACAAACTGCCCTTCCAATATAATGCACAATAAAAATTTATATACAGAACGGGACCTTTAATATGTAAATTAAAAGACAATTTTGAATTGTTAAAGTTTTTATTCTATATTTAAAACAAAAATAACCTTTTCACATTTAACCCATTTCGATCCTGCAACTGTCAGATTTAACTAAAATGTCATGCAATAATTCTCGACATTCTTAAAATCCTATATGACGTCAAAATTAGTGATGCACTGAAAGAAGGGTTTGGGACAGACTGTAGCATTATATTTTTAAGTAAAAAACGGGAAACTAATATATTACGGGTGTCCGCTTAATGAACCAACATTTTTGTCTGTCAACAATTTCCTCGTTTTTTCACTAAATTATCTTCCAATCAAACGTAAAAATATTAACACTGATCATACTATTTTTTATTATTGTCAAATTGATGTTTTACACAGCGTCCCAAAGGAAAATGCGAGAGTTTTAAAATTTTTTGACAATAACAATTTGCCTGTCACAATATTTTTAAGTTATACTCGAAGTTATTTCCAGCCCGCCGTTTTTTCTTCAATTCCTTAGGTTGATGGACTGTAGTCTATAAGTATTACCACATTGTTTTTGTAGAAATTGATACTTTTACTTTCCGTAATTAGTAAATAATAAAATTTCATCTCTATCTTGTATTTAAAAATAATAGTCTATTCTATAACATCGTTAGATTGTTCTAGTACCGCTCCGCTGTACGCCAAATCCCAGTAGTGTTCCACTTTATGTTTTTTAAAATGTTCTCTTGCCATTTTTTCCATAGGACACACTTTAAATTTAAGTTCTCCAAAATTTCTTTGTTTAGCAGTACCTTCCCATACTAGATTACACTTGTTAGGTATTTCTTTACCGTCCGGGTCTTTCACTAAATCTTCCTCCCACTTGATTCGGTTTAACATCAACCTGAAATTAAGCACTAGAATTACTATTTATTAGATCTGGCTATGAAATCGGAGGTGTCCAATGCAGAGTCCGATGCAATATCCAGAGTCAGAATTAACTATCCGTCATTATCGGCCATGGTAACTCGAGTACTCAACATACCTGTTAGGTCAATTAAGTTAGTTTTTTACTCGACACACCTATACAGGGTGTTTCAAAAAGGTATGTCATAAATTAAATCACGCATTCCGGGAACAAAAATAAATTGATTGAATCCAACTTACCTTAGTACAAAAGTGGACGCAAAAAAAGTTACAGCCCTTTGAAGCTACAAAATAAAAATTGTTTTTTTGCATTATCTCCTAAACTACTTGACAGTTTGTAATAAAAATGGACACGTTACTTTCTTGTTCTGAAAACATTTTTCATACAAAAGAAACAACAAAATCTAAGCGCACAGAAAAATTTTAAGGGGGGTGTGCAGCCCTAAATCCCCCCAAACTTTTGAGTACGTGCAAATCAAATGAATTTTGTGGCATCATTAGTTTAACACATTATTTTAAAACCTTTTTGTCTCATCACTTTTTTGAAAAACTAGTTTTTTCCTAGTTGGCCATAAAATTACAATTAGTTTCTACGGATACAATAATTACAAACAGTTCCATCAATAATAGTCAATAATTTGGAGCTATCATTTATTGTGTGAATAAGATTAATATTAAAAATTTTGATATTACAATGGCCTACACATTTCAGGAAATGGCAGTTATGCATTTAACTTTGGGTAAGTTGGATCAGATTAAATAATGATTTCAATAAACTATCGGGAATATCGTAGGTGGATGTCAAGAAAATAGTGCAGCAGCCGCAAGGCGTTATGCAGTAAAATACCCCAATCAAAATACACCCGATAGACGATTATTTCTGACCACTGATCGTCGTTTACGGGAAACGGATACATTCCAAGCGCAAGTTGCTGGCAATAGTGGCCGTCCAATAATGGATGCAACTTATGAAGACATTTTAGAAATCATTGAAGAAGTCCCTGGAACAAGTACAAGGGTAATAGCTGCTCAACTAAATGTTTCTCACGTAAGGGTTTGGAGGCGTTTGAAGGATCAGCTGCTTAAACCCTATTACTTAACAACGGTTCAAGAGTTATTGGTTGAAGATTATCCTAAAAGGATTGGATTTTGCGATTGGTTGTTAATGGAAAACACTCGAAATGTTATAATAATTTTATTAGAAATATTTTTTTTACCGACGAGGTTACCTTCAGTAGAAGTGGAATAACAAACTATCATAACGAGCACATTTGGGCCGACGACTCATCACCAAAGGACTTTCAAAGTTAATGTTTGCGCAGGAATTGTGGATAACAATCTAATAGGCCCAGTATTTCTTCCCAACAATTTAAATGGTGATAATTATTTGCAGTTCTTGGCAAACGATTCGCAAGAGTATTTGGAAGAAGTGAATATTGCAATAAGGCAAAATATGTGGTTTCTACAAGATGGCGCTCCACCGCATTACAGTAATTAAGTCCGGGAATACCTTTGCAGGCAGTATCTGGTCGGTGGATTGGAAGGGATCGTGACGCACCTATTTCTTGGCCACCCAGAAGTCCAGATCTTAACCCCATGGACTTTTGCTTTTGGGGGTTTATGAAAGAGAAAGTGTATTCTGTAACAATAGAGGACGAACAACAATTGAGCGTTAGAATAATTGATCAATTTCGTCAGAAAAATATGATTTTTCAGCGCATTCGGTTTTCCTTATTAAAACAATACCGAATGCGTAGTGAAGAAAATGGGGGTCATTTTGAACATTTATTGTAATATCATATTTATAGAGGTTATAGACATTTTTTGTACTTGTTAATTCATTTAAGGCATTTATTTAGTTGCACGTAATTTTTTAAAGGGTAATGAAAAGGGCCGTAACTCAATAAAACTCATGTTTTTTGAAAAAAGTGATGAGGCAAAAACTTTTAAAAATAATGTGTTAAACTAATGATGCCACAAAATTCATTTGATTTGAACGTATTCAAAACTTTGGGGGGATTTAGGGCTGCACACACACCTTTAAATTTCTGTGCGCTTAGATTTTGTTCTTTCTTTTTTATGAAAAATGCTTTCAGAACAAGAAAGTAACGTGTCCATTTTTATTACAAAATGTCAAGTAGTTTAGAAGAAAATGCAAAAAAACAATTTTTATTTTGTAACTTCAAAGAGCTTTAACTTTTTTTGTGTACACTTTTGTACTAAGGTAAGTTGGATTCAATCAATTTATTTTTGTCCCCTGAATGCGTGGTTTAATTTATGACATACCTTTTTGAAACACCCTGTATAGACGTGTTTCAGTTGAAATATTTAGTATGAGATAGTACAAAAACCCTCTTATCTAGCGATTCATACATTTTTTAGTTAATTTAAAACTATTTTTAAATGAACTATCAAAACTCCAGACTCATTATTTTGCTCATAACGAGATTTAACGTTAACAGATAACAGAAAAAAAAATAGACACAAAATGAGACATGCTAAATTAAAATCGGTTAATAAAAAAAAGTTATTGCAAAATGAAAAACAAAATCGCTGTTTTTGACTAATGTTTACCAATTATTTTATTGTTTATTAAAATTTGTTTAAATGTACATGAACTTGATGTGTCTTATCGTATTTGAACTGTGTGCAAAAGATGAGTCAAATCGGTTGAATCGTTTTTACGAAATTATTTTTGTATATAAGATTTTTTGAATTTCTAAGGAATTTCTAAGGCTGAGATAATTTGACTGAACGGATCTCAATAAACTGGGGCTTATTTCCTTCGTTATTTATTAATAAATAACACTTTTCAAGCTTATAAAAATTAACCGGTTTTTAAAAAACTTTTAGATAAGAAACAGGTCCTACGACCCTTAGGAGCCAGTAAAGCCCCCTTTTTTTTTAAATCACTGTTACGTTAACAATATTAAGGGCTGAAATTAACCAATCTTTTATGAGAAAAGTCTAAAATTTTAATAAACAAAATTATTGAAATTTGTTTAAACAGCAATGTTGTAGACAAAGAATACTTTGCTTCCGACTAGAGTAAAAGGAGTGGGGGTCG
The DNA here is from genome assembly GCF_040954645.1 of Diabrotica undecimpunctata. Lineage (NCBI taxonomy): Eukaryota > Metazoa > Arthropoda > Insecta > Coleoptera > Chrysomelidae > Diabrotica > Diabrotica undecimpunctata. The sequence continues at coordinate 139,781,762 of NC_092803.1, read as the reverse complement.
CCAAATGAAGGACCAGCCGCACTCTCCAAAAAATATAACAGGGTTTCAAAATAGAGCGCTCGGAAAAAAAATATATATCTGGGGTTCTACTGGACTAAATTTGCTATTTCTTCTTTCAAATTGGTGTACAACGTTAAAATAATAACATTTATCGTATTTTCATTGCAAAATTATCCAAAGCAAAGCAGCTTAAGGCGCCTGTTATTGTTATTTTTTTTATTTAAAATATAATTAAATTAAATAAATATTATTTATAAACAGTATTAGATTGTCATTTATAATAAATTTTTCCATATACTCATTATTAAATATATCATATTACAAATATTAAAAAAATTTTTTAGTAAAAATCCTTTATAAAAGGTATATAATTTAAAAACCCAATCGGGCTATATCGGGCTGATGAAAGCAACTCATCAGGTCCTCGTAGACACATCGTCTCAGGACCAGCAACTTCACGTTGAGTCATACGTCGCCATGTTACCATATCCACTGGTAACTTTAACATCATAATATTTAATACCATGTAATGTAAACTAAATTTAAACACACAATTTTTAACGGGTTTTTACCCACATATTTAGTGCACTGATGATGGAACATGGATTCCGAAAACGTTTTGTGATATAGCCTGATTGGGTTTTTAAATTATATACCTTTTATAAAGGATTTTAAATAAACTTTTGTGATTGATGGTATACAGCCAACTACAGGAACTTAGATTCCTTGTGAATTTTTTTTAATTTCTTTTTTCATCTGCTAACCTTGCATCAACCACGCAGGGTCATTAGCGTATTTAGATTAATGTGACAGTTGATACAATTATTGTATATACATAAGTTTACAATAATAATATGTATGTGTATTACAATGTATGTTTTAGATTTTTAAAGTAGTTGACAGTCTTTAAGATAAGAAAATATTTTTTGGGTATCTGTAGTTTCTTCTAGGGACGCTACTTCTCCCTATATTTGGGACACTGTATTAAAAAATGTTTTATCGTTAGAACACTGTTGCACATTTCACACACTGGTTTATTTATGCGCTGTAATAAATAGCCGTGAGTAAGTCGTGTATGGCCGATACGGAGACGGGTAAGTATCACTTGCTCTCCTTCTGTCTTTTATTTTCGGTTTCCAAAGATGTGGATGTTTTGTTGACTTCGTATAGCCTTGATGGAGTGTTGTTCCAAGTTTGTTTCCATTTTGGAATTATTTCTTGTTTCAAGTAAGGTTTCAAATCGCTTTGTACCAATATGTTACTTTCTTCAGACATCGGGTTAGTATTATAACTTTATTCTCCTTTCATATATATATATATATATATATATATATATATATATATATATATATATATATATATATATATATATATATATATTGTTATGATGTGTTGTTTGTTTGAATGATGAGCAATGAGTATTTTTAATAATATAATATATAGGGTTTTTATCGCGGTTCTCAAAGAATTAGCTTGTAAGTACTTTTTTAAACTATCTTTATTATAACTATTATGAAACACACATATATATCTAACCTAGCCAATGTAAATTTAAAATAAACTATCTTTAAATTGATGTTCTTATAAAACTAATTAAATTCTATAGACAATGTTAAATTTAAACAAACTATCTTCAAAATTGAAATTGTTATAACACTAACTAAATTATATTAACAAAATTTTGTACCTTTCTTTCACTGAATGCCTAAATGAACTGTTTTCCACTATATATATTCTAATCACCACTGAATGTCTTCGTACTTCGGTTATCCTTGTTTTTGTGAAATTACTTTTTTCAATTATCAGCTTCTACCAATTTAAGATATAGTTTTCTTCACCAGCATTTATACACCACCAAGCAAACCAGCAAACACCATTTATATTTATTCTTCTTTTCAATATACCAATATCCAATTATTATAAGTTGATTTATACTAATCTCCAATCATAATATAATTTTAATTCCTTCCAATGTCCATCCAATATTCTTCTAATATACTTTTATAATCTTCAATAATTATTTGTGTATAATTATAAATGTGCATTAAATATATGCATAATTTTTAATCTTCATTTAACTCACTATATTAAACAATTGGACTATCTCCAACTAACTTTCATATTTCTTATTAAACTGCTTGACTGACTTACTAAAACTGTGAACAATTGACTTCACTAATTAATTGTGTCTATCTTCTACTAACTTTCATAATAAACTGGCCTGACTTCTGACTAAAAACTCCCCTTTGAATCCAAATCACGGGTATTTATATCTTTTTGGATATTCCAGAATCATCTGGTAAGAAACCATGTTCGATCTCGTTCTATTTCTTCGATATGGATGTTCTCGAAAAAATATCTGTTCCATCCACCGACATAATCATTATTCCAGAATGTTCGACCGTAAACAATGGTCACACTCTGCACTCTGGAGAATTCGTTAATGTTCCATTGATAATTTTGTTGACATTTAGGCTTTTCAGATCAGAATAAACACTTAAATCATTAAATATATATAAATTAAACATTTTAAACTAACATTATTATTATAACCCCACTTTATATTCCTTATAACTCTTAATTTCTATCTGTCACTTCGAGAGTATTTTTGGTTGCCTATGCACATGGCTCACTTAAATATATTTACAACATTAAAATACAACTTTTTACAATTATTATATGATAATTTCTTAAAAATACCCTCACATAAATAATTTTTATTAAATTCTCTAGTATATAACTTATTTAAAACAACCAAATATCTAATATTATGTAGTATATAACTTATAAATTATTTTCTATAAACCCTAATCGTATCAATACCCCAAAATAATATTTAAAATAAATAATTTACTTATTATTTTTTTAAATATTAATTTTCTCATACCTTATTAAATTTAATAAATTAATAATTCAATTTTTTTTTATTATTTAAAATGTGTTAAATACATCCCTGTTCGCTGTCTATGTCAAAGCAGAGAACAACGGAGCACAGTTCGGCTATTCTATGGTCAAACTGTCATGTCAAATGGGGCAATGGATGCGATATCAGAGAATAAAATATAACCTTAATTAAAAATATAATCGATATGGTGTTCTGTTTATTTATAGACAAAATCTAGGAATTATTTCCATTCAAAATAACTTTCATCAATATAAATTGGTAAGTTTTTTCACTTTATTATATTAGAAAGACATTTATTTATAGAATCAATTTTGTATCTAACCCCAAATTATGATTTTTAGGGTACAAAATAATTTCCATATGTATCAGACAATAAATATGATGTCAAATTGATTCAAAATAATGAAATCTACCATCTATTTAACAAATCAAGTCTATTGAATAAAATGGATATATCAGTAAGCTGTTAGTGTTAAGTTTATAACCTAGATATATCATTACTTTTTGAAAAATTGTACATTTTTCTTGATTTATTTTTAGTCCAACTTTGTCTAATCTATTTATTATAATTTTTAGGTGTTTCTCATGATCTTCAGCCGTTTTAGAAAAAATTAATATATCATCAATGTAGTGAATTACAAAATGTTCATATTGATCCAAAATATCATGAAGACATCTACATAGAGCACTGCAAGATGATTGAAGTCCAAATGGTACTACTTTGAATTGATATACTACTCCATCTATCTGAAATTCTGTATACTGTCTACTTTTTCTTTCTAGAAGTATTAACCAGAAACTATGCTGTAAATCGATTTTAGTGAAAAATGACATTCCTGTAATTCTTCCTAATATTCCATCTATACTCATTGGTCCTTCAAATTGCTTTTCAATAATCTTGTTAATATTCCTTGCATCCAAACATAACCTGATTTCACCTGATCTTTTTCGTACTACTACTATGGGGTTAATAAAACGTGTGTCTGCCTTCTCAATGATCCCATCTTCTAACATATTATTAATTGTTGTGTTTACTTCTTCTCTGTATTTATATGGTATTGGGTATGATTTTGTTTTAAAATCTTTTTCTTCTTTAACTTTTATACTATGGATATAATTTTGTGCAATTCTATTTTCTTTATTGACAAGTCCCTTGTGTTGCTGCAATATGGAAATGACTATTGATTTATATTCTTCAGGGCAATTTAAAACTTTCATCATATCTTCTTCTTTACAAATCACATTATTCTTCAATATGTACTCATTATTCCTTGCTTCCAATTTTACGCACTCCGCCTCGTAGGCATCCATCTGCTTAAAATTTCCATTCCTTAAATATTCACTACCATTATTCTTTACATTCTTTTGGGACATTTCCCTATCATCAGAATACATTTCTTCTTCATAAACATCATTATTTTCTTTTAATAATATCCTATCAACTCTTATTCCTTCTTCCACCTCATCTTTCTGCATAAATTTAATTATTTGCCCTTCCAAAGTTACCATTTTTTTTTTCAAAATCTATCTTTACTTTCTTCTTTTCCAATTCATCATTTCCCATTAATATATCAACACATAAATCCTTGACAATAAATCCTTGCATATTAATTTCTTTATTAAGAATATTAATTTTAAAATTGGCTAGTTTATCAATTTCACCCAACTTCTTATTATTTGCACCAACAATTTTAATTTGTGGAATCTTTATTATATCTGATAATTTTAATGTATTAAAAATAAAATTCTCCGAGACTAAAGTACTTTCTGAACCAGTATCTATCATAATCTTAATCATTTTATTTTTGGCCAAAGCATTTATATAAATTAAATTAATAGATTCAATAATTTTATCTTCATCTAAAGAAATAAATTCAGAAGGTTTTTCATAATAGCAATGGCCTAACTTGTAATTCAGAAAGTTTACTGCACAAAATTTTGATTATTAGAATTGTCAGATTGTATCTGACCACTTGGATCTGATGTACTATGTCTTTCCCTACTATGACTTCTACTCACATTTTCTTGCCTTGTACGATTTCGTTCCCTGTCTTCGCAGCTCCTATTCCTTCGAACACAATTTACCTGTCTGTTATAGTTAGGTCGCTCTGTATTTCTTCTATTATTATTAGTACTGTTATTAAAATGTTGTCTATTATAATTACTGTTATTATTATTAAAATTTTGTAAATTATTACCATATCTATTATATGATTGTCTATATTGTTGATTATCATTTTTATTATATTGAAAGTTATTATTGTTTTTTCTGTTGTTATTATTACTTGTCATATTGCCTCTTTGTATTCTTTGAATAAAATTAATAAAACTATCTATTGTTTGAATATTTTGTACAGTTACGGTTTGCACAACATCAGCATCAAAATGTCTAGATACATTTAAGACTGTTTCATCCTCTCTAAGTGGTGGTTCTAAATATTTTGCAACTGTTATCAATTTCAATGCATAATCTACCATATTTGATTTTAAATTTTGATTATACTTTCCAAAATATAGAATTTCTCTAAACTTGGCTTGCTCTAATTCACCCCAATAATAATTTAAAAATTTATTTTCAAATGTTTGAAAATTATCTAAATCATTCTCAATACTAGCAAACCAAGTTGCTGCATTGTCATTTAATGTCATTCTAATATAATCTTTAATATCATTAATATTATTCACAAATCTTAATTTATGTTTTAAACTATTTATGTATACTCTAGGATGCAAATTTTTTATATTACCAGAGAATTTAATCCCAGTCTCATTTGTTAAATTTAAGTAAGGTCTCCCTATGTCTCTCATTTGTGAAATATCATCTATTCTCTGTTCCACATTTCTTGTTTGATTACAATTTATTTGGATATTTTGTTGTATATCGTCTAATTTTTCTTCTGTGTTTCTCCTGTCTTTGTTAATTTTTACTTCTAAGTTACATTTCTGTAACTCTATTTTCTGTTCTATATCTATCTTATTATCTTGAATAATCCTCTTTACTTCTGTCCTCTCATTGTCTATCCTTTTCTTGTAGTCATTCCGTATACTTTTTATTTCATTTGCTACTTTTTTCTCTGCAGCTTCAAGTTTTTTATCCATTTGTTTTACAATTTTATTATTATTATCTTCTATTTTCTTTTCTAATTTTCTATAATTCTCTTCCAATTTCTGTTCCATTTTTTTCATGTCTTCTTTGACTTCTTTTGAATTCTCTTCCAATTTTTTTATGTCTTCTTTGATTTCTTTTGAATTCTCTTCCATTTTTTTCGTATTCTCTTCCATTTTCTGTTCCATTTTTTTCATGTCTTCTTTGATTTCTTTTGAATTCTCTTCCATTGTCTTGTTCATCTGCATCATTAATGACATCAAAGCTGCCATATTGACATTTTCCTCTCTTTCTGGATTCATTTCTGCAGTATCTTGTGGAACTTGAACTAAACTCTCCTCTTGTATAGGTTGTGTTTCTACTTCCACATCTTCTTCATTCTTTTTGCTTCTTGTACCTTTCTTTCCTTGAGACATTTTGAGACTTTACTTGTTCAAATATAATTAAAAATAAAATCTATAATTTTTTCTTTCTACTGATAATTAATTTAATTATATGAGAGCACTTATCTTCCCAAACTAATTCTTTTAAATAGAGAGCCACCACGTTGGGTGCCAAATTGTTATGACACTAACTAAATTATATTAACAAAATTTTGTACCTTTCTTTCACTGAATGCCTAAATGAACTGTTTTCCACTATATATATTCTAATCACCACTAAATGTCTTCGTACTTCGGTTATCCTTGTTTTTGTGAAATTACTTTTTTCAATTATCAGCTTCTACCAATTTAAGATATAGTTTTCTTCACCAGCATTTATACACCACCAAGCAAACCAGCAAACACCATTTATATTTATTCTTCTTTTCAATATACCAATATCCAATTATTATAAGTTGATTTATACTAATCTCCAATCATAATATAATTTTAATTCCTTCCAATGTCCATCCAATATTCTTCTAATATACTTTTATAATCTTCAATAATTATTTGTGTATAATTATAAATGTGCATTAAATATATGCATAATTTTTAATCTTCATTTAACTCACTATATTAAACAATTGGACTATCTCCAACTAACTTTCATATTTCTTATTAAACTGTTTGACTGACTTACTAAAACTGTGAACAATTGACTTCACTAATTAATTGTGTCTATCTTCTACTAACTTTCATAATAAACTGGCCTGACTTCTGACTAAAAACTCCCCTTTGAATCCAAATCACGGGTATTTATATCTTTTTGGATATTCCAGAATCATCTGGTAAGAAACCATGTTCGATCTCGTTCTATTTCTTCGATATGGATGTTCTCGAAAAAATATCTGTTCCATCCACCGACATAATCATTATTCCAGAATGTTCGACCGTAAACAATGGTCACACTCTGCACTCTGGAGAATTCGTTAATGTTCCATTGATAATTTTGTTGACATTTAGGCTTTTCAGATCAGAATAAACACTTAAATCATTAAATATATATATAAATTAAACATTTTAAACTAACATTATTATTATAACCCCACTTTATATTCCTTATAATTCTTAATTTCTATCTGTCACTTCGAGAGTATTTTTGGTTGCCTATGCACATGGCTCACTTAAATATATTTACAACATTAAAATACAACTTTTTACAATTATTATATGATAATTTCTTAAAAATACCCTCACATAAATAATTTTTATTAAATTCTCTAGTATATAACTTATTTAAAACAACCAAATATCTAATATTATGTAGTATATAACTTATAAATTATTTTCTATAAACCCTAATCGTATCAATACCCCAAAATAATATTTAAAATAAATAATTTACTTATTATTTTTTTAAATATTAATTTTCTCATACCTTATTAAATTTAATAAATTAATAATTCAATTTTTTTTTATTATTTAAAATGTGTTAAATACATCCCTGTTCGCTGTCTATGTCAAAGCAGAGAACAACGGAGCACAGTTCGGCTATTCTATGGTCAAACTGTCATGTCAAATGGGGCAATGGATGCGATATCAGAGAATAAAATATAACCTTAATTAAAAATATAATCGATATGGTGTTCTGTTTATTTATAGACAAAATCTAGGAATTATTTCCATTCAAAATAACTTTCATCAATATAAATTGGTAAGTTTTTTCACTTTATTATATTAGAAAGACATTTATTTATAGAATCAATTTTGTATCTAACCCCAAATTATGATTTTTAGGGTACAAAATAATTTCCATATGTATCAGACAATAAATATGATGTCAAATTGATTCAAAATAATGAAATCTACCATCTATTTAACAAATCAAGTCTATTGAATAAAATGGATATATCAGTAAGCTGTTAGTGTTAAGTTTATAACCTAGATATATCATTACTTTTTGAAAAATTGTACATTTTTCTTGATTTATTTTTAGTCCAACTTTGTCTAATCTATTTATTATAATTTTTAGGTGTTTCTCATGATCTTCAGCCGTCTTAGAAAAAATTAATATATCATCAATGTAGTGAATTACAAAATGTTCATATTGATCCAAAATATCATGAAGACATCTACATAGAGCACTGCAAGATGATTGAAGTCCAAATGGTACTACTTTGAATTGATATACTACTCCATCTATCTGAAATTCTGTATACTGTCTACTTTTTCTTTCTAGAGGTATTAACCAGAAACTATGCTGTAAATCGATTTTAGTGAAAAATGACATTCCTGTAATTCTTCCTAATATTCCATCTATACTCATTGGTCCTTCAAATTGCTTTTCAGTAATCTTGTTAATATTCCTTGCATCCAAACATAACCTGATTTCACCTGATCTTTTTCGTACTACTACTATGGGGTTAATAAAACGTGTGTCTGCCTTCTCAATGATCCCATCTTCTAACATATTATTAATTGTTTTGTTTACTTCTTCTCTGTATTTATATGGTATTGGGTATGATTTTGTTTTAAAATCTTTTTCTTCTTTAACTTTTATACTATGGATATAATTTTGTGCAATTCTATTTTCTTTATTGACAAGTCCCTTGTGTTGCTGCAATATGGAAATGACTATTGATTTATATTCTTCAGGGCAATTTAAAACTTTCATCATATCTTCTTCTTTACAAATCACATTATTCTTCAATATGTACTCATTATTCCTTGCTTCCAATTTTACGCACTCCGCCTCGTAGGCATCCATCTGCTTAAAATTTCCATTCCTTAAATATTCACTACCATTATTCTTTACATTCTTTTGGGACATTTCCCTATCATCAGAAGACATTTCTTCTTCATAAACATCATTATTTTCTTTTAATAATATCCTATCAACTCTTATTCCTTCTTCCACCTCATCTTTCTGCATAAATTTAATTATTTGCCCTTCCAAAGTTACCATTTTTTTTTTCAAAATCTATCTTTACTTTCTTCTTTTCCAATTCATCATTTCCCATTAATATATCAACACATAAATCCTTGACAATAAATCCTTGCATATTAATTTCTTTATTAAGAATATTAATTTTAAAATTGGCTAGTTTATCAATTTCACCCAACTTCTTATTATTTGCACCAACAATTTTAATTTTTGGAATCTTTATTATATCTGATAATTTTAATGTATTAAAAATAAAATTCTCCGAGACTAAAGTACTTTCTGAACCAGTATCTATCATAATCTTAATCATTTTATTTTTGGCCAAAGCATTTATATAAATTAAATTAATAGATTCAATAATTTTATCTTCATCTAAAGAAATAAATTCAGAAGGTTTTTCATAATAGCAATGGCCTAACTTGTAATTCAGAAAGTTTACTGCACAAAATTTTGATTATTAGAATTGTCAGATTGTATCTGACCACTTGGATCTGATGTACTATGTCTTTCCCTACTATGACTTCTACTCACATTTTCTTGCCTTGTACGATTTCGTTCCCTGTCTTCGCAGCTCCTATTCCTACGAACACAATTTACCTGTCTGTTATAGTTAGGTCGCTCTGTATTTCTTCTATTATTATTAGTACTGTTATTAAAATGTTGTCTATTATAATTACTGTTATTATTATTAAAATTTTGTAAATTATTACCATATCTATTATATGATTGTCTATATTGTTGATTATCATTTTTATTATATTGAAAGTTATTATTGTTTTTTCTGTTGTTATTATTACTTGTCATATTGCCTCTTTGTATTCTTTGAATAAAATTAATAAAACTATCTATTGTTTGAATATTTTGTACAGTTACGGTTTGCACAACATCAGCATCAAAATGTCTAGATACATTTAAGACTGTTTCATCCTCTCTAAGTGGTGGTTCTAAATATTTTGCAACTGTTATCAATTTCAATGCATAATCTACCATATTTGATTTTAAATTTTGATTATACTTTCCAAAATATAGAATTTCTCTAAACTTGGCTTGCTCTAATTCACCCCAATAATAATTTAAAAATTTATTTTCAAATGTTTGAAAATTATCTAAATCATTCTCAATACTAGCAAACCAAGTTGCTGCATTGTCATTTAATGTCATTCTAATATAATCTTTAATATTATTAATATTATTCACAAATCTTAATTTATGTTTTAAACTATTTATGTATACTCTAGGATGCAAATTTTTTATATTACCAGAGAATTTAATCCCAGTCTCATTTGTTAAATTTAAGTAAGGTCTCCCTATGTCTCTCATTTGTGAAATATCATCTATTCTCTGTTCCACATTTCTTGTTTGATTACAATTTATTTGGATATTTTGTTGTATATCGTCTAATTTTTCTTCTGTGTTTCTCCTGTCTTTGTTAATTTTTACTTCTAAGTTACATTTCTGTAACTCTATTTTCTGTTCTATATCTATCTTATTATCTTGAATAATCCTCTTTACTTCTGTCCTCTCATTGTCTATCCTTTTCTTGTAGTCATTCCGTATACTTTTTATTTCATTTGCTACTTTTTTCTCTGCAGCTTCAAGTTTTTTATCCATTTGTTTTACAATTTTATTATTATTATCTTCTATTTTCTTTTCTAATTTTCTATAATTCTCTTCCAATTTCTGTTCCATTTTTTTCATGTCTTCTTTGACTTCTTTTGAATTCTCTTCCAATTTTTTTATGTCTTCTTTGATTTCTTTTGAATTCTCTTCCATTTTTTTCGTATTCTCTTCCATTTTCTGTTCCATTTTTTTCATGTCTTCTTTGATTTCTTTTGAATTCTCTTCCATTGTCTTGTTCATCTGCATCATTAATGACATCAAAGCTGCCATATTGACATTTTCCTCTCTTTCTGGATTCATTTCTGCAGTATCTTGTGGAACTTGAACTAAACTCTCCTCTTGTATAGGTTGTGTTTCTACTTCCACATCTTCTTCATTCTTTTTGCTTCTTGTACCTTTCTTTCCTTGAGACATTTTGAGACTTTACTTGTTCAAATATAATTAAAAATAAAATCTATAATTTTTTCTTTCTACTGATAATTAATTTAATTATATGAGAGCACTTATCTTCCCAAACTAATTCTTTTAAATAGAGAGCCACCACGTTGGGTGCCAAATTGTTATGACACTAACTAAATTATATTAACAAAATTTTGTACCTTTCTTTCACTGAATGCCTAAATGAACTGTTTTCCACTATATATATTCTAATCACCACTGAATGTCTTCGTACTTCGGTTATCCTTGTTTTTGTGAAATTACTTTTTTCAATTATCAGCTTCTACCAATTTAAGATATAGTTTTCTTCACCAGCATTTATACACCACCAAGCAAACCAGCAAACACCATTTATATTTATTCTTCTTTTCAATATACCAATATCCAATTATTATAAGTTGATTTATACTAATCTCCAATCATAATATAATTTTAATTCCTTCCAATGTCCATCCAATATTCTTCTAATATACTTTTGTAATCTTCAATAATTATTTGTGTATAATTATAAATGTGCATTAAATATATGCATAATTTTTAATCTTCATTTAACTCACTATATTAAACAATTGGACTATCTCCAACTAACTTTCATATTTCTTATTAAACTGCTTGACTGACTTACTAAAACTGTGAACAATTGACTTCACTAATTAATTGTGTCTATCTTCTACTAACTTTCATAATAAACTGGCCTGACTTCTGACTAAAAACTCCCCTTTGAATCCAAATCACGGGTATTTATATCTTTTTGGATATTCCAGAATCATCTGGTAAGAAACCATGTTCGATCTCGTTCTATTTCTTCGATATGGATGTTCTCGAAAAAATATCTGTTCCATCCACCGACATAATCATTATTCCAGAATGTTCGACCGTAAACAATGGTCACACTCTGCACTCTGGAGAATTCGTTAATGTTCCATTGATAATTTTGTTGACATTTAGGCTTTTCAGATCAGAATAAACACTTAAATCATTAAATATATATAAATTAAACATTTTAAACTAACATTATTATTATAACCCCACTTTATATTCCTTATAATTCTTAATTTCTATCTGTCACTTCGAGAGTATTTTTGGTTGCCTATGCACATGGCTCACTTAAATATATTTACAACATTAAAATACAACTTTTTACAATTATTATATGATAATTTCTTAAAAATACCCTCACATAAATAATTTTTATTAAATTCTCTAGTATATAACTTATTTAAAACAACCAAATATCTAATATTATGTAGTATATAACTTATAAATTATTTTCTATAAACCCTAATCGTATCAATATATATATATATATATATATATATATATATATATATATATATATATATATATATATATATATATATTGTTATGATATGTAAAATCAAGAAAATATTGGTTTGTTTAAAATATTTCAAAGTTCAACAAAAAATTAAAATAATTCAGAAAGTATAACCAACAAACATTTCTAAGAAGGAAAGTTATTAAATTCTTGGATTATCTGTACTAAACAAAAAGTAAGCTTTACATAAATTATTTCTTTGTAATACTTCAGTTGACCCGCATAAGTTTAAGTGAAACAAAAGACAAATTGAAACGGGTTTTTACAAATACATTAGTGCAGTGATTAAAGACAATAGAAGATATTTTAGAAAGAGGTTTTTGTTAGTTTTAAGAATTATAGAAAATAATATTTGTAAATAAGTTTTAGGAAATTTTATAATTATAGGTAAAAATTTGTTTGTTATCGAAATGAAAAAATGGGGAATTGTGACGAGTTTTGATTGGCGGAGATTGAAAAAGGTGGGATAAGGAAAGTTTAGCTAGATTGAGGAGAGAGAAAATATAGGCAGTTGGTTTCCAAGTCTTTGAGAAGAACATTGTTTGTTCTCTGGCGATTCCGAAGAAGTAGCAAGCAGTAGTGTTGAATGTTAGTGAGTTTTTGTGGAGTTAGTGTATCTGACAGAAGCTATAGCAGCCAAATATTGTAAGTCATATTTTTCTACTTATATTCCAAGAGTCACTGTTCAGGCCAACGAGAGATTCAGTTTATCGTAAAGAGAAGATATTCCAAGAGTCATTTTATCACTCGGGCCAACGAGAGATTCAGTGTATCGAGAGGAGAAAGGCTATCATAATTTAAATGATTTGTGCTTTTGAAGGAGATCATTAAGGACGATATACTTGCAACAATCTGTTGTAAGATTGCTGATTACATAGGGAGCGGTTGAGAGGAGATAATACAGTCAACAAGGAACAAGGATTTGGACCACTCATCATCAGAGAGAGATATTTTTGTTTTCTGCAGTTTTTTCTTTTATTGATAACACAATTTTTACACGTAATTTAGAAAGGATATAAATATTTGGATGAGGAGAGTTAGAATAGTTTGGGATTTTGAGATTTCAATTAATATTGTTTGTACCATTAATTTTTGATTGTTCACGTAAGGAGAACAAAATTTTGAGAATCCTTATATGAGATTTGTTTATTGAAAACTTTTGAGTGTAAATTATTTCATTATTTTTATTTCAATATATAGTGTTAGATCATATGTGTTTTTTATTATTCCGGTATTCTCTGGACCTTATCTTTCACATGTAATAGCATAGATATTGAAGCACGAATTTAACCCTGAGATAAAAGAATTAAAATTGTGATAGAGTAATAATCATATCATTTAAATAATTTTAATTAATCAAAAAAATTAATTAGCTAATTATTGCTTGGCGCACCAAGACTTGAAATATCACAATAACTGGCTTCCAAAACGTGGGGCTTGAAAATATCGCAGCTTTACATTTGAAGGAAGGGAAAGAGATCTGGAATAAGTACAGGTGATCCAGAGATAAAAACATATAACATTGAGGGAATTTGAATTTGAAAGTATTTTGACAATTTTTCCAGGGAATATAAATTTGATTTATTGTTTGATCGTAGTTAGTGGATATTTACTGCTATTGAATTATTTGATTTTATTTTCTTTACCAATCGTACATTTGATATTTATTTTGAATTATTTGAATTTTACTGATTGCATATTTGATATTTGTCGTGAAAATTTAATACATTTGGGGAGAAATATTGTCGTGTTCTGAAACATATAGAGTGTTGTAAAATTTCACATTTGGCGGGGACAAAAACAATAACAAAAAGTAACAACATGTCTGTCACAAGGAGACAAAGTAAAATGCAGGAAAGGAAGGAGGATAACAGAGAAGATGAAACAATTTTGGAAGAAGTATCGGATAATGAAGGAAATGTGACAATAGTTGAGGAGAGAAAAGAACTATCAGGAATAGATAAAATATTACAACTAATGCAACTCCAGTCACAAACAATGGCAGAAACAAAACAAACAATAGAGAAAAACCAAAATGAAACATCAAAGAAAATGGATAAAATGGATAGAAATCAACAAGAAACATCACTAAAAATGGAAAAAAACCAAATTGAAACGAAACAAACAATGGAAGAAAACCAACGGGAAACAAGGCAAGCAATAGAACTAAATAACAGGAATATAGAGAAGCGTTTGGAAAACTATGAACAAGAAATTAAAGGATGTGTTGAGGGGATAAAGAAAGAACTGATACAACAGATAGAAGAAATAACCATAAAGAATGCAAAACAAGAGACAGAGATTAAAGATATCCAAAATACAATGAAGGAGATACAAAATTGCCAGAGAAAGGAACTAGAGATGCAGAGAGAAGAAATAGAAACTAAAATGAAAGATAGTAAGACTGTCCAGAAAAAGGAATTAGAACAGTTAGAAGAAAAATTTGAAATGGCGCTACAAGAAGACAGAAAGGAAATAGAAAGAAGATTAAAGCAAAATGAAAAACAAATGGCAGAAATTGAACTAAGAGGGGTAGAGAGAAAAGAAGTTATCATCCATGGAACAAGCGAGGCGAAAATACAATTTGGCGGGGATATTCGGAAAACACACCCAGTACCGTTTGTTAAAAATTTGAAAACCAAATTACAACATAATAGATATTTTGACGATTGCAAAGAAACAATTAGAAACCATTTGAAAGAAGGAGCAGCGTTATGGTATGAAAGCAAGGAAGATGAGTTTGAAAATTGGACAGATTTTGAAAATAAATTTCTCAACTATTTCTGGGGGAAAAATAAACAGAGAGAAATCAACCAAGAGCTACAGAATGGAAAATATCACGAAAAAATGGGAACATCTGAAGAAAGATATGCTTTGCAGATATATAACAATTCAAAATATCTAGAATACAAATATTCTACCGAACAGCTGGTAGAAATGATCAGCAGACATTTTGAGGAAACGTTGGAAGACCACGTGATTTTGAGAAATTATCAAGATATTGATAGTTTGTGCCAATTCCTTCAATTAAAAGAAGCAAAAAGAAAAGAAATGAGAAATAGAAGACAACATGACCAATATAATGGACCGGAAAGAAGGTATTCATCAAATTATGACCAGAGAAACCGACATCCCAGATCAACAAACGAATATAGGCCGAGAAATTACAATAATTACAATAGACAACAAAATTACGATAACCGGAATGATACACAAAATAGAACAAATGAAAATCACAACAGGAATAGAGATGCACAAAATCCTCCGAATAGGAATACGAACGAACAAAGGGACGATAGAAATAATCAGAGATTCCAACGACAAAACAGAAGAGAGATGAATCATGTGGCAATAGAAAAGGAGGAAGAAGAAGTATTCAATGAATCCAGACAGGATTTTCAATAAGGCATCCACTAAACAAAAGTAAAAAACTCTCCGGTATATTTTGTCACCCGAGAGAGTTTATACAGTTGGCGGGAATCGAAAAACAAAATTCTAATTCCAGTCTAATTTTTTTAGATGCATTTATAAAACATAAAGCGATTAAAATTCTGATTGATTCTGGATCGGAAATTTCGTTAATCAATAAAAAACTAGTAAAAGAATTAAATATGGACAGATTTGTGTATAAGATTCCGAGGGTTGCTTTAGTGGGTGCAAATAATAAAAAATTGACGACAGTAAACGAAGGTTTAGGAGTACGGATCAGAGTGGGAGACAAATTCTATATTATGCAATGTGTGGTAATCGAAGATCTAAATCATGATATGATAGCGGGAATTGATGAATTGAGTGAAAAACATATCACCATCAATTTTTCGGAAAATCAACTGGAAATCAGAGCAGAACCAGACAACATAGAAGAAGAAAAGGAAACAGATAGGAGAAAATTTTCTGAAAGGATAAATGGACAAGAAAAACATAAAGAAATCAATATGACGGTAGAGGATAAATCGAAAGCTCAAGAAAAAAATCAATCCGAAGAGGAAAAGAGAATAAAAAAAAAGAAGAAGAGTTCGAAAAGAAAGCAGGAAAAGAAGGAAGTTATAAGCAGAAAAATGGAAGGAGCCGAAACATGGTGCTCGGAATACCAGATAGAAATTAAAGATAAAGAAAAAATAGAAGAAGAAATAACGGAAGAGGACAGAGAAGAAATGGCAATTATGGACGAGAATCCAGAATTTTGTGAAGAAGTAATACGGACAGTGAACACATGTGAACAAACTGAGGATGAAAGAAAAATAATATGTGGAGAAAACATGGAGAAGGAAATAGAGAAGATTTTAGAAAATTATGGAGATCTTATTAATGAAGAAAGCCGAGTGGCTAAAAATTATGAACATTCTTTTAAAGTTAAAAACTTAGAAAATTTTAAATCGAAAACATATCCAATCCCGTATAAATACAGGCAAAGCGTCGGACAGGAAATTGAAAATATGATCAAAGACAAGGTGATCGAAAGATGTGACTCTCCATATATCAACCCGATAGTATGCGTAAAAAAATCAAATGGTGATTTGCGATTATGTTTAGATGCAAGAAACATTAATTCGCACACAATCGCGCAATACGAAGCGCCTTTGAACATAGAAGCTATTTTTGGACGAATCACAGGATCACACATTTTCTCCAAAATCGATTTGAAACACAGTTTTTGGTTAATACCTTTGGCAGAAAAGTGTCGAAATTATACCGCTTTTTCTATCGACGGAGTGGTGTACCGATTTAGGGTAGTACCATTTGGACTACAAAGTGCATGCGCTGCTTTGGTTCGCGCATTACACACAATTTTAAATAGGCATGGAGAATTTGTTGTACATTACATAGATGATTTATTAATTTTCTCACTGGATATAACAAGCCATCTACGACATATTCATACTGTTCTCGAAGAACTTGATCAAGCCGGATTAAAATTAAATATTCAAAAGTGTCAGTTTTTCCAAAAAGAGGTATTGTATTTAGGATTCAAATTAGACACAAAAGGGATTAGTCTTGCAGAAGATAGAGTCGAAGTCATAAACAACTACCCTAGGCCAACCAATTTAAAAACTTTACGGGGATTTTTAGGAATGGTAAACTATTTCAAAAAGCTGATACCAGACCTCAGTACAAAAGAAATACCGCTAATAGCATTACTTAAGAAAAATGTCAGATGGAAATGGGGAACGGAACAAGAAATCGCTTTCAAAAATTTAAAAGGAGCTTTTTCCACAGCTGTAAGAGTGCACCACCCAAGATATGAGCAACCTTTCATTCTCAGGACCGATGCTTCCATAAAAAAATTTGCAGGGGTGTTATCACAGATACAAGACGATATAGAGGTGCCAATATGTTTTGTTTCCCGTGTAACCAAAACGTATGAGAGAAAATACAGCGTTACTGAATTAGAGTTTGCCAGTGTGTTATTTTGTGTAAACAAATTACGTTTTTACCTACTTGGGGCAAGATTCACCATTGAAACGGACCATGCAGCGTTGGTACACATAATGAAAAATAGGTTGGTAAATAATAGAATTCATAGGGGCATTCTTTTACTCCAAGAATATGATTTTGAATTTAAATATATCAAAGGAACGGACAATATTTTGGCTGATGCATTGACGAGAGATGAACAATTCCGCAAAGAGGATCACAAAACTCTCCACGTAGGCATGAACATAATGAGAGAAGAAGCAGGCTTATTTTCTTTGGCCAAAATCAGGGAAAATCAGGAAGAATTGAATGAAAGAGAAAAGCAAAGGGCTGAACAAGAAAATAACCTATATTTTAAGAGGGTCGATGGTAAAGAACTCTATGTAATCACGGAGCAAATGGCAAAAGAAGTTTTTTTAAAGTTACACTGTGACAACGGACATATTGGAAGTAGAAAGGTGTGGCTTATGTTCAGGGAGAACTACATTTGTCGACAGGACTATACAATAGCCAAAGAGGTGACTCGAAATTGTGTGACATGCCAAAAGTGTAAAAGTAGGAACTTTAAAAATGAAAACGTCACAAAAAACGTCGTAGCTCGGAGGAAACTGGATATTGTTGCTATTGATATGTTGAGCGATTTGATACCAACAACTCAACGGAATAAACACATATTAGTTATGGTGGATCTTTTCTCAAAATATGTTAAATTGTACGCATGCAGAACCACAAAAGGAATTGAAATACTTAGGAAAATAGACAATTTTGTAGAAACGGTGGGAAGACCAGACAATATTTTATTGGACAATGCGACATATTTTAGGAACGAACGTTTTAAAAGGGAATTAAGAGAGAGGGGCATCGATACAAAATTTATAAGCATCCGTCATCCACAGAGCAACCCATCGGAGCGTTTTATACAAGAAGTCACAAAATTTCTACGAATTGCCGCGGAAGAACATCATCGACATTGGGACAGAAAAGTGTTTGAGATCGAGACCTATTTGAATTGTGCTCCAAATACGGTTACCAAAGAGACGCCTTTATATATAATGAAAGGAACAATGCCTACAAGACCGTGGGAAGACACCGCCCCCAGACAATACGAAGAAGTGATCGAGTTGGTTCAAAGAAGATTGAGACGAAGTGGAGAGAAATATCTCCAAAGACAAGAGAGAACCCGAAGAAGAAGGCCGATCAAATTCCAGAAAGGAGATAAAGTCTTAGTGAAGGCACTGAGGGTGTCGAATTTACAAAATGGTGTTTGTGCTAAATTGATGCCGATATTTGAAGGTCCATATAGGGTCAATACGGAAAATGGGGTGAATAGTTATGAATTAGCGCACATAGAGACCGGAAATATACGGGGTATTTTTAACATTCACGACATCTATCAATATCATGAATAGATTTTAATAACATAGTGAAATGATTTGATCCTGGAAAACTTTTGTCATTTTAAAATTTAACAAAGAGTTTTCGGCAGATCAAATGGCGGGGATTTGTTATGATATGTAAAATCAAGAAAATATTGGTTTGTTTAAAATATTTCAAAGTTCAACAAAAAATTAAAATAATTCAGAAAGTATAACCAACAAACATTTCTAAGAAGGAAAGTTATTAAATTCTTGGATTATCTGTACTAAACAAAAAGTAAGCTTTACATAAATTATTTCTTTGTAATACTTCAGTTGACCCGCATAAGTTTAAGTGAAACAAAAGACAAATTGAAACGGGTTTTTACAAATACATTAGTGCAGTGATTAAAGACAATAGAAGATATTTTAGAAAGAGGTTTTTGTTAGTTTTAAGAATTATAGAAAATAATATTTGTAAATAAGTTTTAGGAAATTTTATAATTATAGGTAAAAATTTGTTTGTTATCGAAATGAAAAAATGGGGAATTGTGACGAGTTTTGATTGGCGGAGATTGAAAAAGGTGGGATAAGGAAAGTTTAGCTAGATTGAGGAGAGAGAAAATATAGGCAGTTGGTTTCCAAGTCTTTGAGAAGAACATTGTTTGTTCTCTGGCGATTCCGAAGAAGTAGCAAGCAGTAGTGTTGAATGTTAGTGAGTTTTTGTGGAGTTAGTGTATCTGACAGAAGCTATAGCAGCCAAATATTGTAAGTCATATTTTTCTACTTATATTCCAAGAGTCACTGTTCAGGCCAACGAGAGATTCAGTTTATCGTAAAGAGAAGATATTCCAAGAGTCATTTTATCACTCGGGCCAACGAGAGATTCAGTGTATCGAGAGGAGAAAGGCTATCATAATTTAAATGATTTGTGCTTTTGAAGGAGATCATTAAGGACGATATACTTGCAACAATCTGTTGTAAGATTGCTGATTACATAGGGAGCGGTTGAGAGGAGATAATACAGTCAACAAGGAACAAGGATTTGGACCACTCATCATCAGAGAGAGATATTTTTGTTTTCTGCAGTTTTTTCTTTTATTGATAACACAATTTTTACACGTAATTTAGAAAGGATATAAATATTTGGATGAGGAGAGTTAGAATAGTTTGGGATTTTGAGATTTCAATTAATATTGTTTGTACCATTAATTTTTGATTGTTCACGTAAGGAGAACAAAATTTTGAGAATCCTTATATGAGATTTGTTTATTGAAAACTTTTGAGTGTAAATTATTTCATTATTTTTATTTCAATATATAGTGTTAGAGCATATGTGTTTTTTATTATTCCGGTATTCTCTGGACCTTATCTTTCACATGTAATAGCATAGATATTGAAGCACGAATTTAACCCTGAGATAAAAGAATTAAAATTGTGATAGAGTAATAATCATATCATTTAAATAATTTTAATTAATCAAAAAAAAATTTTTTGAAAGACTTGAAATATCACAATAATATATATATATATATATATATACCGGTATTTAGGCGCCACGCCCTTCTGGTAGGGATCTATGGAGGAGTATCACTGAGCCGCAAGCCCTTACCTCTTGCCGTACTGCTCCACCATAGGCCGATCAGAGACCAGCATATTCTAGGCTAAGCCGCAGATTCATCTAGAATTTTAAACTGCTGCGTTAGCCTTTTTGTTTTCTGTACACCGAGCCGGGGATCGAACTCACATCCATTGAACCACTCGCAGTGAAGCGAATGAGAACCGGTCGCCCAGCCCACTTGGCTATCTGACCGACTTTTGTTTCAACACTATGAAAAACCGTCACGTAACTTTTATTATACCGTTTTCCTGACCAAAAATTTACGAAACATTTTAAAAAATTTTCAAAATATATTCAACCAAAAATTTTATCTTCTAAGGACTTTTTATTAAACACTTTTAGACTATTTACGAAATTATTTCGTTCAACAAATGTCCTATTCAAAAAAGTATTCAATGAAACTTTTTACTAAATTTTGAAATTTTCCATTTCGCCAAAACTTCCAAACTTTAATTTCATCCATAATCTTTTAATAACAACAAAAAGCTTTCCTGAATTATTTTTGAAATATTTAACAGTAACTTTTAATGACTAGTCTATTTAAAAGTTTTTACGCTGTATGAGTACTATTTAATCTTATTTTAAAATAACAACTACTAGTAAAATATAATTTTAACAATGAATAAATATTGGTAAAATTATTAAAATATAGTCTTAAATTGATTTATACTGAATTGAAAATAAACTGATGACATTAATTAAAATTAAAATAAATTTTAGCTATAAATTTATAACATTTACTAAAATCTTCATAACTGATTTTTTATTCATATATGAACGAATGAATAAATTATTGGTTTTAAAAATGAAGCCAAATGTTAACTTAATGTTTAATTACACATAGTATATTCAACTAAATAATATTCTTTTCATTATATATTTATGTTGAACCTGATGATACTACCGACGTTTGTTAAAATAAATGTTATGAGTTATTAAAAAATAAAAAAAGTAAGATAAAATATGAGAAATTATAAACGTTTTAAAGGTAAGAACAGTCGATAGTTTAAAAACCTCTTAGCTAATATTAATTTGCTTATAACAATATTAATAATGTTAATTAATTTGTAATAATAGGCAAGTTAATATTACTCAGCAGGAACCAAGCGAGAAGGTAGCAGTTATCTCACACCAGGATGATAAGGAATATACTCTCTACACTAAGTCAGATGGTAGGCATTTGTATAATAGCCAATGATTAATTGCAGTTCATTTTTCTTGCTAAAAAATTTTTTTGAATAAAATCCTTTATAAAAAGGTATATAAAAAACCCAGTTGGGCTATGTTAAATTGACAAAACGTTTTCGGAATAAGTATTCCATCATCAGTGTCAAGTTAATACATGGATGTAGCCACTAAATATGGGGGTAAAAACCCTTTAAAAATTAGTTTACATTATGTCTAATTTACAATTTAGATGGTATAGTTACCGTTGGATTGGTAACATGGCGTTACAATTTAGACGGTAATATTAGACATAATGTAGACGTTAATATATGCGTCTATATTCTTTGATGTAACTATAGAGAAAAAAGTAATACAACGCCAGTATAGAAGCTTCGTTTTAAAAATTCGTCGTAAAAACAATAAAAAGGTGATTTAAGAAAATATTTGTACATCCCGCAGTCATTAGGTGCTGTGTTTTGGACAATTTTTCAGTAAATATACGATAAATGTTATTATTTTAACGTTTTACCTTAGTGTAAAAAACGAAAGAACAGATTTAGTCCAGTATATCCCGACAAATCTCATTTTTCCCGAGCGCTCTATTTTGAAACTGTGTCGGATTTTTTGAAGAGCGCGGCTTGCCCTCCAGTCTGCTACCCTCACTCCTTTTACTCTAATCGAAACGCAAAGTACTCTTTGTATACAACACTCCTGTTTAAACAATTTTTAATAATTTTGTTTGCTAAAAATTTTGTTAAAAACTTTTAACTTTTCTTATAAAACACTGGTTAATTTCAGTCCTTAATGTTTTATTATTAATTATTAATTAACGTAACGGTGATTAAAAAAGGGGTTATCTTTTCTCCTAAGGGTCGCAGGACCTCTTTTTTTTTCTAAAAGATGTGTTTTTAACCAGCTTTCCGAATACGTTTTTGCCATTTAATTTGAACTAAATTCTACGGGATTATTGTAAATGTTTATAAGCTTAAAAAGTGCTATTTATTA
This sequence comes from Diabrotica undecimpunctata, assembly GCF_040954645.1. NCBI lineage: Eukaryota > Metazoa > Arthropoda > Insecta > Coleoptera > Chrysomelidae > Diabrotica > Diabrotica undecimpunctata. The sequence goes on along the minus strand of NC_092803.1, from coordinate 139,758,485 downwards.
TTAAATCATTTTGTGTGTATAAATGTAATTTTTTAACTTACGTCTTAACGAAGAAAATAGGTCCAGGATTACTGAGATCCATTGAGTCAAATTAAATTTCGAAAAAACTATTCAACGGGTCTGGCCCATCTTTTGTACACAATTCAAACACGATAAGATCCTCAAGTTCAAGTTCTACACTAGTTATGTATCTTATTTTTCTGAAAAAGTTGTCTGTTGACGTCAAATCTCTAAATAGACAAGTCTTTAAGTTGTAAGCAAAATAATGAGGTTGAAGTTATGACGTTATTTTAAAATATTTCCACTTAAAGAATGATGAATCCCTGGGTGAGAGTATTTTTGTAATATCTCGTACTACACATTTCAACTGTCAAACCTGTCTATATACTTTAAATTTTTTTACTAATTTTTTACTAACTTGATTGGGAGCCGATAATCAACAACCCGGCGAGGGATTCACGAACAGTAACTCAAATAAATCAAAGTATCCAGAGATGAAACGCGAATCCATTAAAACATAATCATCACTGTCTTCATTCTGGAATGACTGTTGTTTTTGTTGCTCGTACCCCGTTAAGGCATTTTTTCCCTCTTCATTTTTTGGTAGATTCGTGTAGGTCCTTGTGTGCATTGGTTTGCTTGCCACTGGTGCTTTGCGGATGAGGTAGAATGAACACAGAGTACAGGACATATGAGAAATCGTTCTTTTTAGATTTTGTTTTATTATTAGTTTATGAATTCCTTTTTTATAAAAAAGTGTAATTTCATTCAGTATATCAATGTATTCGTCAGAGAGTTCCTGTTAGAGCTCAGCAATTTAGTGGAAAGGTATTGAAGTTTTTTTTTGGAATGGTTGACGAATACATTACCGAAAAATGAGCAGAGAGTTGTGTGGAGGTGTTGGGGTCTGAAGTTTTCGCCCCGAATGGTTTTAAGGATGTAAACTTCTATGTATGTGTGGTGGGAAAGTGCGAGAATGTGTTTACGAGAAGGGACAGTCTGTAGTTTACTTTACGTAAGGAGAGAATGTCTGTTGCTAGCGGCAGTCAACAGTAGAGACAATACGTCTGTTGCTAGCGATAGTCACCAGGCAAGAGAGAGTCCTTTTCGTTTGCTATCTCACAACTGTCTGTATTTCTAATCGAGGGGGGTTGAAGTGGGAGTAGAAAGTATTACAAGGGTTGGACTAGAGTAATAATTGTAAAATTGTGGTAGAATGATAGTAATTAATAGGGCGAAAAATGACATGATTTTTCGCATGTAAAAAATTGAACAGTCGCCACAATCACAGAAAGCAAATCTTGGTTCTGTACTTAATCCTTGGACTTAGGTATGTTTTTATGTGTGGGGTACCGTTTTTGTATGCGTCAGTCCCAATTTATCAGTACTAGTCAAGAAATTTATCACCATTTTTGAAAAACAAGTGACGGAATCAGAACAGCATGCAATGTGAAAGATATAGGCAAGTGGATGCTGAAAAGGAAGAGAGAATAGAACGATTATATAGACAGAACGACTGACGATAGGGTAGTCAAGATAGCAAGAGACAGAAACAGGCAGAATTGCCTAACAAGAAGATAAAAGATGAAGAATTTTGTAGTATGGTAAATAAAGCTAAAGATTTTTTCTCTTGGGTTAAAGGACTTATATTTTTCCGAAGCGCACAGGTGGTTTTTAAGACGTTTTGTACTCTGGAATTTTAGCCTTGGATGATTTTAAGCGTGAAACTCCTGTTTCGAGAGTTCATTCTCTCGGTTATCATTGGGATATATAACGGATTTCTCCTGAGACAAAGTTGTAACTTTTGTTATTTGCTATATCTAACGAAACCGTTCTGCAACAGAATGGGTTGTTTAGATGTCTCTTCGGGTGGTGAGGCTTGCTGTGCCCGCGCGTTGTGTCCGTTGGCGTGTTGAGGCGTACAGTACGGAGTTGGATTTCAGATGAAACATGAGAAGTAGCCCATTCCGAGTAATTATGTATTCCGAGAATTGAATACTTGAGTTACCGTGATCAACTACCTTCCCCTTCTCCTGAAGGAGCTACCTATTAAGGTAACGAAATGTTGAGATGGACCCACATACGGATCGTCCAAAAAGACACGATTCAAATTTGAAAGATGATTAGTGAATTCTGACTCTGGACATGAAAGCCTCCGATTAAATTTTATCACGTGACAGCTTATTTTCTAATTTAACATTAAACATCTACCTAAAATTAACTTCAAACGAACAAAATGTATGACTTATACTAATAATACTAAAGAAATCAAGTTAACATTAATAATAATAAACTAGAGACAGATATCTACCTTTTATACTTCTTTTGTTGTTTTGGTCCTCCTTCAACAACCACCACGCAACAATCTGGATACATAACAACACATCCTGTCATAAAAAGCTGCTTGGCATTCGTTTCTACTTTAAATTTCTTTGATGCTAGTCCTTGTAAATCACGAATTCTGTAGACTGATACATTTACACCTGAAATATTAAAAAACTAAGTATTTTTGTGTGACGTAAGGTGTGTTAGAATTATATTATACCAGTCAAAAGAAAAAGGAATAACATGTCGAAAATCATTCATTATTCAGGATGCTTCGCTAATGCAATGATAATCCAACGCATTGTATATCTCCCATACAGCAGAGTTAGTAGCTTTTTCGCCCCTTCTACTGATTAATTTTACTATTTTCAAAATACATACAGATGAACGTTAAAATAAGTATTAGACCAAGGCGGATCTGTGAAAAAAATGACTACATTTGGATGTGAGAGGTGGCATTCGGATTTTTGCAGAAAAAGTTGTGTGATAACTTCAGTAATAATAATTGACTTATCTTCCCTCTCAAATAGGTCGGGAATATTGATAAAAAAAAATTAAAACTTATTAAAAACCTAGTTTTTTTCTACTTTCTTTGCTTATAACTTTAAAACGATTCATTTTGAGCGATAATTAAATTGCCTATAAAATACGACTTGTTAAAAATGTTTTAATTTGTTACCCTTCCTGCAAAATAGCAATAAATACAAAACAGGGGGAAAACACGCCTTTCCTTATTTAATAATTTTCAAACACTTAGATTGCACTTAGGACCTTCACAAACGCGTAAAAAATCTTTATAACACAATAAAACACTATTTATAATAAAATAATATTAACTTTGCAATCTAATTTTTTTTAAACGAAATACTTTTTCTTGCACAAGAAAAACTAAACCATATAAAATTTTGGCAAATTTTTTACATATAAAAAAGCACTCCACCTATCTAACGAACTTTATATGTAGTATTAAAATTGTATTATTTGGGCGGCCACAGGAATGTTTTAAAATTATAAACAAGCTTTTAGCTTAAAAACAAATATCTGGGTAACTATTAGTTCAAGTTAAATTCAGAAAACGGCTTTGGAAAAGACTCAACAATACTTTTCTTTTAAAAGAAAAAAGTTAAATTGAGAGCAGTGGTTCCTGAGATACAATCTGTCAAAGTTGACTAGCATTTACAACGAAGTTATAAACAATAGTTGATCCATTACCATTTTCTTTCGGAGCTTCTTTTTTTCAAGTCATAAAACATGTTATGAATATCTTAAAGATATGAAAATTTTTATCCAGAAAGAGCTCCAGAAGAAGAAGGTAATGGTTCAAAGATTACCGTCCTACTGTTTTTAACTTCGTCACAAATGCTGGTTAACATTGACCGCATTGACTGGTTGTATCTCAGGAACCACTGCGGATAATTCAACTTTTTTCTTTTAAAAGAAGCGCCTTGCCAAGTTTTTTTCCAATGCCGTTTTAATTTAGGTTAATAATAATTACATACCGAGATATTCTACTTGTTTATAAGCCTAAAAATTCTTTATAATTTTAAAACATTCCCGAAGCCGTCTAAATAAACCGATTTCAATTATATAAAGTACGTTAGATACGTGGAGTGCTTTTTTATGTAAAAAATTTCTTTCACCAAGAACTTTCTTGGCCAAGGCTAAGATATTAGACTTAATTTTTGCTCAGCTTTCTTCGACTCCATCACTTTCTGTGATATATGTGTTTCTGCTTGTCGAGTTATTCTGTAGCTTTTGACTTTTATCTTTGTGGTGTATTCTGGTGTTTTGTTATCCCATATAAGTGTTTTCATTCGAATTTTGCACAATACCAATTTATGATCGCTTCCTATTTATCCTGATGTCAGTGCTCTTACATCCAAGATTTGAGAGGTGTGTAATTCTCTATTTGACAGAATATAGTCTATCATAGATCTGTGTCCTCTACTGCTTTCAAAAGTGTATTTGTATTGTTCTTTGCGAGGGAAAAATGTATTCGTAATACGTATTTCGTTCGTGCTGCAGAGGTCCGTCAGAAGGTCTCCGTTTTCATTTCTGATATTTTCATTATATCGCTGTTTTATTCCTAAAACTATATCATTGCCAACACGGGCGTTAAAATCACCCATAATGATTATATATTCATCATTTGGGGTCTCGTTTATTACAGTCTGAAGGTGTTCATAGAAGTTTTTCCTTGTGGTGGTATCACTGTTGTTCTCTGGTGCATAGAACTCAACTCTACTCTGTTGTTCTCTCGTGCATCAACTCGACGGTAAAAATTCAATATCTTTTGATCAGAGCACCCTATTGACAAAAATCAAAATGCGTTTTAAAGGCTAAGAGAGTAGTTTTTGTAAGCAATTTTTGTATTTTGCCGCAAATGAAGTCAGTTTTTATAAAGGTGGTAAATAAATAAACGTTGCGCGATATTTACCATTTTTTATTATTCTCGTGAGATTGAATAAAATTTATCAATTTCAGTGATCGGTCCCTTTTAAATTTTCATTTTTAGAGCGTAATCTTCAAAACCAAACAAATGCATTGGCAACAAATGCAAGGCATTTGCAATATGACTAAAAAACGAGGAATTTAAACATTCACATTACAAACGGTCTACAACGTTTTTTTTTTCAATTATACAAGTACGTCTTTCGAAACTACACAACTTCAGCTACACATTACACCCAATGCCGTCTTCGTGGAGGAATTTCCCGTGACGTGAGATACTTTGAAATGTGAAAGTTTAAATTCAGCGCTTTTTAAGCATATTTCAAATGCCTCATATTTGTTGCCAAAACTCAAGGATAGTACTTGTAAGGAACTATAAATTAGTACGTTTCTTAATTTCTCCCATAACTAATTTTTATGTTTTCCCTTTATATACATATTTATTATTCCTGATATTTGAGTAATACTTTTAACTTTATCATTAAATGCCAACTTTCCTTTCTAAAAACTCTGATAACTGATCAACATAACATAGTAGCAGATGAAGGTTTAACACCCACTCACTTTCAGAAACGGGATCCAACTTATTACTCATTACATAACTGCACAAAGTGTGCCCAGTGCTGAGTGGACTCATCCAGAAATTTCAAATACTAGAAACATCCCAAATGAAAAGAGATCCCGTCTTTATTTACTGTTGGCAAATTAAATGATCCGGCTCGAAGTACCACAAACCATAAAAGAGTTTGAAGGCATCTTAAAGGCGCAAAGTATAAATTTTTACTGGATTTGATCTTTTCCTCGACAAATATTAAAATATAACGTTACAGCAATGTTGCTCGAGTGTAATTAAAATTTTCACAAAGCATACATTTAAACAAATATGGACAAATGTTCTACATACACGAAATTTTCTTTTAAATCATTTTATGTAGTACTCTAATAAAAAAATAAAACTCTCAAAGTATTCTGCTTACCTAGAGATGTATCTTCCTTGATTTTTTTAATTTTTTTATCGCGTTTCTGATCACTCGTCAATTTCCTAGCGGCATTGGCATCTTCGTGAGCCTTCTGCCGTTTCGCCATCTGCTCTCTAACGTGTGCTTCGATTTTGGTAGGATCCTGTACTGCTTCTGTACCCAAAGCTCTCATCAGATTTGATATACGTAGCTTAGGCTCCGGAGGAGGTTCCAGACCTAACCGAATCTTCTCTTGCTCTTCTTTCCACATCTCTCGCCGGTTTTGACGTCGAAGCTTTTTTCTTTCTTTTTTCGTAAGGAACACGGGCATATATACAGGTTTTATTGGATCAGCTAGAAAAAATAAATAAAAACTGGTTATAGATAAATATAGTAATCTTACAACAATAATTTGACAATCCCATGTATCCAAGTACATCACTGAAGCGAATAATGTTCTGATTATGGACAAGATAGATATGGTTAAGAAATAAAGGAACTAAGAATGGGGGATGCGGGATTGAAATAAGAACTAACTGGTTTAAGCAATAAATTAGAGAAATAAGAGAATTAAAAAATTAAGAATAATCCACCACTCCACCAGTGCTTTGTTTGTCTTCATTGGAAAACCATCTCTAAATGAAGCCAAATGTCCGTTTGAAAATTTTTAAATCTTCGTATCGTCGAATGTGAACATTATTATCTGCAGAGTTTGTGTGTTTTTTGTTTTTTTGTTAAGTTAGTTTTAAATGTTGAGTAAAGTTTACAGTACATATTATATAACATCGATAATATACTACATATTGAGTTAGAACTGATGAAGCTTTAGAAATATAAAGCGAAACGTCTTCGATAAACTAATGAAGTAGTTGACTTCTTTTTTTATTTGCCAACCTGAATGACCGATTAAACCTCTGAATTCACTAGTTGAATACCTTTGATATACATATATATATATATATATATATATATATATATATATATATATATATATATATATATATATATATATATATATATATATAAATAAAATAATAAAAAAAAAATGTCATTGTGACTTTTAGTTTGTATATCAGATGTAGAAATTAGTAGTGCAACAAACTTTATTGCTAATCTGTTTAAATAATTTATTTCCAATACAACTGATTTAAGTGAAGACGAAATTATTCCCACGTCGAAAACATATCACGCAATGACACTAATTATCAACGGTAAGATAAGAACCGGGATTAAAGTGTTTTTGACAATTACTTATGAACATTTTAATCACGTTTTGTATATGTGTCAGTTTGTGGGTTTGTTTACGATACCCCAAAGTACCTTTTTTATGAAAATGCATCCAGTTGATTATTTATATAACAAAACTGTCAAAATGACAATATATGAAAAATTCCGTTAAGATCTCATATATATTAAAATTTGAAATTTGGTTAAGTAAATGGATAAAATAGCAACAGAAAATCTCATTTTGTTACAGTTTTTATGAATAATACGACTTTTGATCCAAAATACAACAACAATGATGATAATTTTGATGAAAAATGTGAAACATTCAATTTTTTAGATAATGCTCCCCTCGATGTCTGGGAAACTGATTATAATCAACGATGGAACTATAAATCTAATTAATATAATATAACTCAATGGTTACTGGCAAAAGCCATTGTACGACAACACTTGCCCCTTACCAACCCGACCTGAGGCAGCGTGGTAAGGTATGCCTCGCAACCCCTTATGAATAAAGGAAAAAGAAAGCCACGGCCCTCATTCTCCGTAGGCCCAACTGACCCCGAGATGGGTAGTTCTCGGGAACCAATCAGGAGGGCAGAGGGTGCTAAGAATCTGCGGAGTCTAAACCACTACCCAGCCAGATCAACAACACTATACGTAGCGACCTATAACTGCAGGTCGTTAGCGAACCAGGCAAGACTCATAGAGTTAGAAAATGAAGCAGTCAATATTAAATGGGATGTCATCGGAATAAGCGAAGTAAGACGAAAGGACGAAGAGTTAATAGAACTTGAATCGGGCAACATCCTCTATCACAAAGGAACAAAAAATGGACGAACAAGTGGAGTGGGGTTCCTAATTAATAAGAAATGGAAGGATAGAATAGTCGACATAGCAAGCACCTCAGACAGAGTAGCTAGTCTAAGTCTAAGACTATCCAGAAGATACACCATCCAAATTGTGCAAGTATATGCACCAACCATATCCCACTCCGATGAGGAAATAGAGGAATTCTACAATGAAATAACTGAGGTGCTTAACAAGAACAAAAGCCAATTTAAGTATCTAGTCGGGGACTTTAATGCCAAAGTGGGTAAACAATCAAATCAAGAACAATGTGTCGGCAACTTTGGCATTGGAGAAAGAAATGAAAGGGGAGAGAGACTGGTTCAATACGCACATTACTAGAACCTCTCAATCGCCAATACCTATTTTAAGAAGAACCTCAATAGGAAATGGACATGGTTAGCTCCCAATGCAACTACCAAGAACGAAATAGATTTCATGCTAACTAATAAGCTGAAAACCATAAAGGATGTAAGTGTGCTCAACAAATTCCGAACAGGTAGCGATCACAGACTAATTAGATCTCGGGTCGTTCTAAACACTAAACTACAAAGAATGAAATTACTCCAGAAACCAACTGCAGGGGTAAATATCACTAACCTAAGCAACAACTCGGAACGCTATCAAAATTTAATTCAAGAAAAATTACAAGACCCAACGAATAGCACACACTTAATGGAAACAATCTTAAATTGCGCCAAAGAAGTTGGAGGATCACAAACACACAACAGCAATAGAAAACTTTCAGATGAAACAACAGCTCTCCTGAAACAACGAAGAGAAATGAAAATTAACTCCAATATTAATAGAATTGAATATACCGAACTGTGCAAAGTAATACGGAAAAAGATCGCAGAAGATATAAAAACCTACAATGAACGACTTGTACAAAATACAATCGAAAACCGTAAGAGCTATAGGAAAACCAAGAGTAAGTTGGCAATCGGTAGAAAGCAAATAATAGCATTGGGAAACAACAACGGAAGGATCACAAATAGGAATGAAATAATAAAACATGTAACCGAATTCTACGAGGGTCTATATAAAGCTCCGGAAGCACAAGAAATAGGCGAAGAAGAAATTGCGGTTCAAGAAGATGTACCAGATGTTCTCGTGGATGAGGTAGAAGCAGCTCTTAAGAGCATGAAGAACGGCAAGGCAGCTGGTAATGACGGTGTTACAGCCGAACTTCTAAAGATTGCTGGTAAAACAACTTGGAAAATCCTAGCAAAAATATACACAGACTGCCTAAAATCGAGACATATTCCAAAAAAGTGGAATTCAGCCAACATAATCCTTATTCACAAGAAAGGTAGCAAGGAAGACATTAGAAATTATAGACCGATCAGCTTGCTACCTGTGATATACAAGGTATTCACCAAAATCATTAACAACAGAATACAGAACACACTTGACGCTGCACAACCCCGAGAGCAAGCAGGCTTTAGAAGTGGCTTCAGCACAATGGATCATATTCAAACATTAAGGGAAGTAATGAGCAGAACAAAAGAATATGATCTACCACTGGCGCTAGCATTCATAGACTTCGAGAAGGCATTTGACTCCGTATACCCAAGAGCAGTCATAGAAGCTCTTGTCGACCAAGGAGTAGATAAACCATATGTCGAAACGCTAGCAAATATATACAAAGAGGCCACAGCTAGAGTAAGCATATATGAAAATACCCCAGAATTTCCCACTCAGAAAGGAGTCCAACAAGGAGACACCATATCCCCTAAGCTCTTCACTGCAACCTTAGAAAATATCTTCCGGAAATTAGACTGGAACAACCAAGGTCTATGTATAGATGGAGAATACCTAAACCATCTTAGATTCGCTGATGACATCATTCTAATTGCTAGAAGTCCTGAAGAATTACAACTGCAAATTAATGACCTTAATACAGCCAGCAATGAGGTAGGCCTAAAAATGAACCTAGCAAAGACTAAAATAATGTGCAATGATCTGATCGCCAACGTGGAAATAAAAATTAATGAAACCTCGCTAGAAGTAGTAGATGAATACATATACCTGGGACAGCTCATACATAAATCGGGATCACTACTTCCGGAAATCAACAGACGAATAAAACAAGCGTGGTCAGCATTCGGACGAAATTCCATAGTCTTCAAGTCCAAAATGCCACTATACCTCAAGAAGAGAGTATTTGATCAATGCATATTACCCGTCTTGACATATGGATGTGAAACTTGGATATTAAAGAGAGAAATAACGTCGAAACTCCAAGTAACTCAAAGAGCAATGGAAAGATATATGCTAGGGATAACAAAGAGGGATCGTAAAAGAATTGAATGGATACGGAGGCAAACCCAGGTGACTGATGTAATCCAAAGAATAAAATCCCTGAAATGGCAATGGGCAGGACATATGGCAAGAAGAACAGATAACAGATGGACCACTAGAACAACTATGTGGTACCCCAGGAACGCTAAGAGACCAAAGGGGCGCCCGAATCTCAGATGGGATTATGATATTAGAAAATTAACAGGAACAACGTGGTCTCGAATAGCACAAGATAGAAAAATATGGGCGCAAATGAGCGCAAATTATTAGAACAACGTATAACTAAGACATCGTCGAATAATAATAAGAACATAGAATAACATTGAAATAAGGGAGGCTGCACCGTAATTGGAAACGGTTGATAAAGCTGCACATGATGATGATGATATATATATATATATATATATATATATATATATATATATATATATTAAATTAATTACGTGTAAATAAGTTATAATACTGTTGATAATGTAAAATAAATAAGTGTAAATAAAGACTAAGCAGAAATTGTTAAATCCAAAGACATACGGGTGAAGATAGAATACAAGAAATTAATATCAGATGGGACAGTATGCATGTAGAGTCAGAAAGGACAGAAACTTAGCAAATACGGGAAGACTCGATACAGTAGAATACGGATCCAAAAAGCTAGAAACAAACATAAAGAGAACTCAGTCAGCAGTAACGAATTTGGCAAAGAATACGGACAAGATTAGTTTTGGTGTTGATCACAAGGAAAATACAACGAAAAATAACAGCGTCTAATGACCAGAGACCAAAAAAGGAAAAATACATAGGAAACAAAGGTACATTGAAAATAACAACATGGAATCCTAAGTTGTTATTAAGGATTGGAAAGACAGAAGTAGTAAGAGAGCTTATATATATATATATATATATATATATATATATATATATATATATATATATATATATATATATATATATATACGAATACATGCGAACTGATCAGTTCGCCTGGAATATCAAGACGAAGCAGAACTAATCTGACTTGACAATGGCAAGTGTGTCCTTGCCGAAACGTCGCCAAAAAAATGGTTTTTGTAAAAACCAAAAATATTTAACGCGGAGTCAAACCCGGAAAACAACTGAAACCATATATATAAACTCATGGACAAAAATATCGAATATTTTGGAATTTTCCAATTTTTTTTGTTGCAGTCACTATTACTTCAAAATAATTTTAGATTACTGATAATACTCATATAGTAGGTTAATGTACTCAACTGGTTTGAAATATTTTGATGTTTATTTTGACGTTTATTCAGTGGTTAATGCCATTCGTACATTTTATCATAAAAATCCTTCCTCACGTAAAGGAAAAATCATACTAATTCGGTTATTTTTAGTTTAATTTATTAAGTTTAATTAAATATTGTTTTGATTTAACTAACTTTAAAACACGTATCCCACCAATTCGGCACTGCGATGAAGTCCAAGTAGCACATATTGTAATCTTGTACGACGAAGGATATGCACAAAAAGGTATCGCACGACGTCTCAGCAGAACTGAATCTATAGTTTCAAATACTCTAAAAAGGTACCGCGAAACAGGAAATTTTGAACGAAGGCCTGGTCAAGGACGCCCAAGGTGCACAACCGCATCTGATGACCGATTTTTGGTTCTTAATTCTACACGAAATCATTCATTGACATCGATGCACCCCAGAAATGAGCTATTAAATGTTAGACAAGTTAATGTGAGTTCGCAAACAGTTAGACGAAGATCAAAAGAAGCAAACTTAAAGCCCAGACGCCCCGCCAAAGTTCCACGTCTTCTCCAAAATCATAAAGCTCGTCGTTTGAAATTTGCAAGAACACATATTTAGTGGAATACCGACAACTGGAAAAACGTTCTTTTCACTGATGAGACCAGAATACTATTATGGGAGCCAGATGGTCAAAACTACGTCTACAGAAGAGTTGGAGAACGATTCGCCAGCTGCAGTCTCGCCCAGACCATTAGTTTTGGAGTTGATGGCATAATTCTTTAGGAAGGTATTAGTTGGGAGGTACGTACCGCACTTGTGGAAGTGATTAGATGGATGACTGGTGATTCTTACGTTTAAAATATCCTGCAAGATCATGTTTTGTTATATGTTGGTTACATTGGATATGAAAGATTCACGTTAATGCACGATAATGCCCGACCACATGCCGCTGCCATAGTGAGTAATTACATGTCCGGATTTAAATTCAATAGAGCACATGTGGGATCCCCTAAAAGGCAGCATGCGACAAAGAAATCCCGTTCCAAATACGATAGAGCAGCTTCGGCTTGCTGCACAAGATAAATGAAATGCAATTTCCCAAGGATATGTCCAAAATTTACTTGCAAGCATGCTGAGAAATATGCAAGCAGTAATAAGAGCTACAGGGGGGAATACTCGTTACTGATCATGCACTTCTTTCAGTTTAAACCAGTTGTTTAAGCAATTTAAATTATCATTTAAGTTTAGAGTAAAATAACCTTATTTACCTAATACTAAACATTTATTTTTTTCACAATTTTCTCCGCATAAAAACTTAAAATTTTTCATTAAACATTGTTGAAATAAACTCTATTTTACAATAAACGACTTGCTTGACCAGAATTTATTTTGAAAAAACAAAAATTTGAAAATTCCAAAATATTCGATATTTTTGTCCATGAGTATATATATATATATATATATATATATATATATATATATATATATATATATATATATATATGTGTGTGTATGTATATATATATATATATATATATATATATATATATATATATACAATGTAGATGTATAATGTAGATACAATGGTAATACGAGTAGATAAAAAAAGGGAAAATCGCAAAAGTAGAATTTTTATTTATATATAGTGGACAGGCTAAGCAAGAATGGAATAAGGTTTTTCCCAAATCAAAAATTCACAGTCAACATAATTAAATTCAACCCAATGAATGAAAGGATTGCAACACTGAAATTAAAAATGGAAAAAAGTTAATTAACATTATTAAATATATACGCACCAACTGAAACAGCCGCTCCAACACATATAGGAGATCTTCCGATTATACCGGAAGTTGTTTATAACTTCGTTTTGTTAATGGAACGCCCTGTAGATTTTTTAATTTTACAAATATTCTGACCAAACTGGGAACAGTTGTTCAACAAACGTTTTATGATTTGGTCGAGGTTTCTAGGCCCAACCAAAAAAAGATATCTCAGCAAAAACACAGCAAGTTCCGGATACTATTCTGTTACATTTAGAGTAAATAGAGTAAATTATAATTAATTTTAAAAAATCGTCATTTGTATATCCTAAATAAGCCATTATTATTTTATCAAGAAAATTAGGCAAATTATTATTATTACTGTCACCCAACTGCATACAACAAGGTTACTATTAAACATTAACATTTGTCAGATATTCCATAGGCTACTTGATAAATTTTTTGTGACAAAAATGTATAAAGTTAATTTATTTGAAAACTACAAGAAACAGGTATAGACAATACTAATACAGATCGATAGTGAGAAACGTATTCTTCTAAAATATTGAATCGCATATAGGATGTCCCAATTGAAAAAACTAATTGGGTTTTTAATTAATTTAATTAAACTAAAATTTATAATGCCGGTTTTATGCGAATTTTGACAGCACCCTCTATAATGAAAAGGCAACTTTACACTGTAAACGATAAAGCTGTATGTGATTAATAAGTTCCTAAGGAATTTAAACTTTTATTCAAATTACATTAGAGGATATTGAACTTTATTATACATGACAGAAAAGTGTAATTTTCATATAAAAACCATTTTAACTCAAAAACGGTTTACAGTAGGTATAGGGAAGTATTATCAAAAAATGTTCAGAATAACATGAATATTTCTAAAATTAAGAAATATAAAGGGTGTCCCATTAAAAAAAAACGAAGTTATAAGCAATTTCCGGTATAACCGGAAGTAGCAAATAAATGAAAATATTTTCATTACAGAGTTCAATCTTTAAAACCCCTTGCTGTTCAAAAAGATGTTAAAAAAGATTGCTTTTAATCAATTACTAGCTAGAAATAAACACCAACCAATTTGTCTAATAATAATGGGGAAAGAAAATATACAGCTACTTACTTGGACATCTCATTTGCGTAGGATGTTCAACCAAAGTATTAATAATAGAATCCTTAATGGCGATTTGATCACCGTCCATAGTATCCAAATTATCTATAAGTATAACTGAATCCCACCATTCCATTTGTGGAATTTCTTCGCTAATTCCTTCCGATTTTGCTATTAAAGCTAGTTTTGTAGCAGATGATATTCCAGTTTTTTTCGCTATTTGGGAGATTTCATTTTGAAGCTTTTCCAATTGTGCCTACAAAAATTAAGTTATAAATGATTATAACAAATATATCTAGAATTTAATTATCTACAATTGTTACGTCCCTCCACATATTCTCAGTTTTTATTAATAATTTTTATTATTTTATTTTTATATTTTAATTCTTTACTTAACGTGTGTGTATGTCTTGTTATCGTAAATTAATACGGACCTGTACAGCCCCCCCTAGTCTTAAGGGAGCAAGCGACGGGACGACACGCATATATTTCAATCTTAGTTTAGAGATAGTCCTGTATAAATCGTCGCGCTAAACACTCCAGTATTTGTATGACTAGTACCCTGACCACGTGACATTGTGAGAAGATTTTGTTCCCGAATCGCCCAGTGCACTGAGGAAGAAGAAGAAGTATCCATCAACCTCACAGGTACCGTAATTTGATTGCATACACACATAGTATTTACATTAATTGATAAATTTACATATAACTTATTTTCATATTAAAACTAAACCAGCACCTATATAAAAACAATTATGAGTGAGTGCTTCTCTTATAGAACTTAACTTTCATTCAACAATGTCAAAATAAGAAGTTGATAGTTGATTTTTAAAAAATTATTTATTCTTGTTTTAAAAATGTGTTCACTACATACAAATATTTTGTAAAGGTGTGATTAGTGTCTGACGTTCATAATGGATAGGCAGCATGAGAATAAGCAAGGTTCAACCTAAAACGTTTTATGGACACAGATCTCTAAAATTGGGACTAAATAAAAGTCAGGGCGAGAGAAATTGAAGAAGCACGATTTACATCGAATATATTTATAAGTTGAACTAATTATTCCAGATAATTGAAGACCATAAGAAAAAAACACGCTAAGTGCCCAAAAAAAAATTGTGATTTTAACATTACCGAGTGATTGAAGACAATACTAATAAAAATAATGCTAATATAGCAAGAAGAAAAAGGGGCACCGATAGTACTAGAACAAAAGAAAATTTAAAATAGCGGAAAAGAGTATAACGCACAAAAATATTTGCAGCCTGCGATAAAGGAACCAAGTGAAACGGTAAGTTAACGATTCGTGTTTATTATTATTTTGCGAAGTTCCTGTTTTGTAGGTTAGCTGTAAGTGTAAATTTCAAAACCCTACTATTCGAGTCGAAATTAAGGCTTTTTCCTGAATTTTATGAACAATCAGCTGAAACTCAAGGTACATGCCTAATGACGTTAGTCCAACTACCTAATGTAAAGCGTAGAAGGCATGGTGGTTACGATGACATAGCTTAGTCGTAGGTAAAATTATTACTAATGAAAAAATAAACGTATATTTGACGTTTCCGTTATCAAAACTGAATGTCATTTTGACAAAACTAGAATTCAATCTAATGGGTGTTAAAAACAAGCTAGTATGTCGGTACTAATTTCATACTATATTCGGTCTCTCTCTGTTAGCAGAACAACATCGTATTGTTCTTTTTGCACTAATTATGCGTGCTATATACAAATGTATAACAATAAACAAATTAAAAATAAAAAATAAAAACTGCTATATTAATAAACTGGAATACCATTTACAATTGAGGAAGTAAAGTATGCTAGTAAAAGTTATAAAGACGGTAAAGCAAACGGCTCTGATAATTTTCACATGACAATTGCATAAAATGGCTGACAAATATCTTTAACACTATATATACTCCAGGGAAAATTTCTAGAAAATTAGAATCAGCTTTTATAAATCTTCAAAAAAAAAACTCACTGCAAAAAAAATTGAAGATTATAGAAGCCTAATGAGCGATTTACTTAAAACATTTTAAAGGTCATACACAAAAGAATATAATACAAAAAGCAAGGAACAATTAACAAGAACACAATTTAGGTTCCATAATGCTCTGATATTGAATCTGAATAGACTCCTAAGACCTGAGAATTAGCAGAAATTCTTACTGCAATTAACCAACCGAAATCAAAATAGAATGATATAGAATCTGAATAGACTACAAAAACCTGAGAATTAGCAGAAATACTTACTACAAGGTTTGTTTTTTTTTAATTTTGCATATAGACGCTTAGGGGGCGCCACCTTTTGACACAAATGTAACATCAATCTTTTGTTGACAGAAACCGAGAGTTTCATTGCGATACGAGTCGTGTAGATACAGTGAATTTTTGAAATTAGCAAGCCGGTCGAAAAACGGATCGTAGCCCAGAACATTTTCGAGCAATAATTTTTTACAATTTTTGGAGACGATTATCTTAACAGCAATGCCTCGCTGAAATGGTTTCTGTGCTTGGGAATAATACATCAGACCAGTCAACTATATCATGCTGGTATTGCGAATTTCAACGTGGTCGCTCCAGTCTCAGGGACGAATTCAGGCCAGGTCCACCCAAAACAGCAGTTACATAGGAAAACATTGATGCGGTTCGTAATCCAATTAAGGATGGTCGCCGTGTAACATGCTACACGGGACGCCGGGAGATAGAGGCATCTTTGGGCATTTCACAGACCTCGATCCAAAGGATCCTACATGAAGAACTGGGTGTTACGAAGTTGGTTTCCCGTTGGATTCCTCATTTTCTCACAGAAGAACAAAAAGCGATTTGCGTCAATTGGTGTCAAAAAACATTGGAACGGTTCAACATGAAGCTAAAAAAACGTTTATAGTATTGTTAGTGACAATGACTGTTAAATTTATTCCTAAGAACCGGAAAATAAACGTCAATCTGCTGTGCGGGTGTTTCACGATGAGGAAAAACCAACAAAAGTAATCTGTTCTCGAAGTGTGTCAAAGAAAATAATCGCAACTTTTGTATCAAAATCTGCTCATGTGGCAACAATTGCCTTAGAACATCAAAGAACGGTTAATTCTTATTGGTATGTAACAGTTTGTTTATCAGAAGTTATCACGAAACTCCTACAAAGCTATGTCTTAAATCAGGACAATGCAAGTGCTCACACTACCCAGCACCAGCGATTCTGCAGGTGCCAACTGAAGACTGGAATAACTTAATTAGTAGCTAAGCAATTGGTTTGAACATATGCAAAATGTATTTATCTTGATAAGACATATTTTGAAAAGCAATAAAGTACTTTAAAACCATATATTTTTTGTTATTATTGCTATATGAAAAACTAAAAAGGCAACCCTCGTATGTGGCAAATTAAGTAAAATATTGATGATGAATGCCAATATCTGGATTATATAGGCACTATAAGAAGATATATTAACACAGATTGAAACTTACCTTCATCCTTAATCTTTCAGCCAGTTGTTGAAATTTTCCAGGTTCATGGAACCTCAAAGCCCTTTTACTTCTCGTAGCTGGCTTAATACCAATCCTAGGGTCAATAAATTTTGTTTCACTGTTGTCTTCATTATGACGCTCTAGACCAGATCCTTTAAAATGATCCTTTTTCATAGCTCTCATGTTAGCCTTCAAAGTGGGTGCCACATGAGTAAGCTGAATAGTTTTCCCTAAAAAATATGTACTAATAGATTCTAAACTGTTAAACAATAAATACGAAACTGAACTATTTAAAATATTTAATAGAGAATCCTAACAGAATCTTTCAGTTGCATGTGATAAAGAGGTTCTATGGTAATAATAATAATATTGGCTAGTTATCATTTACAGAAATGAAAATGCTCTTGTTGCTGCCAAGAATCAAACTTTTTTTTCTGAAATAGTAGGCCAGTATGTTGGTTGCTGAGCTATGGGTGCCCTTAAGAGGCTCTATAAAAAACTAATTGCATAAAATATTTATAAATAGACAATAAACTCAATTATCTTACACTAATATTGTGTAAAGCAACACAAAGTACTCCCTCAGATTCTAGTTCTTATATTATGGCTATTCAATGCTCATTCCATGTATGAAACTTCCAAAATAAAAATCACATTAGAACTGCATCAATGAAAATAATTGCTGGTCAAAGAAGTAAATTGGTCTGCAGGCTTAACTAAGTGAAAGTAACCAAAGCGAAACCCTTGTCAAACATTGAAACAAGACAAACTAAAATTATCAAAAGCAAAAATAGGTACATGAAACGTCACAAGCATGTATCAACTTTTTGAATGTCAAAAGTCAATAGAGGGTTTTATCCCAATCTCAGAAAGAGTGATGCTACTACAAATAAGGACATCACACACAAAACTAAATTTGATCCAAGTGTATGCGCCAACGAAGGATGCGACAGAAGATGAAGTAGAAACATTCTACCAACAAATTGAAGATGCACTGAAAATGACAAAGAACAGGGAAATCACGGTAGTTATGGGCGATTTCAATGCAAAAGTCGGCAAGGGAAGAGCTGGAACAATAATGGGAGATCAAGGGCTAGGGGAACGTAACGATAGAGGAGATCGTCTAATACAATTCTGCCAAGAACAAAGTCTAATAATCACAAACACGTTCTTTAAATTACCTATGAGACGGTTATATACATGGCGCTCACCAGCAGATAAAAGTGGTAAGAAACCAAATCAATTATATAATGATTAAAGAGAGATATGTATGGTAACACCATCAAATCAGTTAAAACAAACCCACTAATCGCTAATGTCACGCTTAAGCTTAAATGTATTAGATATCCCCAAAGAACTCCAAAATTAGAGGTTAAAAAACTGAAAGAAGCTGATATAAAAAACAAACTTCAACAGAAAATATACAAAAACTTAGATAAATAGATACTAACAACTACGAGATAAACCAACAATCGGAAAAATTAAAAACTACCTCCTCGTTCCATCCAAAGGGATATTAAAAGAACCGATAAGAAAGAGAGACAACTGGATGACCGACGAAATACTCGGCAGGATGGACCAAAGAAGAGAAGCCAAGAACAAAGACAGTCACAATCACAAAATCATTAACAATGAAATCAGAAAAATGATAAGAGAGGCAAAACAAACTTACTATGAGGAAAAATGTAAAGAAATAGAAGATCTTCAGAACAAATACGACCTATTAAACCTACATAAAAAGGTTAAAGAAATGGTAGGGCTGCAAAAAAGAAACCACAACACAACTCAAAAGCTAAAACGATGGAAAGAATATATGGAAGAGCTCTTCGACAACGAAAGAGGAAACCTACAAGACATATCTTTCGAGGACAGAGAAACAAGTATAGAAATTACAAAGGAAGAAATATTGTATGCACTAAAGAACACCAAAAACGGAAAAAACCCGGGGCCAGATCAACTGCCTATTATATCCTTAAAATAATAGAAAATGAGTACATGGATGTCCTCTTAAAACTCTTTAATGAAATTTATCAGTGGGGTGACATACCCAATGAATAGAATAGAAATATGCTTTATTGTCACTGAAAATTGTACAATTTTATGGACAAAGCTTAGAAAAATAAAAAAAAATAAGTAATAACAATAACAATACCAATTAAAATTTACTAAAATTAGATAAATCGTCAATATCACAGAATACAACATAATAAAATAAAATATACAATCCATTGCAAAATTTGCATGGTTGACCTCAACATTTATTTGTCTCCCAAAAAAGAAAAATGCTAGAGAATGCACCGACCACCGCACCATAAGCCTGATGTGTCACACGTTTTTAAAGATCATCCATAAACGCATTTCCCAAATACTTAATATGGATATTGAAGGACCCCAATTTGGATTCCATAGAGGCGTAGGTACCTGTGAAGCTGTCTTTGCATTCAACGTACTAATCCAGAGATGCTTGGATGTCAACCAAGATATGTATGTCTGTTTCATAGATTACAGCAAGGCTTTCGATAAAGTGCGCCACAAAGAGCTAATGGACGTCCGCAAAGCAAAACAATTACAATACAATGATCTTCGAATTATAAAAATCTATATTATAAACAGCAGGCACACATACACATTAATGAACACACATCAAAAGAGTTTGAAATTAAAAGAGAAGTGCGACAGGAGTGTGTATTGTCACCACTACTATTCAATGCATAGTCTGCATACTGAAGAAATTATGAAAAAAGCTCTTAAGGAAAAAACAGCAGGAATAAAGGTCAATGGACAACCAATTAACAACATTAGATATGCGGACAATACTATCATAATACCAGACAACCTCCAAGACCTCCAAAAGCTACAGAAAAAGATATTTGAGTATGCAGAAGAATCTGGATTATACTCCATTCGCTTAGCTCGGGCATATTTTGACAGATTCATTGTCGGAAACCTACAACACAACAATTCCTACTTCTCAGTATAAATAGCTCAAGTATACTACTATTGCATACTTCTTTCTTTGAAAAAAGAAGAATTATTCTAAATATTGGAAGTGTATACTACACCCATAAAATTTTGGGTAGTATATATTTAAAAAATATATTTCAGTTGTTATAATTTAACATAACTATTTATTATATGATGCAGATAAATAAATATTGATTGTCGGTAATTCGCAAAGTTCTATTTTACTTACTATTTAGTTTGTTTACTATTAATATTGGCTATGAGTATGTGTGCTTGGTTGTATAGTAATTTCCAGCCACTTTTAGTCTGTCAAAAAGTAACTAACTTCACAAAAAAATATTTACTAAATTCACTAGACAGTTCGGACTGGGAATAGCAAACTGAGTATATTAATAACATCAAGAAAAATTTATGAGGATATCAAAAACCCAAAGGCACAGATAAAAACAGGAAAATATCTAACGGAAGAATTCCTGGTTACAAAAGGCTTGCGACAGGGATGCTGTATCTCACCAACCTTATTCAAGATATATGTTGCAGCGGCATTGGAAAGATGGAAAAGAAAGGTGCATAGGATGGGTATAGAGCTTAGCAATGAGTGTATATATACACTCCAGTTTGCTGATGACCAGGTAGTGGTAGCGACCGACAGGGAAGACATGCAGTACATGCTTAGAAAACTGATAGAAGAATATAACGACTGCAGTACATGCTTAGAAAACTGATAGAAGAATATAACGACTGGGGAATGAATGTCAATACAACAAAAACCAAATCTCTTTGTATTGGAAACGAGTCAGATAACATAGACCTCGAAAACGGACAACATATTTCCTGCTGTCAGAGCTATGACTACTTGGGTGTTGCCTTCGACAATACAGGAACTGATACACGGGAAATAGAAAAACGAATCACTCAAGCAAAGAAAGTCTTAGGATGTCTCAATGGTATACTGTGGAGTAAAGAGATAACGAAAGGAAGAAAATTTAATATATATGAGACCATGATTAAAACTACACTTCTTTATGACGCTGAAACATGGAGAATTAGTGAAAAGAACAAAAAGCGAATAGAAGCAGTAGAGATGGATGCAATGAGAAGATCTTTAGGTATTTCCAGACGAGACCGAATCAGAAATGATGTAATAAAACAACGAATGGGAATAGAAGGAAATATAACTCAAGATATAGAGAAGAAACAATTAAGATGGTATGAGCATGTTCAACGGATGCCAGCAACAAGACTCCACAAAAAAGTAGTAGAATGGCAACCTATAGTAGGGATGGGAAAAACCTACCGGTTTTAAGCGAAAACCGGTTTTTTTACTCCGCAATAACCGGTTTTATCGGTTGTTTTTTTGTCCCGGTTATAACCGGTTTTTTATTTTTAAAGTAAAAACCGGTTATTAGGTTTTTAGGCGTGGTTAGGATTAGGTTCGGTATTATTTTGGATCCCAATCATAATTATTATTCTCAAGTAATTATTCCAAACAAAACTATAATTCACATTTTATTTTATTTTATAAATACACAAGCAAACTTGTAACCTATTGGATTAAAAAAACCGAAAACCGGTTTTTGCAAAAACCGGTTTTTTTGGCCAGTTATAACCGCCAGGTTAAACTGTAAGCAAAAAAAAACCGGTAAGTATAACCGAAAACCGGTGTTTTGTCAAAAACCACCATCCCTAACCTATAGGTCAACGGAAAAGAGGAAGACCCAATCACACAAACAATTAATCCAAAGAAATCAAAGTTCGAATAGAGAAAGCACAGACAAACTTCAATAAAATGAGAAAGGTACTTTGTGCAAGAGAACTGAAATTAGACTTGAGAGTTAGGCTGGCAAGGTGTTATATTTTCTCCACTCTGCTTTAAGGGATAGAAGCATGGACACTTAACGCGTCGACTACCAAAAAGTTGGAAGCATTTGAATTGTGGGTGTATAGAAGAATCCTGAAAATATCATGGACTGAGCATGTAACAAACAACAAAGTCATGAGAAAAGCCAACAAAAGGATGAAAATATTGGAAACCATCAAGACACGAAAGCTGCAATACCTGGGGCATGTTATGCGTAATGAAAGATACAACCTACTTCAATTATTTATACAAGGGAAAATCCAGGGCAAGAGAAGTATAGGAAGGAGAAGAATCTCACAGTTGCATAACTTGAGGGAATGGTAAGGATGCACATCAATCAAACTATTCAGAGCAGCAGCATCTAAGATCAGAATAGCCATGATGATTGCCAACCTCCATCACAGAGATGGCACATAAAGAAGAATGGGATGGAAGTGTCCATGTTGTTCTTTAAAAGGAAGCTTCAACAATTACTTTATAACAATCAGGTTGCTATATATATATATATATATATATATATATATATATATATATATATATATATATATATATATATATATATATATATATATATATATATATATATATATATATATATATATATATATATATATATATATATATATATATATATATATATATATATATATATATATATATATGCCCTGGCTAATTTTTTGATAATCATTATTTTTTAAGTAACTATGTTTTTATAGTGATCTCTCTAATGGAAGTTTTGTAATAATTTTATAATATGCATAAAAGATAAAACATAGACTATTAAAAAACATCTAAACAGGAAACTTATAAAGAAAGTATGTAATGACCTATTTATTGATGCATACATTTCTCTGTCAGTTTCTATCCTTGGTCATACTCATATCACTCATCTTTGCTGTCCTGCTTAATCTTCTCCTACCAGGCTTTCTTTGATCTTTCTCTCTTATTCTTCTAGGAACTTGCAAATCAGCACTTCTTCATATTGGGTGATCAATGTCTCAATATGGAACATGCCCAAACCATCTTAACCTATGCTTTCTCATTCTGCCACATAAATTTGTGGTTACTCTTTCTTTTTAACTGTCCATGTTCAGTTTCGTATATTATAGCTGGTGTCATGTTAGTTTTATCAAAATTTCCTTTCAGTTTCATTGAAATACTACTGTCATATAATGCACCACTCACTACTTTCCATTTCTAATATCCCCTAATTCTACTGCATGCATCTCAATCTATTTCTCCATTTTATTTTTTATTCTAGTTCAAACTATTACTTTTCATAATTATTCCACCATCCAAAGTAATCATTTTATTTGCAGTAACTGAATCTTAAAATGAAGATTCCAAATACTATGTTTCTGGATTAAATATTAAGTTTTATACCTGTTTCCTTACAAGCTTGTCTACACTGTTTCAGTTTTTGTTCTAAATCCCTTTCAGTCTTTCCTACTAACACTACATCACCAGCATACATTAAGCACCAGGGAATCTTACCCTGTACAGTAAAACAAGCTATCTAAGAGAGTCATGAATATTCACCTCAGCAGAGTGCTATTGTTCTGAGGTGTGAAATTCCGTCAACAAGAGATATCAGTTTAAAGAGTCCAGGTGGGGATTTAAAGTAGGTATAATTGCTTATACTTTAATTGCTTGTTGCATCAGCTACTTAGAATATATTTTTTCAGGTAACACTGATTTTATATAATGAAATGATTTGATTGTGATAATTAAAACAAATAGTGTGTTAATCCTTTTGCGTTAAAAAAATATAACTGAATTGTAACCCTTTTTGTTGATTATTTTTAACTCATTATTTAATAAAATTTATAAATTTCACAAATTTCTTTCAAATAAGAAAGATTGATAAATGCCATGAGCTGAAGGATGGAATTCTTAGTTCAAATTCATGAATACAGAGAAAGTGAAAGAAAAATTATTTATTTTGATGAGACATGGTTTGACACCCATGACATTCCAAATTATGGTTGAGTAGATTCTTCTGGTTGTTGCACAGCAAAAGCTCAATCAAATAAAGTTATTACCACAAAGCATTACCATAATAGTTTTTACAAATTCTTTAAAAATTTTGTATTTGCATGGTACTAATACATGGTAAATATAAGTATTTTTGTAAATATTTAAATATTTTAAAATTTAGTAGATAATGATAAAAAACCAGCTTTTAAACACACCTAATTTGTTTTAACTGTTATAAACAGCTCAGCCAGTCCACAGTCTGGATAAAATGTAATAGGAAGTTTGCAAAACTTTACCTATACTATAACTATATAACTATAAATAATTTTTTCTGTGAATTAGTCCAACTCTGCATTTGCTGGAACCCCCGTTTCAGCTCCTGTGTGTTCAAATAAATGCTTACCAGCTTTGAACAATAATGAATCTCTTATTATGAATAATTGGTACCAATAATATAGAAAACATTTTCCATCAAACAATAAATCATTATCCTTTTTGAGTTTATCCTCCCTAAGGAGGATATTGCTTAATGCTTAAAATAAGAATGCTTCGATGTTACTCCACCCTTTTGTATGGGGTTGAGGCCTGGATACTGAAACAATCTAATATTAACAACCTGGAGGCATTCGAAATGCAGTGTTAGTGGTATATTTCTGGAGATATCATGGATGCATCACAAAACAAATGCACAAGTTCTCGACTAACTGGGAAAAAAAAATGCAAAGTTTTAAATTCTATAAAAATCAGGAAGTTGAAATACTTGGGGAACATCATGAGAGGCGAAAAGTATGAACTATTAAGGAATATAATGCAGGGCAAAATCAAAGAAAGAAGAAATGTAGGAAGACATAAAATCTCGTGGCTATGCAAACTCTGTGGACAGTAAAAACCTGGAAGCATTCGAAATGTGGTGCTACCGGCATATTCTAAAAAATATTATGGAGTGTTCGCAAAACAAATGCACAAGTTCTCGAACAACTGGGAAAACAATGCAAAGTTTTAAATTCCATAAAAATCAGAAAGTTTGAATACTTGGGCACATCACAAGAGGCGAAAAATACGAACTATTAAGGAATCTAATGCAGGGCAAAATTAAAGGCAGAAGAAGCCTAGGAAGATATAAAATCTAATGGCTACGCAATCTCAGTGAATGGTTTCAATGCAGTTCAATTAAATTATTCAGGCGCATAACAAACAAAATTATAATTGAACATTAATCAAATAAAAGGCAGATATTGAGCTCAATTTTTTTATTAAATCTTACCCAAGTACTTTCGCTTTCAGAGCATCATCAGGAGCATTTCGTCAAAATTGTAGGCTATCCAGCACTTCTATGAATGATATAATTTAAATTTTTCCAAGTTTACGAAGCTACATTGTGGGTGACAGCAGGAGAGAGAAAATTATAATTGCAAGAATGATTTCGAATCTTTGACAGGAGCAGAACTTAAAGAAGAAGGAATGTAAAGAATGAATTTGCAGCCCCTACCAAAACACCACAACAGATCAAACCTTTTAAAAGTGGATATTATAGTTGATGTAGTATCTCCATTATGATTTACTTAATTATAGTAAATTTTCATTCTAAAACATGTATAATTAATTTTTATAAAGTTTCTGGACTATTTCTAAAATTTCTAATTTTTTTCTACTGTAGTTATTTTAATCTGATAGTATTGTTAGGAATAATCTATAGCATTTAACTTATCTATCTATGTGTTGCAAGGCCTATGTTTATGTTGGACCTAATATTTTTGCTAATTGTCATACCCATAACAGCATTCTAAATTTTAAATACAATGATAAAGAAATTTTAGCAGATAAGTATTAAAAATCTTTACCTGATTTATCTACAGTCCTTCCATCTTCATCTAATATTAAGGGAGCTGGTTTATTTGGCATTATTGGTATTTGAATAATATTGGGCAAAATTCCAGAGGAAAGTTTGTTCTTAATCTGTGCATGGAGCTGCGCTATCTTCCTAGCTTTATCAGCATCTCCTCTATTCAACAGCCCTACAGGTATACCATATATACTAGGTGTAGGAATACTGAGGTTTCCTATGCTAATATTATTTTTACTGGGAGGTGGTAGTTCCCTTTTAGAATTTTCTGTCGGTTTGGATTTTGGTCGATCAGGCTCCTTACTCTCATATCTAGAACCATTTTTCGAACGCTTTGAATCTCTGTCTCTATCATCTTCATGAGATCTTTTTTTGGATCTATGGGAACTTTTGAAATCATCCACTAAATCTGCAATTTTATCAGCTAGCTTATTAGCCTTTTTACTATCCAAATAAACTCCGAGTTTATCACTTATCTTTTTCTTGTCATAACCACTAGATACACAATCTGTAGCTGTCCTAAGCACTGAGGAATCACTGCTTCCTAAAAGTTTATATACAGCTTTTTCTATTGAGGGCTTCAGGTCATCTAAATCTCTTCTTGATAGATAAGACATTTCTACGGTTTTTAAAAAATAAAATTGTTACAAAATCACCCTTAAAATACCAACAAATAACAAAAACGTTTCGTAAACGTAAAAATTTAGGTTATTTTTTGACATCTGTCAGTTCTTCGTTTTGTTTTATGGTTGTATAAATAGTGGAACTCATCCACCTTACTCTTTGTGTGGTGATCTGAATAACTGGGGATATAAAAATAAAATCACCCCATCCAGGACGTAAAATATTTTCGTTTTTCTGAATATATTAACATTAGATATTTTTCATTCGTAGTACAACTAAAACTAGAAATTATAAATGCATGCATATTTTTCACTGCCCGCTCGTATTCGTAAAATTCAAATACAATAAAAAAATTAAGTGGTTGGCAATATTTACCCTAGAAGTAGTTTAACCCTTAACCGACGTCGTGAATTAAGTCCCTGGGATTGGGATTCTCTGATTTTGCGTTTTCTTTTAATGTCAATGCTTTATATTGAAGTCAAAACACAAGTATATTATTTTCTCAGAAATTTTATTTAATACTTAGTAACAGTAGTCCAATTTTTATTTAATACTAGTAACTTTGCCCATCGCATGCGACGGGGATCCAATTAATTGTCATCTATAGTCAGTCATTAAATTTTTAAAATAATAAACTTTTGCATAAAATCCAAGTAAATATAAAGTATGATCCTGACCTGACATCTTGTTTTCTTACTATACCCTCTATACCTATCTATATAAAAGGCTATGATGACAGTGACAGTTCACACTGTAAATCCAGTAAACTAACGGCGCCATCTAGGAAAGAAAAATGAACTACCATATTTCAATCATATTTCAACCAATGTCATCATCATCATAAGTGGCTCGACAATCCGTTGTGGATCTTGGCCTGCTCACAAATAAGTCGCCACTCCTGTCGATTCCTGGCAACTTCCCTCCATCTTTTGACCCTTAAAATCTGTAGGTCTTCTTACACATCATCAATCCATTTCCTTCGTGGTCGTCCTCTGCTTCTTGTGCCTTTGTGTCTTCTGGTTTTGAGGTTACTGTAATGCCATCTTTGCCTGTCTTGAGCGTTGTCTTCCTCCAAATTCCTGTGCTCCTCCCTCCTGTGTATACTTCAGGACAATATTTCTTTCTCTTTTACGTCTATTTTCTCTAAATACTTTACGAGGCTTACATTTATAGATGTCCAAATCACTTCAGACTTTTCCTTTCTATACCTGAGTTACTTCCATATATATATATATATATATATATATATATATATATATATATATATATATATATATATATATATATATATATATATATATATATATATATATATGCATGCCAAAATGGCCTTAGTTATGTATTTTTGGTCCTATTAGTCCAATCGTGACGTACAGTACCTAAAATGATAGGATTTAACCAACAGAATACAATGAGACAGAAAACTCAAATACAGCAACGCGTTAAAAGGGCCTTAGTAATGTAAATGAATTTTCGCTTCTATTAGTCCAATGACCCAGAAATCAAATACAGGGACAAGTCAAAAGGGCCTTAATTACATATCTTCGATTTTATTGACCCAATTGTGACGCACAGTACTTCAAATGATAGGATTTAATCGATAGAATATTATTTACGAGATACCATGTATTAACCGTGAAGATGTCTATATCGGGCAAGCCAGTCAACTGCTTCAATCCAGAATTTGTTCTCACAAATATGATAAGATCAACGTCACTGCGCTCACAAAACATAAAAATGAGAAAAAGCTTAAATTTGACTTCGAAAACATCAACATTTTAAAAACCGAACAAAACAAAAAGAAGAGGGAGATATACGAATCAATAGAAATAAAAAGAAATACCAACGCAATCAATGACAGAAAAGATACACAGAACCTAAATAAAATATATTTTAATCTGATTTAAATAATAATAAATATAACACCCGAAAAAACTCTTAAAGTCATAACATATCTCCACTTTACCTTTTTCGAAAACACCAACGATACGCCCATATAAAAATAATTATATACCAATTATCAAATTATATCAAATTATATATCAATTTTACTTCAGTCAATATATTAATGTCAGTGTCCCGTTTTACGTTTTGGTACGTTTTTTATATATTTTAGAATAACTTTTTGTTCCTAATCCTATACATTTTAGAATCTTGACAAAGGCAAGGCTGAGACGTTAATTTCAATGGACAATAAAATCTAGTACCAAATTTATTATTACTTATTGAACCTACACCCAAGAAATACTAATTTTATATTAATATATATATATATATATATATATATATATATATATATATATATATATATATATATATATATATATATATATATATATATATATATATATAAACAAAAAGAGAAATCAAACGATTTCTACTTAGCGAAACCGAATTCAAATCTTAACCACTGTGTTTCCTAAAATTTGCGAAACAAACAGCTGGATGAATTACTCGGCAAGGGAATCTAAAATTGCATTCCACAAGCCGTTCATCCTAGTCAAAATTCGTAGTGAATTCAGTTTCTCGTACTTCCAACGAAGTAAATAACAAAACAGAATGACGGTATTAGATTTTTGTTTTGATACAGTGCAGCAACAACCGTTGATACGTATTTCGACCTTCTTAAGTCTCTTCAGAACGGTATAGTCACTGCTCTGAACCAAAACAAAAATCTTCCCCGTCCTAGACAATAGTTATTAAAATAACTATATACGGACGTAACTACGCCATCTAAAAACAAAAAGAGAAATCAAACGATTTCTACTTAGCGAAACCGAATTCAAATCTTAACCACTGTGTTTCCTAAAATTTGCGAAACAAACAGCTGGATGAATTACTCGGCAAGTTACGTCCGTATATAGTTATTTTAATAACTATTGTCTAGGACGGGGAAGATTTTTGTTTTGGTTCAGAGCAGTGACTATACCGTTCTGAAGAGACTTAAGAAGGTGGAAATACGTATCAACGGTTGTTGCTGCACTGTATCAAAACAAAAATCTAATACCGTCATTCTGTTTTGTTATTTACTTCGTTGGAAGTACGAGAAACTGAATTCACTACGAATTTTGACTAGGATGAACGGCTTGTGGAATGCAATTTTAGATTCCCTTGCCGAGTAATTCATCCAGCTGTTTGTTTCGCAAATTTTAGGAAACACAGTGGTTAAGATTTGAATTCGGTTTCGCTAAGTAGAAATCGTTTGATTTCTCTTTTTGTTTTTAGATGGCGTAGTTACGTCCGTATATAGTTATTTTAATAACTATTGTCTAGGACGGGGAAGATTTTTGTTTTGGTTCAGAGCAGTGACTATACCGTTCTGAAGAGACTTAAGAAGGTCGAAATACGTATCAACGGTTGTTGCTGCACTGTATCAAAACAAAAATCTAATACCGTCATTCTGTTTTGTTATTTACTTCGTTGGAAGTACGAGAAACTGAATTCACTACGAATTTTGACTAGGATGAACGGCTTGTGGAATGCAATTTTAGATTCCCTTGCCGAGTAATTCATCCAGCTGTTTGTTTCGCAAATTTTAGGAAACACAGTGGTTAAGATTTGAATTCGGTTTCGCTAAGTAGAAATCGTTTGATTTCTCTTTTTGTTTTTAGATGGCGTAGTTACGTCCGTATATAGTTATTTTAATAACTATTGTCTAGGACGGGGAAGATTTTTGTTTTGGTTCAGAGCAGTGACTATACCGTTCTGAAGAGACTTAAGAAGGTCGAAATACGTATCAACGGTTGTTGCTGCACTGTATCAAAACAAAAATCTAATACCGTCATTCTGTTTTGTTATTTACTTCGTTGGAAGTACGAGAAACTGAATTCACTACGAATTTTGACTAGGATGAACGGCTTGTGGAATGCAATTTTAGATTCCCTTGCCGAGTAATTCATCCAGCTGTTTGTTTCGCAAATTTTAGGAAACACAGTGGTTAAGATTTGAATTCGGTTTCGCTAAGTAGAAATCGTTTGATTTCTCTTTTTGTTTTTAGATGGCGTAGTTACGTCCGTATATAGTTATTTTAATAACTATTGTCTAGGACGGGGAAGATTTTTGTTTTGGTTCAGAGCAGTGACTATACCGTTCTGAAGAGACTTAAGAAGGTCGAAATACGTATCAACGGTTGTTGCTGCACTGTATCAAAACAAAAATCTAATACCGTCATTCTGTAATATATATATATATATATATATATATATATATATATATATTAATATATATATATATATATATATATATATATATATATATATATATATATATATATATATATATATATATATATATATATATATATATATATATATACTTATCCCCTTCATCTTTCAGTTAGTATCAATCCGGTCCCGAGGCTGTACATTGTTTCTTTGAGCGTATTTGTTTTTACGATTGGTAGGTTGCTAACCTTGCCAATCACCCTCCACATTTTATCCGGGTTTGGGACCGGCTGTGGTAACCGCAGCAGAAGACGGCAAAAGACGGTTCCCCAATAGGAAGACAATCAGTAGGAAGACCACGAAAACGATGGAACGACAACTTACTGGATACACATTGAAAAACAGACAGAGTCATGTCTATATAAGAAGAAGATCTTACAGTTAGACATATAGATCCGTTTATGTTGTGCCTTCAATACGTACTCAATATTCAATATTTATATTTTATAAACATAAACCTTAATATCTTAAAAGAAACAAAAATACCTATCACAGAAACGTTTTTATTTTGTAAAAAAAAATATGTACAAATTTTGTTCACAGAACATAATTTTAAATTACTGGTTTACGAATAAACTTAAACTATGAGTACTTAAATATATAGAAATGTAAGTTTTATACTCTTTCTAATTTCTCCTTATTATCATCAATTTCATTATTTTGTGTTTCTTCATTTTTTGATTCATTTTCATCATAATTTGATTTAGTTGGTTTGGGCATCTCATATCTCATCAAATTTCTGCAAAATAAAAAACAAATAATTATACAAAATTGTAATTTAAAGAACTTTAACATTGGACTAAGTGTTATCTTTTATACCGGATACCTTTTATACATTTTAATATTTTAAACGGAACAGATAGAGAACATTTTATATTGACCACAGTGTAGGTTATCTAGTTAGAACAGGAGCACAACAGACACTTCATTTGGTTTCAAAGCATTTCTTTTTAGCCGATCCGTTCAAAAATATCTTACTTTCTCGATTAAAATGGTAGTATCAGTCGAGGTAAGAGTAGGTATTTACTGTCAAAAGTTATTATTACGGATTTTTGATCGATGAGTACTTGGTTGTGTTGATATTTTTTTTTTTGAAAAAGACCTGCTTCGTCTTATAAAAATGAGTCAATCAATTACAATAACATTCTTCTTGTAGGAAGAGGAGGAGGTTCTGTCATTTTGGTCATCTGTCTTCATCTGTCTAGCTGTCCAGCTGTCATATTAACGTTTTGGAGATCTTAGACGTTTTAATTCTGGTATTTGCGTTTTGGACCACTACGCAATTAGATCTGGAGCCATCCGTATTACGTGGTCCCTCGAACAGCGGTACCTTGCTCTTACCCATCTGACAACGTCCTGCTCTTTCAATTTTCTTAGAGTGTCCCCATTACGTATTCTACCATTTGTGGTCCCCTCATTGTTCCTAAAACTTTCATCTTTTTTGTTTCTCATTTTAAATTTTGTTTCTGATGTTTGGGTTCTAGTCTTAATAGCGCAAGTCAATATAAGCCTGACACAGGTCTTATAAATTTACATCTTAATCTTTGTAGAAATGTATTTATTTTTACATATTAAAGTGGAGACGTTGTATTTTTACCATCGTGTACCTTGCGCCATTAATCAGTAGCGCACATTGAGTAGCAATTTGTTTATCAGTAAGAGAACAGAGCACAATATCTTTTTCATTTAGTTTATGGTTTGGTGTGGGTAGGCGTTTTTGTTTATTTTTGCATACTCGTGTACCTTGAAGTCAAGCTGCATCTTGAACCTTGCACCGGCTTAGGATACAATACGTTGCAGTGATTTTTGTTTGTTATAAATTGAAATTTATCATGCCACCAAGCAAAACAGTTATTCAATGAAAACCAATAGACTTATCGGAAAATAAAGTTTTGAACTTGAACTTAGGTCCTTGGTGAATTTAAAAATAATGTTTTAAATTATTTATAATTCGAAAACGATTAAGTTTATGAAAAAACTACAGGAGACATATTTTGATGAAAATGATCCAAAAAATGTGTCTGTGTCGAAAAAATTGATTCTTGTACCGATAAGTCTTTTGGGCCATTTTTATTTTAAAACATTTTTTTAATCGTTAATGAAGTGCTTATGACAGGAAGGGCGCTCGGGCTGCGGCGTGTATGAGAGAGAGAAACAAGATCTAGGATTGCTGGTTTAAATTCTCATTTTATAAATGAGCGCCCGCCCTGCCATACCTGCTTCGTTATCAATTAAACAATAATGGTTTAATAATTATCTATACACCAAGGATGTTACCAAGATGATTACGCCTGGAGAGCAACATAATCCAGCCAGAGAGGCTTCTGGCCCGTAGGATAAATGTTGCTCGATGGACGTAATCATTCGTTAACACCAGTGGTACACACAAAATACGCATATGTATTTTGTAGGTGCAGTAAAATAAAAAGTAAAAACGTCTTAATTTTAGTTTTTATATTATATGAAATGAAAAATAAAATCTTTTACGAAAATTGATGCGATCCTTGAAAAATTATTAAAGTTAGATCTGCTAGAAAAACAAAACAGGAGAACGGAAGACAAAATCGACACAATTACTAAAAAGATGGCAGAACGAACGAAAGAAACAGATATTTAACAGAAAAGAATCAAGAACTTTAAACAAAACTACAAATTCAAGAAAGAAAGGTAGAAGTATTAGAAAGAGAAGTAAGAAAAGAAAAAGAATCTGATTATCCAAGGCATAAAAGAGATCGAAAATGAAGACAAAACGCAAATCACACATAAAATATCAGAAATTTCAAGAAAATTACAAGTAGAACTAAATACAAATCAAGATATTATAGAAATACGAAGACTTGGTATCAAAAATATTAATAAGAATAGACCGATCCTCACCGAACTCAAAAATTTGACTAAAAAGAAGGAGGTCCTCAAAGAAACAACGAAATTAAGAAAAAACATATTTATAAATGAAGACTATCCAAAAGATATACAAATTCAAAGAAAGGAACTTCGCAAATATCAAAATGGAGCAAGAGAGAAAGGTCAAAATGCAGGTATTTGTTCTAACAAATTGCTTCTAATTGGAAAATTATTCACGTTGAGTCAACTGCAAACTTTATTACAACAAAAGGAAGCTACAGTAACAGAAGATTTGAAAAAGAATAAAGCTAGAAAATATGGTTATAGATCCCTCGGAGAATTTTTCAAGCTTTAGTCAAATTAACGCTAGAAAGCAAAGTACAAAAAATAAGGCTGAAACAGAAAGGGGCCACACTAGTGACAAAAAGAGTGAATCTACTTCAGCGACTAGTAAATAAATAAAAATATGAATAAGTACAACAAGAAGAAGAAAAATAAGAAAAGGTGGAAAAAGTGTTGAGTGACCTGAGGAGTAGGCAGATTGGGACCTTAGTGCCGTTTGAAGGTTCTTGTATTTGTGGAGAACAAGACACTGGTACGTGACCAGTGAGGGGGGGTAGGCAGATTGAGACCCCGAATTCGAACGGAACCATATCCCTCTTGATAATAGCTTCAAAGTGGGTGCCGAAACGTCGAGCTTTAAATTCTGCTAAATATATATATAGCTAAGATATTAAACAAAACCCAACAATTACGTAAATCTATAAACTTTGATTTCTATGTATATACTTACAGAATAACCAACGCTAATATAGCAAATATGCTCATATTAATGAAATAGAAAATACCATTGTTGATATTTATTGTTGCATTATATATTTGAGGATAAAGGCTCATAGAAATTATTCCCGCTAGACTGTCTAGAACTCCAGAAGCAGCGTAAAGTTTTCCCAATTCTTGGCGCTCCACCATGAACGACATTAGTGATCTAATCATCGATCCAGAAAGGCTACCAAAACAACTAGTAGTATATGCTGAAAAGTAAAAGGGATATAATTAGATACATTTACTTTTTTTCTCCAAACTTTGTTTCACGTCATTCTATGTCTTTGCTTAGAATTTCCCTAACCGAGCTAATACTATGAAAGCTACAAAAAAATACATTGACACTCACAAATGTAGACACATTACTTTTAAACGAAGAATAAATTCTTACAAATGGCAGTTTAAAAAAACAAAATGGCGGACAAAAAGGTTTATTAAAATCTACCGAATAGATCCGGAGATTAACCAGCCAGTTTTAAAAACGTAGTTTTTCTCAAAATCTTTAATCATCGCATCTAGTCGACCGATTTTAATAAACCTTGATACATTTTGATTTGATTTCGTTTGCTCTATCATAGTTTACCACAATTTGTCCAAGAAAAATAATATTAAAATTGTTGTGACTGAAAAAAGTAAAAAAAAGGTAATTTTTGAACAATTTTTTCAAATGTCCGTAATTTTGTTTTTTTTTTTAATTTTGTAATATGTAATAATATTAATAAAAAAGTCCTCCCCGACTGGGAATCGAACCCCGGTCTCCCGCGTGACAGGCGGGGATACTGACTACTATACTACCGAGGACATGACACAAACGTATTTCAAAATTGACAGTTCTGGATCATACAGTGATTTATTGAGATTATTATTTTGAAATACAAAAGACTAATATAATTATGAACATTTAATAAATAATACAAAACATATCACACAAATAAAAATATTAATAAATATTTTATTATATATATATATATATATATATATATATATATATATATATATATAATATTATATGTATATATATCTTTATATAATATATATAATATTAAATTATATATACAAAAGGAACATTTTATATTCGAGAGAGGAAGAGAGAGAAAATATATCTTCTGCCTCTCTCTTACTCATGATCTTACATATGTAATGATTTCACAGATTCACTCCCATACAAATTTCCAACGTAGAGCGCGCGTATAGAAGTATAACTTCAAAAATTGTTGAAAATATGCCATTTTTTAACATCCTAGATGGTAATAGTACCTTAAATGAAGATTATACGAAAATGATGTATGTTGTACTTATTCCCATAGTAAATCTTGAGTTTAAAGCACCAAACGTAACGATGTTATGCATGAAAACAAAAAGGAGGAAAATATATTTTTTTGCAGCGTAATGTATTAATCTGTCAACATAATAAGCGAGATATTGGCCTTCAGTGTCTTCTATATCGTAAAGGATATTGACAATAAATTAACTATTCTATAACTAACTATATATAAAACATAAATTGGAAAAATTTTCAAAAATGACTATATCAATAAATTGACTTGGATTCTCGATCGAACCTCCGAACAGTAAACATATCAGCAATTAGCGATAATTGATATTTAATATTAGCTTGTTAGTTTGGAAAAAATAAGGAATTTTTTGATTCAAATGTAGAATTTTGTTTATATCTAAAATTAAAACGAAGGTGCAGCGTAAAAGTGTTACTTCTTCTGGACTAAAAACTGTAAGTTTGAGTTTTCTATTTAATCTATAACAAATTAACGGTAAACAACTATTTTGCCGATTTGGCGTGTGGTTAATTATCAGTCCTTCCGGTAATGATCCATTATATGCACCAGGGCCGTATTCAGGTTATTTAGCCCAAGCATGGAAATGGATTCAGCAGCGGGAACTTTCACCATGGACAGTTCTGGCAATCAACTTGTAAAGCAACCATCAAATTTATATTCTACAGCTCTTAATCAACCTACAAATAAATTTACAAACAAAAAACAAGCAATTCTACTTCACTCACTGCCAAACTCTAATATCGAAGTTTACCTTAATGCAGTAACTTCTAAAGTGGATTCCAGAAAAATACATTCTAGTTCTAAAATTAAAAATGATCGTATTTGCATCTTCTTCACCAGTGAACAGACAGTCGATGAGTTTTTAGCAAACGACAATGGAATTGTAGTAATTAATGAAGAACGTATTCAAGCTCGAAGACTAATAACTCCAAATGAACGATTGATTCTAAAGTATGTCCAAGTAAAAGTAAGAAAACTGCAATATCTGGGACATGTCATGAGGGCGAGCGTTATAACTTGACGTAATTAATAATGTAAGGAAGAATACAGGGTAGAAGGAGTCGCGGGAGAAGACGCATCTCCTGGTTAAACAACTTGAGAGCTTGGTTTAACTGCACTTCTGCTGACCTCTTTAGAACAGCGGTATCGAAAGTGCAAATTGCCATGATGGGTGCCAACCTTTTTAGAGGAGATGGCACATGAAGAAGAAGATGTCCAAGTATTCCGCACAGCGTTATAGAAAAACAACTGAAAAACTTAAGCATACATCTAATAACTCCAATTGACTTTCTCAGGATAGGGACTTCAAATCCAGCATTCAAGCATATCTTGAATTTCCGACGAACACTTTTATAGCGCCAACTAATTTCGATAAATTACCTTATTCTATGTTAATTAACCATGAGGATAACCCCTATCGAATTTTCTTTTTCATCGAAAAGCAATCTAGCTACTTATGCAAGCAATAAGGATATTTTGCATCTCAGTGTCCCAATAAAAATAATCAGACTCCTTCAAACAATACCCAAAATATTGTTCATCAAAACTCTTTACAGGAAATACACCAATCAGCTTCCCTTTCGACAATTTTTTCTACACATGCCTCTCCTACTGAAACTGAAACTACAGTACAAAAATCAGCTCCTTTGTCGATAAATTCCTCTACACAATCCTTGCTTACTGAGGCTGAAACGTCTAGAAAAATCATTACCTCTCAATTAAATAAGCATACTCCGATAAGCTGCGACCTACCCAATATGACTCAAATGGATACCTTTGATCTAGATACATCCTCATCCCAGGACCCTAAACTAAACCTATCTGAAATAATATCCCCCCAATAAGAGATAACGAAAATGTCTTCATTGAATCGAAGCCACGAAGCAAAAAACCATAAACTCAACAAGAAAAAAACAGAAACCTAGTAGAAGATCTTGCCAAATGCACCAGTCAATTCTTCAAAGAAAACTTCATAAATGAATACTTAACACAGAAAGAACTTATTGACTTCTTTAAAAATGCGCATGGTTCTTCAGATCCTCTCAGTATCGCCTGAATTTACTCGGAGGATATCAAAGGATTGATAGACTTTCTAAAGAAAATACATCCTATGTTAAGTCCAAGATATCTTAAATCCCGTTGTTCTAGAATTAAAAACAACATTACAGAACAAATTTTAAGTAATACTTCTACGGATAATCCTAGCGATTCATTTGCGGAGACTTATTAACTAAACTATTTTTAATTCTATTATTTAATAGCACCTAAATGGATACCGTACCCATTTAGAAGATCTTAAAGATCTTAAAATTCTTATAAATAAATTTCATCCATCCATCCTATGTTTGCAAGAAACACATTTCAAAGGAAATTCGTGTCACAATCTTAAAAACTTCATGTCCAGACTACGATTAGGACACACCAAGATCACACATGATTTCCTACTACAGAAGTAACCCAAACTTGTAATACGCGTGTGATAGTGATCTAACAGTACATCACTTATTAGTGGAGTGTCCTTTATATGCATTTGAAAGACAATATGAACAGTTACCTACAACAATAAAAGACATTCTAAGTGAACACAGTGACCGCAATCGTACCATACTTTTTTTTGGTTTCCTCAGGACTAATTAACAAAATCTAATTGTTCTCTTTATTTTTTTTTATTTATGGTATCTGTAAAATCGACCATTGCTAATAACCCTTGTGGTTGAAGTAGTTTCAAATAATAAAAAAAAAATAGACTTGAAAGTACTATGAAAACATTTACAGATATCGAGTTGGTTGGCAGTAACCAACTTTAAAAAATTAAAATTAAAGACAGAACACTCAGCAATCACAATAAATTTAATAAAACAGCAAGGTAGGTATTACAAAAATACTGAATATAGAAATCTTACAAGTCCTCGGTTAATTTTTAGATGAAGTATTAAATAAAACGGAAAATGTATTCTAGGAATTTTGATGGGTGATCCAATTAAAACGTTTAAGAATAATTTAATCTTACCTGCTATTACAAAATAACTATTAGTTGCCAATGCCAACAGGAGACTTGATGCAGCAGCCGTTAAAAATGACAACAGGGTAAGCGGCAATTCTTTGATTTTTAGTTTCTTATATAAAACTGTAGTCCCAAACATGGTTCCTATAATGGATACAATACTGCTATAGCAGCTAGCGTACGTAATTTGTGGTAACGTCCAGGAAACTTTTTCTCTTACATAAAGCGTTTTGAGAAGAAACTCTCCTCTTACAGCAAAGGAACAAGTCGTAGTGATTGCCGTAAATATAAGAACATAGTGTCTCCCTTCCCTCTTCTTAAACGGGACTTTTAAGATCTCTGTGATATTTATCGACGAAACCAATTCTTTGCAAGATGGCATCTAAAAAAATATAAAGACTAAATATTTATATAGAATAACTATGGGATATTAAAAAATAGAAATAAAATCTACAATTTTGTCGTGCACGTAATTTGGCATTTCGAGACCAATTTTTCCAGCAGGATGGGACAACTTGCCATACTGCTGTCGCAGTTTCTTAAATTTTTTCAGGGACATTTTCAAAACAAATTCATTTCACGATTAACTGACTTCCTCTATCCTGCACATTCTCCAGACTTAACATCTCCAGACGCATACATTTGGGGCATGACTAAAACTGCTGTTTTTAAACGGGCACCACAAACCATCAATGAGTTAAAGCATGCCATTAGAGCCTTCTTCGCAGACTTAAGAAAACCTTTACTCCATAACATTACGATAAATCTGGAATATCGGTATAAAGTCTATCTTGAGAAAGGAGGAGCTCATTTAAAACATGTTATAGAGTGTCAATAATATGTATTTTTTGAAACAATAAAACAATTACAAGTTAGTACTGCTTATTTTGGGCTATACTGTATAATCTCTCTCCTACGGCGCTACTGCTCACGTCAGGCCCTGTCATTTCCCAGAATCGGTTTCCAAGCATCCCTTTCCTTGGCTAATCTCCTCCAGTTATCCACCCTCATGATCTCTTTAGTATGTTAGGTTCATTTCTTCTTAGGTTTAGGTTCTTTCTTCGTTTTTCTACCGGTTCCTTGAATGTTCTACTGGCCGACATCCACCATAGTTCTACTAAGTGTTCTAAGCTCCTACTAGGTGTTCTATTATTATCTATTTTTATAAGGTGACCGCCAAGTGCAATCTTTGTATTTTTTCATAATCGACTATAGAGGATTCTTTGTAATATTTGTATTAATATGGTTTATTGTTTTTTTGTGTCATGATCCATGTTTCTTCGCCATATGTTGCTATTGGTCTTATGATGGTTTTATATATTTTGAACTTTACTTCCCTATGGATGTCATTGGCATTTTCTTTAAGAGACTATTTCTCCATTCCTCGTCGGCCCTGGCCTTACCTTCCAGTGGGGTTGGTTACCCAATCTACGGTAAGGTTGCTCAGGTTTACCGCGGTTTACCCGTGAACCCCGACTAATTAGACCGGTGATAGCATCCGGAGTAGAAGTAATATGTCTTACGAAAAAAGATGAAAAAAAAAACTAAGAACAATTGAAAAAAAAATTATGAGAAGAATATACGCCCCAATAAAGACAGAACAAGGAAAATATAGAAGACTCATGAACCATGAAATAAGAAATATTGCTGAAGGAGAAGACATAGTCAAATTTATTAAGGCACAAAGACTGAGATGGTTTGGACACATACAAAAAAGAGAAACCTTAATTAGGAACATAATAAACTGGTTACAACCAACAGTAAATCATCGCTCAAGGAATATTGAGCGATATTGAACCTATACTCTACCAAGAGTCATCGGCCCATTTATATATATATACATATATATATATATATATATATATATATATATATATATATATATATATATATATACATATATAATATGTTTTTTATCGGTTGGAGTCAACAAAAGGGGCTGCTGGTAAACTATTCTTTATGTCAAGCTTTCAATTGTGTTTACAATCTTTATCAAGAGCTTCTAAAAAAATACAAAAAATCTTACAAAGTGAAACTAAAAAAATAAATTTTAACTCACCAAATAAAATTAGTTTTGCTTGTAAATCTAAAATGCTAAATATCTTAAAAACTATTTTAAAAAATATCCAATGAATGTTTCTTTAAATTTAGTAATTTTGAAAAACTTTTTTAACAAAAATAATTAAATTTATAAATTATTTAGAATAGCGACCAATTACAAATAAGCCTTAATGTCATGAATGCCAACTTACAATTTTCATTTTTGACAATTATATTGAAAAAAAAAAATAAAATTTTGTTTAAAATTCTTTTTTATTTAGTAATAAAAAAGAAGATTTATTCATCATTGATAGATGTCTAAACAATGTAACAAGTATATGGAATATTAAATTAAAATGTTATATTTTAGTGAATAAACTATAGAGAAATAATATAATTATAAATTTTGGTTAGATTTTGAATTTCTGATCTTTTGTTTAAATTATTATCACTTCTGCTAATACAAACCATTTCTAAAAAAGTCCTTTTGAATGTATTACTTTCATTACATAAAATTTTAATCTTATCAAAATCCATAATAATATGGTCTTTGTCGAGTACATGGTCTGCTAAAGCACAAGATAATATAATGCATAATCGATCATGTAATTATTAACTATTAACAAAAATGAAATATATATGATGACAAGTATGAATTTGATGGTTATATGATCTTTACAGATATGGCCGTCGCAGTTGATATTTCTTTGTCGATAATAGTGTTTAGAT
Source organism: Diabrotica undecimpunctata (assembly GCF_040954645.1). NCBI lineage: Eukaryota > Metazoa > Arthropoda > Insecta > Coleoptera > Chrysomelidae > Diabrotica > Diabrotica undecimpunctata. Next base: position 139,716,549 of record NC_092803.1, on the reverse strand, counting down.
AACATAAACTTACATTATACGTCATAAAAAATTAAACAAAAATCATTAAAACATGTTTGTTAATAAATTCACTGTAGGAATAGAATATATTATACTCCATAGGTCCTATTTAAATAAAAAAAATTGAAAACTTGTAGAAAAGCGTTGATTGACACAACTGAAACTTAATAAAGACCAACATAATGCTCCGTCGCCGCAGCTTATTATGTATGAAACAGACATTCATAGTGAGAATGATCATGAATCAGTAATATATATTACTTTTAATATTAATTTTAAATTCTTTTATAGAAACTTATTAAGTATTCTGTCCATTTTGTAAACATTTTACATACCTAATTTTTCAAGTGTATAACCGCCTTCCAATATCAAATAAAGTGTAGATAGACATTTTTATATTTATAAGATAAATTTATTAATACTTACCCTAGTTTCAGTGTGAAGAGATTCAGGTAGCAAAATGATTACGTACAAAACACTTATAACTAACATTGTGGTTGATATTAGATAGACCATCGTATAACTAGTAGCGTACAATAGGTAAGAAGAAGCGAGACTTGCAATTATATTGGCAAAGGCCATCGATACATCATAAAGTCCCATTCTGCAAAAATAGATTTTTATGAGTATTTACCATATAAAAGATAAATAACGTTATATTCATACGCACTATAACTCCAGCCAATAAAAAATGAAATGAGTCATACGCGTGATGACATAAGTTTATCGTATAGATAAATTTCTGTAAGAAATATATCCAAGTGTTGCTACGCCACTGGTAGCAATTAACTTACACGTCTTAAATTTTACCTGGATAAATTCTCTAGAAAATTCTCATGAAAGTCGAAAATGTATTCAAAAGATATTTTTACCCACAGATTAACTTTCTACGAGCAATTCCCAAAATTTCCCTCTTTAAAAGAATTCAAAAGGTGGGTTTTACCTACCTCTGTATAAAAATATCGAAGTTGTCCCCCGTCCCCCGCAAATCCCTTGGAATAGTCAGGCATTAAAATCAGAATTTTATGTAGTTAGTATAAAATTGTATCCCAGCTGAGCTGTTCGCTTCTTTGAACTTTCGCATATTAGTTATTGTTACATAGCTTATAGTTAAAAGCTGAAGGCTTATTCTTAATCAAGTATTCTAATATTGAAGAAAACATCCTTAGTTGAAGTGATAATTATTAGTAACATTTTAATCTGTGTCAGTGCGCGTGTAGTGTGTCGCTAGTATAAGGTGGACATTGATCGGCGGTTTTATTTCAAGAACTTGTGCTAAAATTTTGGCTAGATATTAACTTAGTTGTAGTAACATTCAATTATTAAACTACGTATTGTGTACACTCTTGTGTTCTTATTTCCCACGCCAGTGGGTGGTCCTTCAAGTTGGAAGTGATTACATTACTTACTACGCTCTAAATGGTAGCAAGATCGCCATCCTAATTTGTTGAACAAATGTCTGTTTAATTCTACCAATTTAGGTGCTCCTGAGTTTTATCAAGAAGCGTGTCAGTAGCGAAGAATTTATTTTTTATTTAGCGTATGGCATACTAAGAACATACAATTAAAAGCAATAGAAAAGGTTAAATGTTGTATTACAAATAAACATCTAATATATTAATATACATAATCTAAAACATTTTCGGTCGCATTCAGGAATTCAATCTTCTTAATTTTTCTTGCTGTTCTGTCAATATATTACCCTCCCTGTTCAGTTTCTGATAAAATTTTCTTATCTCTTTTGGCTTACTTAGTTCTTGTATTTCTTGAAGTACTTTGTTCATATTTTCTCTATTCTTTCTACGGTGGATTTTCTTTTTTTCTTTACGTGGTTTTTCATATTCCTCCTCTGCTTGTCGAGTTCTGTTCCCCTGTTGCATCATTAAATCTGCTCTGTGTTTATTTTTGTTATAATCTGACATCTGACAAATCAGTTATTCGTTCTTGTTTTTTTTTGTTTACCTTTCATGCCTAGTAATTCTTCAGCTGCTTCTTTCATGACGTTTCTGTACCCTTCTCACTCTTCATCTATGTTTTCATGTTTTAGTCTGTTTTCTAGTTTGATGTTTATATTTTGTTTATATTCTCCATTTTGTTCGCATCTTTGAATCCTTGTACATTGTGTCGTTTATCTGTAGAATCTATTTACTTTTTTATGTTTAAAATTCTGGCCTCCACCCTTTTCGACAGTCTATCTATCATATTTATTGTAAGTCGGTCCGGTGATTTCCAGGTGACTTTATGTGTATCTTTTCGAGCAAAGATACAATTACACAATCGATTCCAAAAAAACTACTATAAAACAGAAGACCTTTCTGAAATCAGAGCATCAAAAATATTAAAAATTCGTTATTCCTCAAGCACCAATTTTTTTTATTTTGTCCGACTGTGTTATCATTCCTGTTCCATACCATGCAAGTTAAATGTTTACTTTGTATTCCAGTTCTTCCTTTAGCAAAATTTTCAGTTTTTTATTGAGCTTGTAAAGTGAAGGTATTTGCTTCATTGCGAAGTTGCAGCAACCGTTGATTTAGCTGCTAATTCAGCTGTTGATTCATCGGTTCTGTCTTTATTTTGATGTGTAAAGACATAATGTCAGGACATTGATTAATTCCGCTATTAAATAGACAAACTCAGATATTTTGACACTCAAGAGAATTAAATTTTTCTTAGAAATAACCTTCAAATCTTGATAATTGCCTTTTGTTCTGGTAACTGACGACTACATAGGATCAGTTGCGGGAAGGATTGTATTTGTAATAATATGATTTAAGAAAACTTATTTTATAAACTAAACCTAATGTATTATTTTTATGATTATAAGCAGATATATAATATTCTATTGTTACAAGTGACTAGCTAGGAAACATACAGTGTGTCCGTAAAGTATGGAATAAATTCGATATTTCCTAAATGAAAAGCCTTTTTAAAAAAATCAAAAACTTATTCTTTTGTCGATTTTTAAATTTATTGTTCTACATTTTACAATAAAATTTCATTATACAAGGTGATACACATTATAGTGACGACGTCATCGGCTCTTTTTTTAAATGTAACACCCCGTATTTTAGGACATTTTTAGATCGATAAAAATGAGCTGATTCCAAAAAAGTATAATACTGGGGGTCTAACGGATATAATTTGAAAGATATGCGCTTAGAAAATTAATTTTTATTGATTTATAATATTAATAAATTATAAATAAATTATAATAAATACCTTGAAAGTAATACAGTAATTAATACATGACTTAATCTTAAATGTTCGAATTGTAGCCCTTGTTGTATTTGGCAGTAACCCAAACGTTGTACAAATTCTTGTAGAACCTTGTTTAAGCTTTCTTGAGAGATATTGTTTATTTCTTTACGAATTCTTGTTTTTAAGTCCCCAATATTTGCAGGTTTCGTTTAATAAACAACATTCTTTAAATGACCCCACATAAAATAATCCAAAGGATTGAGGTATGGCGACCTCGCTGGCCATTCAGTATGTCCACGTCTTCCAATCCGCTTGTTCGGAAAAATTTCGTTTAGGTACCTTCGAACTTCGAAAGCATAATGCGGAGGCACACCATCCTATTGAAATCATAAACTTTTATCAAAACCTGCAAGATTAATTGTACTGGGGAATAAATTAACTAAAGTAGGTACGAGATAATCACTTAAAAACTGAAGGTATGCTGGCCTGTTTAAATTACCTTCGAAATAGTAGGGTCCAATGATTTTATTTCTTACAATGCCAGCCCATACGTTTACCTCTTGCGGGTATTGTGTATGATGTTCCCGCATTCAGTTGGAGTTTTCTTTTGCCCAGTATTTACAATTCTGACGGTTGACCTCGCCAATTAATTTGAATGTAGCCTCATCAGAAAAAATAATATTTTGAACCAAGAGAGAGTTTCGGTGACTGTTATCCATCATTATTTCGCAAAATTGTATTCTTTTATCTGGATCATCCTCGTTTAATTCCTGTACAACTGTGCATTTTACTTACTTTACTTACTTTTACGTTCTGTTCAATCTTACTTACTATTGACTGCGTGATGGCATTTCTGGATATTTATCATTAAAAAAATTATACACTTCCATCTGAGTTCGCGATTTGTCTCCATATCCAATCATCATGAGTATTTCAATTCCTTGCTTTACACTCAAAGTCATTTCTACTTAAAATTAATTCTAAGCAATAATACAGAACATTCACGAATTAATACAATTATTGTACGACTTAATTGTTATTGAACGTTACTAAAAATAACTACAGTTTACCAAAAACTAGAAGTAGGCTCCTTTTTGCAATTGATAATAAATAATTTATTTTCTAAGCGCATATCTTTAAAATCATATCCATTAGACCCGAGTATTATACTTTTTTGAAATCAGCTCATTCTTATCGATCTAAAAATGTCCTAAAATACAGGGTATTACATTTAAAAAACAGCCGATGACGTCACCACTGTAATGTGTATCACCTAGTAGAATGAAATTTTATTGTAAAATGTAGAACATTAAATTTAAAAATCGACGTGTTTTAGACTTTTTTTAAAAAAGCTTTTCATTTATTCTATTTACGGACACACTGTATATATTCTTTATTATAATCCATTTGGATTTTTTAATTTAATTTTTTAAATAAATATTCCACTTACAACAGAAGTTATTTACTTCTATGTTTGAGTTTTTTAAACATATTTTCTTACGCGCCGCCAATGATCGAATTCCAAAATTTCCGAGAATTCATGATTGACACGTGATTTTGACTATTTTCTACCAGTTACGATGCGTGATTTTGGATGACAAATTTCAGTTTTTGTTTACTAGAGTTTACGAGATAAGTGATCCATTCAAGAATGACGCAGTTGACGTAAGATATCTATATTTTTTAGGTCCATACTTATAATTTCCTAAATTTTTCTGGAGTTTCTGGTAAAAATCCATCTTTGCCAAACTTCCCTTCTTATCATTTAACTTTTTTTTTCGGTTCTTCTTCTGGTACTCATAAGAGCAATTCTTGTCTGGTGTGTCTTAGTCTCGCGGGATGGATATTTCTTGCTTCAGTAGACTGAAGCAAGTAGATGAGTAAGTTAAGGTAGGGTCTCAGTTCCGTCGGGAACGCGATGTCAGGGGACAGATATTAAAGTGGCCTGAAGTGGCTTCTTATCTACTACTATTCAATATTTATTCTTTGCTCATTTAAAGTTATTCAGGATTTTTTTCATTTGTATTTTACCAAAATACATGCTGTGATCAGTTGTATACTTTTTAGCAGTTGTAAAGTCTATATATAACTTTTGACAATATACTATTCGTATTACGAAATGTTTATTTATGTTGTTCTTTATGAACAAAATTCTGTTTAATATCTGGTATAATGCTTTTCATCTATTGTAAAATAATGAATAGATGGAGATGCTTTTCATCTCGACTTCTTTTCCAAGCTGTATCTAATGATACCAAAAAGTTGAAATACGTATTATACAGTGGCAAATACAAGAAGTATAAATATTTTTGTTCGCCTATTCTTGATATGGTTTCTGGTGTTACATATATATTTTAAAATTACAACTTGAATAATCTAAAAATCGAATCGCATAAATTTAAGCTTTTCTTAAATTTTTATATTTTAGTCAAAATATTAAATCTATAGACGAAGAACAATAATAAGAAAACATCTCGGAACTGGTTATACTCTAATGAGTTAAAAGGGGTTGAATATTAGCATTAGATTATGTAGATTTTACATAGATATCAAGGTTCAAAATCATACTTACCTAAAAACTCTTGTCTTTGGACTTGTTGTATCTGCCAAATACAAGGATACTAGAAGAAATACTGTACCAAACCCTCCAGTCAAAACCGACGGCATTGCGGTAGCAATAAAATACCAAGGTGAGATATTTTCAAAATACGCAATCAATGTATTTAGACCATTTGATATTGTAAGCCCTAAAAATGATAAATTATGATATTATTTGAAGAGTATTCATCTTGTGTTCTTATTAATTTTGTTTCGTTATCCACATAATATGATGCATATATGCATAATGATTTATAGCTTAGACAATAGGATGACCATGGTACAAAGTTTTTATATTTTAGCGAAGTAATGGTTTTAAAGGCAAATGGGCTCCACTTTGTAATCGTAATTTATGTGGTATGGTGCTCAAACTAAGTAAGTTTTGCAGATTTTCTTGCCTTGAAAATACACGGGTTCTAAGGAGCACACCAATAGCCCCTCAAATTTTCAATAATTTTCAATGTTTTAGACATTATAGAGAGCAGACTGACAGGAATATAGGACTTGAATTGAATTTATTTGGGCTATTTTCCAAACTAGGTAAAAATATACTGTTTTTAATACCTTGTGTTATATAGTGTTTAAGATAAAGTAGGGCTTTTCTTGGTAATTCCTTTAAGATTCATACGGTAATTAAGTCATACCCAGGGAACTTTTATGGTTTAATCGGGGGATGCGAAGGTTGGAGAATTGAGGGCGTTCTATTTGCCTGTTTGCATTCCAGAGTGAATACTGGAATATTTAATTATGCTTTTTACTGCTCTGCAGCTCTATTCAGCTGGTCTTTCTTGTGGTGCTCTCGTCAGCTGACATCTATCGTCTTAATATCATTTTTCAATTATTTTTTGTTTGATTGTATTGGATAATTTGTGAGTAGGGCGATTTATTTCCTTGATTATCATTTATTTTTATACAGCTTCTTGTATGGATCGGTTAAAGTATTCTGTGGCATTGTTAATTTCCAGATTTGCTTTTAGTTAGATATGTAGTTTTAATTTATTAATTAGTAATTATCTGAATTGTTTCCAGTTTGCGTGTTTGTTATTTAATGTAGAAGTTTTTGTGAATTCTTTTTGAACTTACTTCTATTAAAACAATAGAAAAGTCAGAAGACAGATCATAACACGATGAAGCCCTTAGTTGATTGGTTGGCAAACCCATAGTATACCAAAATCTACTAGATTTGGTACTTTATTTCTATCGGTAGGCCAGTAAGTAGGTTTACAACTGGATATGTGTTTAATATAGTTGTCTTCCATATACATATAAAGTTGTCGCTTTTGGAGCAATAGTCTAGATCCCCAGTGGGTATGTTTAGCGTTGTAGTCTCTATCTGCCAAGAATCTGTTTTCAAGAGATCTGAAAAACTGTGTGCATTATTTTTTATTTACGTTACGTCGTGGTGGACAGTAGATGGCTGTTATTATAAATGGTCCTTTCCGATTCATCGAATATGGTGGTGACTTACAAATAATCTTCAGTCTTCTAGAGGTTTGCTATGCTTGTGGTGCTTAATTGAGTTCTTGATTATAACTGAAGATCCACCGTGTGCCGTACCATCTGAATAACTAGTGCTGTATATCACATACTTGGAAATTTGAAATAACTGCGGTTGGTAAAATGGATTTCAGATACCAGGATTATGTAAATTTTCTTGATATTATGAATGCTTTGACTTCTTGGGCATATTGGGTTAGCCTGTCGACATTCCAGAGTGCCATTTTTAGAAACTTGGTAATTTGGATAGTGCAGCTACCACTGTACTCAAAAGGTTTATAATTGTACTCACCTCAAATATATATCTTTGGTTTCGTATGATGTCTGGCTTTCGGGCTGCCTCAAACTTGTGCTAGGGAGTTCCTGTTGTTTGTTTGACATAACCTCAGTATATGTATGCTATGTTGTAAATATTGTTAAGGTTTAATATTGTTAGAGCTACCTTGCTTTGCATTTCATTCAGTTGATCTTTATTTTCTTAAGCATTGAGTCGCGTGGTATTTTCCTATGATTGCAATATTCCTCAGTATTTATATACCATTGGCACCTAATGCATTTTGGTATGTCTTCTTTCTGTCGCGTTGGTTCAAATTTTATTTTGTGATTAGGTAGAAGCTCTAGACCATATATGGTTTTATTGTTTGGTACTCGTTTAAGATCAATAAAAAACTAGCTCCAATTTTCCGCAACAGGGACCATGCCTTACGGCTTAATTTTTTGAAGTCAAGGTTTTCGACTATCTATTCATTTTTGGCGTCTAGCTATTTCGATGTTGTGTGAGAGCTCGTCGGTTATTTCTCGGTCACCTTTCAAGAAACTGGGCGTATTAGTCTTCACGTTTAAGTCTATTCGGGCACATATTCAATACCCCCTAGGGATTGGTATTTGGTAATTTTTGCTGGTTGGTAGGATCCTGCTCAAGATGTGGTATAGTTGTTGGGCAATTCTTCCAGTTCGTTTTTTCAGATTATACCTAGTTCGCGGATATGATCTGAATACTGGGATTGACATGCCGATGATGATAAGACAGGATGTTGAGTAAGTGAGAAGTCTGCAATGACACTTCTCCCAGCTGTTAGTTGTCTATCATTGGTATCTTTTAAACACATCATTTTAGACAAATCATATGTTTGGGTTATATTCTTTTCTCCATGCAGTTGATTTAAATGTTCCCCTGTCTTTGGAATCAAAAACTAGATATTTGTTTTAGCCTTTGGTTATTCGAATATTGCTTCCCCATTTTAGTTGTATACCTCCACATTTCCTGGTTGCTGTTGAAGTCGGTAATGTATATAGTACGGTATGGATGTGTCTTTATCAATTTCGGTTTCCATGCAGTCGCTGGGGGTTTATATATGTTGTTTATAAATGCCTCATATTTTTTGCCAAAAGCTAAAATAGAAATTTTATGCTACACGTTTTGAAAATTAGACTCTAACAATGGAAATAACAAGTGATATCATTTGCAGCAAAATGCAAAAAATACATACGAAAGTTGCACTCTTCACCTTTTCACTCATTTCGATTTTTGTTGATACGACATTCTGATAAAAAAATATCGAATTTTTACCATCGAGTTATAAATATTATTTAAATGTTAAAGATGCAGAAAAAGTGCTAATAAACATTTTTTTTAAGTTATCTCAGCTATATTTCTTGTTTGATTTTTTTTACGGCGTACAGGTTCTTCTTGGAACATCGATGTTTTCCGTTTATCCCCATCCCGTACAAGGAGAATTTTAGGGGAAAGCCCGGCATGGGAATAGAACATTTTTTTACATCTTTTATGGGGTCCCAAAATTTATATTCTCGCCACAATTGAGCTTGTGTCATTTTCGTCGCTGACGCCTAGTGTAACCCGTCAATAGAAGTTTTCATTACCGTCAGTACTCGTTAGAATGCAACACATTTTTTTCCTATTGTTTTTTTTTTAATTTATACTGTTTCGAATACACTCTTTCATAAAATTTTACATTTTAACTTTGAAAACATGCATAAATAAATATGTATATAAATAAAATTACCTGCAAGACATACAACTAAAAATGGTTTTCGTCCAATTTTATCAGATACTATTCCAACAACAATACTAAATATAATTGGAAAAATCGATTCCGATACCACCATAACAGTTTCAATATTATTAACTGTCGGTTGAACTAACGGTTCTAGTTTTTTTGTAATATTATTACTTTCGTTTCCCAACATTTCACATTCTGATTTATTGTAATTCAATATAACGTAACATGTCCTGTACATAAAAAGATTTGTTGAAATTGGACCTAAAAATAAATTTATCTTTATGTTTATATTATATAGAAAATACAAATATTTCTGAACATAGTAAATAAATTAAAAACGATAGAGTGGCCTACAAATAGGCCTACTTTATTCATCGTAGACTTTTGCCTCGGGAGGGGAACTTCCAACTGGAGGTGAGGGGTACTTTCAATGAAACAACAACCAAAAGACTTCTTGGATGGGGGGATTTCCCCATTTTCCCTCCATGTGAATCCGCCACTGGGTAAAGAAGGTGTGTGAAGTTGTTCGTGTCTTCTTACCTTTGCTGTTAAAAATAATGCTCAAGCATTGCATGTTGTGACCTTAAACGTATATCTTTTTTGCTTCAAGTTTTTGGCCGTGCCATAGAATGCTTAATTTCAACAAAATGAGAAGAGTTCTATGTACCAGGGATTTAAAACTGGAACTAAGAGTTAGGGTGGCGAGGTGCTATATTTTTTCGACTTTATTTTATGGAATGGAATCTTGGACCTTGAATGCGACATCAATGAAAAAACTGGAATCATTTGAGCTGTGGGTGTACAGAAGAATTCTGAAAATATCATGGACAGAACACGTCACAAACAAAGAGGTTCTGGGAAGGATGAACAAAGAAATGGAAATTTTAAATTCAATCAAAACAAGAAAATTAGAATATCTCGGACATATTACACGTGGAGAGAAATACACCTTGCTCCAACTGATTATGCAGGGAAAGATCCAAGGAAAGAGAAGCATAGGTAGGCGTAGAATGTCATGGCTGCGCAACCTGATGAGAGAGTGGTACGGATGTACATCAAATGAACTTTTCAGAGCAGCCGTCTCAAAAGTCCGAATAGCTATGATGATTACCGACCTCCGCCGCGGAGATGGCACTTGAAGAAGAAGATAGAATGCTTACGAGAGTTTCTGGACTAGACATCCTACTAACCTGGGGAATTACAGTTTTAAAACTGAAATCAATTTAAAGGGATGTAGCAAATAAAACTTTACCGTTGCCAAATTGGTTGGTGAGTTTCCCTATTTTATGACTAATTAAATGATATTAAGCATTCCGGTTCAATATATACTGATATGAAGAGTTAAGTCCGTATCGCACGGACAAATATTTGATCAAACTAGTTTGACCAAACCAAACCAAAAAATTGACAGTATAACGTCTGAATTTGATCAAATCTTTTAAAAATAGAGGATTTTCTATTTTCTAGGACAGTTTGAACAAACTTTAACTTTAATTGGTCGAAAAATATCTAAAGACAAATGACAATCTGTTAGAGATAACGTGATGAAATTCATTTTCCTTGGTTGACAGTGTGCGGTTTATTTGTCTTTCTATTTTGTTAAGTATAAAATAAAAATAGAAGTTTAATATATCTTTGCGTCAGGAACAAGTTTCTACATAATTATTGATTTATATCGAGAAAGAAGCTGTTTATATAATGTGAATCATCAACATTATTATAAAAAATCCTTTCAGTCTTTTTATTTTCGTTTTGGATTAGAAAAAATTTGAATCGTAAATAAAGCACAAGCTACTAATAAATGAGCAAAAAAGATAATTAATTTCATAGACATACGTCAATGTGATCAAATTTGAATGATCGTGTGACAGGTACAGTTTTAAAATTTGAACAAACTAGAATTACGTCGTCGTCGTTACGTCAGTTTGCCTAAACTAGTTTGATAAAATATTTGACGGTCTAACGGCGATTTTATATTTCCTTAATTTCAGATCTTACAGTTATCTCGCTGATATTCGGTTGCTACAGCCTTGTTTGACATTCGACAGGAGTATCACGTGAATGTTAGTAAAAAAAAGAAAAACTAGATGCGTATCTAAAAGAATAACCTATTACCGTATGCCCATGAAAAAAGTACGGTCTTTTTAGCTTATAAGTGAATATATTATACCTCCCTATGATGTTGAATGGTGTTGATTCGTTTTTCATCAGAAAAAAAGACCAAAAAAGACATGTTAAGGTGGTCACTTGGAAGACCTATGCTCCATAATAAGTGATAAAATAAAGAAGAAGAAAAATCGAATAGTAAAATACAATTTGCATTTTATTTTGTATAGAGTTAACACCTGGATATCTGGTTAAATTGGGGCTTTTAAAATATCTTCTTTTTCCTCTTTATAAGCAATTCTGCTTATTCATTGGCGAAATGATACCTCTATGGAAGGTTGTCACTCCATATTTTGCGCGGTCCTTTGATACTTCTTCTACCGATTGGGGATTTATCTCTTGCTATTTTGACCACACGAGTTCCTCCATTCTGCTTTTGTGATTATTCCATTCTTTTTGTATGTTTGGTGTCCATTCGTTTATACATTGTACGTTACATTTTCCTTCAATGTCATCACTCCCCTTTCGATCTCTTAGCCTATCCCCTGTAATTCTTCTCAGTACTTTCATCTCTGCCGTTTTCAGTAGTATATCTGGCTATATCCGTTCTTGTTTCTGATGCATATGTTATTATTCATCTTACACTGGCTATATAATTTCCTGACTTCATCTCAGTCTATTTGCTTTTTATACTTGATATATCACTTCTTTGTCCACATTGTTTGCACATCTCGGACATGCTGGACAGTGTAATTCCAATGTATTTTATTTCGATTACTTATTTAATACTGATACCATCGATTACTATTTTACACCTGATAGGTCCTTTGCTGATTACTATTGTTTTAGTCTTCTCAATTGAGATTGTCATATTAAATTCTTTTGCTCTTATGTTAAATCTGTGGATTACGTTATTATTATTATTAACTTTATCTTGGGCTTATCAATAATACTTTGTCTCTGCTTAACAAAGTATTTTTACTTCTTTGTTTCCCATTCTGTATCCTCTTCCTTTGTTGACAATTTTGATGATTTCATTCATGATTAAATTGAAGAGAACAGGGCTTAATTAGTTCGCCTATCATATTCCGCTACCTGTGACTATAGATTCTGTAAGTTGTCCATCTATTCTGATCTCCATTTTCTTGTTTTGGTAGATGTATTAAATAGTTTTTATGATATCCAGGGGAAGTTTTCTCTTATGCAGAAGATGCATTACATATTTGAGTTTTACTCTGTCAAATTAATGCTTTTTTCAAGTCAATAAGATACAAAGATACAAGTCAAGTCAATAGCAGCAATGCTAGTCTATTCCTAGATCTTGTATAGATCTTCCAGTACGAAAACTGTGTTGTTCATCTGTTAAACTTATCCTCGGATTCATTATTTTTTGTGAGATTTTAGGGCAGTATTTAACTTCTTTAGTTTTCTGGCTGTTTTTTATCTTCTTTTTTAAATAGTAGAATTAGTTCTCTAGTTCTTCATTCTTCCGGTATTTTATAATTGTGTCAACTCATGTTATTAATTGTTCTGCCATTGCTGCTTCACAATATTTCAGTAGTTCGTTTGGTATTCCGTCTTGACCTGCAAGTTTTCTGTTGTTCAGCTTTTCAAGTGTTTTCAAACTTCCTGTGTATTCATAGTAACTTCTTTATTTGTAGTAGTTTCTAGTGTTGTCGACTCTAGCGTTATTTGTTCTTTCTCTGCATAGAGCTTTTTTAGATATTAAGTTTATTCTTTATTAGTCTATTAGTTCCTCTACCTCCATTCTTTGACCTCTTATAAAGAGCTATATTTCCTTTTGCAGACCATAAAAATTATATTTCATTTCTATCGAAAAACCAGTGATCATGTTTTATTCTTCTTACAAGTTTGTGTGTCTAGTTTCGTTTAAAATGTCAAATGTAAAAAAATGAAGAAGAAAAATCTAGTAGTAAAATACAATACGCATTTTAGTTCGCGGGCTTTTAAAATGTCGATTCTTTGCTGTCGGCGAAAAAAATTTTCAAGACTAATACCAAATAAAATTAATAAAATTTATGGGGAATAATAAATTATAAAGTAGATTATAACAATAAATATTGGAGATAAATTTTAACTAGATACGTTAAAGAGCACGGCCAAAAAGACTTTACTCTCGTTTATTTATAAATGTACACATAAACTGAAGAAAACAAAGAGGCATTTCAATAGTTATCGTCGGTTTGTATATATGAAGACGCATCAAACAAGCAAAAACTTTCCAACAGATATTCAAATACTATGCTAATAACTAGACATTTTATAATATAATATTCAAATTTTCAATCAAATGTACCAAAAAATTAGAAAGCAAATAAACACAAGGAAAAAATTTGGACAAAGATACTTACCCAACAAAATTTGACTAATAACACATAGTAATAGGGGAATTTCCACAGGAAAAAAAAACTTAGAGCTCATTTTCAACACAATATGAGAAAACAGGTTACTTGAGATCTAATATAACTACTACATCCAAAATAAAAGTGTTGGGAATATATACCCTTATCATAGTTGGTAAAAGATAATCTTTAATTTCATGCGTATACTAACTTTAATTACTTTTTTTTTCAACAACTATGTAAAACACTTCAATTTTAATATGTTTATAAATATCTCAATTGTTGTTTGAAAGTACTTTGATATGCAGATTGCTTTGTTTTAAAAACTTTCATTGAATTTTCTGATAAAAATTACTATTTATTTTTATATATGAAAATATTCCATCATAGGTAAGATTGGCCAGGTGTTTATCCTACCTCAGGTTTTTATATTTGTAATTGGAAAACTATGTAGGTATGTCGAGTGGTTTGATTTCAGCTCTCCCAGAGATATTTAAATATTTATACTAAAATAAATTTATTTTGACGTTTAGATTTTTCCTTCAATGGATGACGAAAGAAATTTTAGATTTAATGGAAGAAAGACGTCGATATACAAACAAAGATAATCAGATGTACAAAAAAGTGAATAAACGGATGACGAAAGAAATTTTAGATTTAATGGAAGAAAGACGTCGATATAAAAACAAAGATAATCAGATGTACAAAAAGGTGAATAAACGGATGACGAAAGAAATTTTAGATTTAATGGAAGAAAGACGTCGATATAAAAACAAAGATAATCAGATGTACAAAAAAGTGAATAAACAAAGAAATACACGTTTTAACACACATAAAAAATTAAAGAATTAACTTACAACAATAGACCAAGAAAACCGGGAATACTGAAAGATGTAAATGGGAAACTTGTATTGAATACTAACGCCAAATTAAAAAGATGGACAGAATACATCAATGAACTGTTCAAAGACAATATAACAGAACAGATGGAGATATAAGTAGAAGAGGATATGGTTTTAACGATATTAAAAGAGGAAATTAAAACGGCATTAAAAAACAGCAAAAATGGTAAAGCAGTAGGTCCAGACCAAATTCCTATAGAAACCTTAAAATGCATAAATGATGAAACCTTAGACATTATAGTAGACTTATTTAACTCAGTATACAAAACAGGACACATACCGAAACAATGGTTACTTTCCCCCTTTTGTGCTATCCTTAAAAATACAAACGCTAAATATTGCAGTGAATACAGAAAAATATCACTAATAAGTCACATTCTCAAATTATTCCTGAAAATAATACATGGTCGTATAAATAAAAAACTGGAAGAAGGAATAGATGATAGTCAGTTTGGATTCAGAAACGGACTAGGATCCAGAGAAGCGTTATTTGCTTTTAATGTGTTAGCTCAAAGATGCATGGATATGACTGTTAATGTGCATGTTTGTTACGTTGATTTTGAAAAAGCATTTGACAAAGTTCTTCTTCTTCTTTGTCAACCATTTTCCATCCACTCCTGAATGTAGGTCTCTCCCAATTGCTTCCATCTTTCTCTATCTTGCGCCAATCTAATCCACTGTTTGCCTGCCACTGTTCTTTGACAAAGTAAGACATGAAAAATTAGTCCAAATTCTAAAGACAAAAAACATAGACCATAGGGACTTACGAATAATAACAAACCTCTACTGGAATCAAAGCACAAATCGTAATAGATAACGAACCCAGTCCAGAAATTGAAATCAGGAGAGGAGTTAGGCAGGGATGTATTATGTCCTCATTACTATTTAATGTATATAGTAAAGCCATTTTTGAAGAAGCATTACTATCTCAAAGTGAAGGAATAATAATTAACGGAAGATCTATTAACAACATAAGATATGCAGATGACACCTATGATCACATATGATTATGGCAAGCTCGGCTGAACAACTCCAATTACTGCTAAACAAAACAAACAGTTTCTGTGAAAAATATGGACTAAAAATGAATATAAAAAAGATCAAATACATGATAATAACAAAGAAAACAAATATACCTTCAAACGTACATTTGGGAAATGTACCGATAGAAAGGGTTGATAAATACAAATACCTAGGAACCTAGATTTCAAACAATAATGAACAAACAACCGAAATAAGAGCAAGGATAGAAATAGCAAGAAGTGCGTTTGTAAAAATGAAAACAATTCTCTGCAATAAAGACCTTAGATTAGAACTGAGAGTAAGAACACTGAGATGCTACGTGTTTTCGATACTGCAATATGGACTTGAAAGCTGCACATTAAAGCAAGAACACATAAATAAGTTACAGTCCTTTAAAATGTGGAGGATTTACAGGAGGATGCTTAGAACAGCATGGACACAGAAGAAAACTAACATGGAAGTATTGCGAGAAATGGGCAAAGAATGCGAAATAATAAACACAATAAAAATAAGAAAGTTACAATATCTGGGACACGTAATGAGGGGACAGCGATATGAACTGCTAAGGCTGATAATACAGGGAAACATAAGAGGAGAAAGGAGTATAGGAAGAAGGAGAGTGTCATGGTTGAAGAATTTAAGGGACTGGTTTAAATGCAGTTCTATAGAACTCTTCAGAGCAGCAGTAGATAGAGTAAAGATAGTTATGATGATATCCAACCTCCGATCGGGAAACGGCACTTAAACAAGAAAAAAGAAGAAGATTTTTCCTTCGAAAATCGTTTTCAAATCCGAAGTGGACATTGTGGACGGGTTCTTGAGTACTCTTAAGAATATGATAAAAACGAATTTTACATTAGACATTATACCATATAATTTCCATGTTAGAATTAATTTATTATCGACACTTTTCGCAACCACAAAACTTATTATTATTAATTATCTTAAGATGAATTTCTTTTTAATGAAAATAAAAAAACAAACCATCTCAAAACAGCTCTTCAATTTAGGCAATTGGCAACCTGATACATAATAGTTTTCAAATGAATTTCCCAGTCACAAAAGTGCATATTTTCACTTTTTCTAAATTTTAAATTGTTTCTAACTTGAAAACTATCAGCAATAGAGAAAACTAACACAAGACTTTTTTTGTTTCAAGTGACCCAAGTAACGTAAAAAAATATTTCTCGGAGCAAAAAATGGGTGATTTTTGGAATTTGTTTAAAACATTTTATAAAAAATTTCTGCCCAAAAATTTTGACAGTGTGGAAGAAACGTGAACACAAACGTATTTTCAACTAAATTTGTGTAACTTTGACACTAACAAACGTTAAATACAGTCGACTCAAAAATATCTCCCAAAAATTGTTAGGGCGAAGGACGTAAGTTCTGGCTCCATAAAAGTTCCGATACAGTGAGAAGTAATTAATTTGATCAAGTAATAAAACGTGTCGCCTCCGAACGGTAGTAGTGGGCGATACTTCTTACGCGAAATTCCAAAACTATTGTTAGACAGAGCGAAAAGCTCAGGTTCGTCCAGAAAAATATTCCCATGAGATTTTTTGCCTATCACCTTCATGAGATACCCCAAAATAAGGTTCAAGAGGTCGCCCAGGCTAAAACTTGTTAAAATTTTTTATACATTTTTTTTTAAACAAGTTGTACGGCCCAGACAATTTTTTTTAAATTTTTTGGACCATTCTGAACAAAATAGATTTGTTGTTATTTTTTTTTGTAAACTTAATAGTTTTCGATTTATAAACAATTGAAAAAAATTCAAAATTACGATTTTCAAGAATTCAAGAATTCACAACTAAAATATATTATTTTTAAATTCACCGAGGATTTAAATTCAAGATCAAACCTTGTTCTATCATTTACCAATAAGTATTTTGGGCTTATTTAATTTTGAAACACTATTTCTTAATCGTTAATGAAACGCTTATGACAGGACGGGAGCTCGGGCTGCGGAGTGTATAAGAGAAGCTTCTTTAGGTGCCATATCCGCTACGAAGGTTGGCAATCATCATAGCTATTTTAATTTTTGAGGCAGTAGCTCTAAATAGTTGTTTTGAGCTGCATCCAAACCATTCTCTCAGGTTCTTTAGCCATGAAATTCGTCTCCTTCCGATGCTACTTCTGCCATCAATCTATCCTTGCATTATGAGTCGCAGGATGCCATACTTCTCGCCCTGCATCACATGTCCGAGATACTGTACAATGATTTGTACAATGAGAATTCCAACTAGCAAAAATGTGTGCCATAAATCTTGTTTCGCTCTCTTAACACGCCGAGCCCGAGCGCATGTCCTATCCAAAGCGGTTCATTAACGATTAAAAAATTATGTTTTAAAATTAAATCTTAACGGGAAATGATAGAACAAGATTCGAACTAAATTGACGTCCTTGGTGAATTCAAAAAGAATATTTGCGATTTGCGATAATATTTGCAATAACAGCGATGCTATGTTTTCTGTACTACATGAGGTCTATCAAGCACTAAATAATATCTTTACGCTGCCACTGTTTTTTGTGACTATGCCAAAGCTTTTGATTGTGTAAATCACGACATTTTAATAAAACAACTGAATTATTACGGAATTCGAAGTATTTCTTTGAATTGGTTCCAATCTTACTTGAGGAATAGGAAACAATTAGTTAGAGCAAATGATTTTGACTTTAGTCACAAAAGCATTGTATGTTGAGTACCACAAGGTTCCGTATTAGGTCCTCTACTTTTTCTTATCTTTATAAATAATATCACTAACTTAAAAATCGATGGAAAATTTTTTCTTTTTGATGATGATACCAGTATTACCTGGAGGAACTCTAATATTGCAACTCTTATATATATATTTAGGGATTCTACAGTATTCACTGCCTTCCCTCGCTCAACCGTTTCCATCTCTCTCTGTTGTTCCATTCTCCATCGTTTAGGCCTCTCTTACTCATGGCGTCGTCTACTTCGTTCCTCCAGGATTTTCGGGGTCGTCCTGTTTTCCTCCTTCCTATGGGGTTCCATTCGGTTATTCTCTTTATCCATCTGCTGTCGCTAGTTCTTCTTACATGTCCATACCACTTTAATCTTTTTTGTTCTATACATGTTAGTATGTCTGTTTCTATTGATGTTCATTGCTTTATTTCGTCATTACTTCTCCTATCCATTCTTGTTACTCTGCAGCACCTTCGCAGGCATTCCATCTCTGTTGCTACTATCTTACTGCTGTTTTTCTTGTTTATGATCCAATTTTCAGCCCCATATGTCATAATACTTCGCACTAATGTTTTATAAATCTGCGTTTTTGTCTTCATATTTAGGTGTCTATCCCACCATACTGAGTTAAGTTGTCGGATTGCTGTTCTTGTTTGTCCTAATCTTTGTGTAATTTCTTCCTCTGTTGTTGCCTTTTTCGTGATTATAAACCCCAGCTATTTGAATTTATGCTTTCCTTTGATTGCTACGTTGTCATCAATCTGTAGATCTTCTATGTCTTCTTCACTTGTAGATAGGTACTCTGTTTTCGCGAGGTTAATATCTAGGCCAGCCTTGGTGTATTCTTCTTGTAGTTTCTTCATCATGTAGCTGAGGTCGTCTTGGTCTTGTGCAATCACTACCTGATCGTCTTCAAAGCTTAACGTATATAGGTATTCGTCCCGTACAGGTACTCCCATGCCTTCGCATTTTCTTTTCCATGTAGTCAATGCTTTTTCTAAGTATATTTTGAATAGGGTTGGAGATGTGGAGCAACCCTGCAGGAGCCCTTTTGTTGTGGTGAAGTCTCCTATGATTCTTGTTCCCATTTCTAATTTGTACATTGCCTCCTATAGTTCTGACCTTGGTACAGAGTCATACGCCTTTCTCAGGTCCACAAATGCCAAGTGTATATCTCTATTTTTTGCTTTTTTCTTTTCCAACAGTTGTTCCAGTGTGTATATGTGGTCTATGCATGATCTTCCTGCCGTGAAGCCTGCCTGATCCTCCCCGATTTTGCCTTTTATCGCTTGCTCTATCTTTTCTCGCAGTATCTTCCCATATAATCTTCCTATTGATGAATAATCTTCCTTATTCCTCTGTAGTTTTCGCATCGTTTTCTATCTCCTTTCTTAAATATAGATGTCATATATGCCTCCGTCCATTCCTTTGGGAGCTGTTCTCCATTTATGGCTTTCTGAAACATCCATTGTATCATCCGGTGTAATTTTTTTGATCCGTATTTTATAAGCTCAGGTGAGATGCCTCCAGGTCCCGGTGCTTTCTTATTTTTGATTGCTTTTATGGCCGTTCTCATTTCCCTATCTGTTATTTCTATTTCGTGTTGTGGGAATCTGCTTCGTCTTCGCCTGTTTTCTTTTCCAATGAATTGTGGTCTTTGTTCTGTTAATAGTTCCTTGTAGTAGTTCTTCCATTCTTTGTCCTGTATATTTCCCAATTTAATTTTTTCTTTTGAGTTTTGTTTCAATTCTCTCAGTACTTTCCATGACTCCGAAGTTCTTGTACCTCCTATATATGTTTCAATATTTAAGCAGATTCTTTCCCATTCTTCATTCTTTTGCTGTGTTATTTGTTTTTTCACTTCTCTATCTTTTTCTCTATATTCTTTATAAACTTCGTCGTTGTTTGTAGTCAGCCATTTTCTGTATAGTTGCTTTTTTTCTTCAATTATTCTTTTTGTTGGTTCATTTATTTCGTAATAGTGCTGTTTATTTGTTATATGTTCTTTTTCCCCAAGGGCTTCGAATGCTGCTTGCTTTATACTCGCCTTTATATGCTCGTATATTTCTTCGATGTTGCCGTATCTAAATTCTATTAATTTTTGGTTTTGGAGTAGTTCTATATTGTATTGTTTTTCTCTTATAGTGTTCAACGGTTCTTCTGTGGAGGGGGTCTTGTTATGTTTCCAATTAATGCCCATTTTTGCTGTCAGTAGTCTATGGTCCGTTCCACATTCTGCTCCTCTTTTGACTCGCACATCTTTGATCTTTATTGTGGTATCTTGTTTGATTATTATGTAGTCTATTATCGATTTTAGCTTTCGTGTTTCTTGCGTCCATGTATATTTATGAATATTTTTATGTCTGAAGAATCCGTTGGTGATTTTTAGGTTCTTTAGTTCGCATAGTTCAATCAGACGTTCTCCGTTATCGTTTTGTTCTTCCTCTCCAAATCTCCCCACTACTTTATCGTTTTCTTTCCTTCCGGTTCTGCCGTTAAGGTCTCCTGTTATAATTATCTCCACGTTCTTTTTAATTAGCTCTATTTGATTTTGGAGTTGTTCCGTGAAATGTTCTTTTTCTACTCTCGGAGAATCGTCTTTTGGTGCATATACTCCGAGTATCACTGTCTCTTTACCGTATATGTCTATATGCATTTTAATTATTCTCTCGTTGATTGGTTCCCATGTTCTAACCCTGTTCTTCCACTTATTTTTGATTAGTATTCCCACTCCTGCCTTTGATCTACATTCTTTATTAACTCCGCTCCAGCAGTGGATATGGTCTTCTATTGTTTCCGTTCCATTTCCTTTCTTTTTGGTTTCTGTTGTTACTAGTATGTCGATGTTGCTTTCTTTAAACTCTTTGACCACTTCCGTCGCCTTTTTGTTCCATCCTTGTATATTCCATGTTGCACATATGAATGTTCTATCTTTTCTTCGTTTCGATTTTTGGTTGAGCTTTGATAAGACTGGGTCTTCCGAACTCTTCGCAACATTGCCCCCCCCGTATCCGATGGGGCTCCCTCTATCAGAGGTGTGGATTTCCACCCGGGGATGTGTTTCCGTATTTGGCTTTTTCATCTTGCGATTTTCGTTCTTCTTACCCTAATGTTTTTCTGTGTGTTAGGTTGCTAATTCCTAACGCCACAACTCCCGTTTGGAGGACCTTTTCTTCAGCCGCCCATTCTGGATCAGACGCTGTTGGTTCTTCCGCCCTCTTGACCATTGTGACTTTTCCAGCCATCCTCTGCTCTCGAGACCGTTGACCGGTTTTCACCTGTACCCCAGGCAGGGACCCTCACAGGGTGCTATCAGCCGGGTCAGCTGAACCCTGGTTTTTTTTAGAGGTGTTACTCCTCTATCCCTCCTCTTTTATCCGGGCTTGGGACCGGCTGCATCGGTTATAGAGCTACTCAGTTCACCCCACACCAATCCAGGCAGAGTATTGCAACTCTTCATGCAATTATAACTTCTGTCTCTAATTTACTCTTTTTTCGTAGATAAGACAGTAGCATTATCCTATAAAAGGGCTCTTCAACCCTTGCTTGTTAATAAGAGCCAGATCAGTATCGTTGATTCTATAAAATTTCTTGGTATTTTTATAGACATCAACTTTAAATGGTCCTTTAATATCGATTTGTTAAGTAAGAAACTAGCCGTAGCCTTCTATGCAATAAGATCTGTTTCGAAGGAAATCAATTAAGCAACTAGAATTCTAGAAAACGTTTGCTTAATTCGTAAACACCTACATGTTTTTCCAGCAAGACCTACTCATGACTACTCCACCAGAAATTCAACAATCTTTGATGTATATTTACCGATCCCGTCCACTTAGATAAAGAAATCTATATTTATATTCGGCAAAAAAATTATACAACCATCTCCTTTTGGAACTTAAATCTACAACTTCTTTCCTTAAGTTCTGTAAATTGACAAAAGCCTATCTATTTATTCAATTATGCAGTTCCTAGTCCCTTATTTTTTTGCAACACAGCACTCTTTGTTACACGTTATTTAGCTTTATACATATCATATATATTTTTAATTGCTAACTTAATTAGCTAATTAATTAAATTAATTGACTGGGGTAAATTTAAAGTTTTTGGATGTTGACGATTTTCCTTATTTACTTTACTTATTTCATCCTCACTCATGCTGTTAATTCCCCCGGAATGTCCTCTCTAAGATACCGCAAGCATCACATGCGCGTTTCTGAACTGCCATAATAGATGTCAATGGACCAATGTTATTTTTTTCCAAATTAAAATAACTTTCCACTTTCTGCACTAAACACCGTTCTTCTGGAGATAACACTCTAAGTTTCGACTGTCTTTTATTTTCTTCCAAATTGATCATTTTACTTTATGTAATGAGGGGTCCTACAACAGACAAAACATTCGAATACAAACAGCCAATACTATTATAATAACGATAAGTTAAACACTGAGATTGCAAAAACTGTTCACATGTTTTAAATAACATTTTTTGCCGATTGACCATTTACATAAAAGATTAGTACTAAGATATTAAATAATACCAGATCATTTATTTTTTAACCATCAACAAAAATTTAATAAGTATATGATGACAAGTATAAATTTGCTGGTAACACAATCTTCACAGATATCGCCGCCGTTGTACAATATTTCGTTGTCGATAACAAACAGTGTTTAGATAACATGCAATATAACAAGACTGGATAACAAGACAACAAACAAAAATCATTAAACCCTGTTTGTGAATAAATTGACTGTAAGAATACGATATATTATATTCCGTAAGTCATATCAATAAAATAAGAAAACTTGTTAAGCAGCTATGATTGACACAACAGAGCAGTAAAATGTTATATATAAAGATGTAATAGATATCTTCGCTTACTTGGTCCACTAGTAATAAAGTTATCCGAATTAAATGGTCTTTACTTTACCATTTGAACATGTGGTAAATGTCGACGCTAGATGACTATTTGCGTTTAATAATTCTGTTTTAGTAAAATTTTAAAGTAAATATACAATTCTATCTTTAAAATTTGAAGCCCTATTTCTTTACAATTTGAAGCAATTAATTGTAAGAATTTAAGGAGCTGTCACGTTTGCTTTAATAAAACAGTACAATTGACAGATTAATTTATATGAAATATCGTAATTTGGAGAGAACAAGTTTTCAAATCGAATGGTATGTATTAAGTTTTTATTAAAAAAATGAAATGATAATGGTGTTAAGGTATTTAAAAAACATTCAAAACTTGATCATATTTCAGCCACATTTTCAGCCACGATTTAAGCCACAAATTTTATTGTAGAAGACTCAATGTATAAAAATAAAATACTACCAATTTACACACAACCTCTTAAACTCTATTTTCACAGGTAATACAAACATATTTTATTATATAGGTTCAAACCTACCAGGCAGTACTATTAACAAAATAATTAAAGATAAGTCGCCTACATGTCAATATATTTTTACTGACATATAACAAAATTCAAAATAGACCGGGCTGTGCAATATAGCACTGGAATTATGATTACAAGGAGTCATGCCGATTACCTAATAAGGCTTTAATATATACTGCCGAACTATCAGCTGTATCATCATCATCATTATCATCATCATTCTGGCTTAAAACCCTGCGTGGGTCCTAGCCTCCTCAACAATTTCTTTCCAGTCTTCCCTAGCAGCTGTATTACTTGCGCTAAAATATATGGCCTTTTTTAGTATGTCATTGTACCATTATATAATTTTTACCCATTGTATTAGTATTGCGGACAAACCACAAAAAACTTAAACTATACTGAAATAGAAATTAAAAGTCTATATTATGGCGAAGACCCGTTATCATATGAAGTCTTTCACTAGTTAGTAGTCCTGAATGTGGCTTTTATACAAAAACAAACTTCTACATAACTTGTTCTGTGAGTATTTTCAAGACAAACGGAGCGTATCATTGTTGGGTTCCAGCTGAAAACCCCTTTATGCTGTGTTAATTTCTTGCTGCTCCAGTTGAAATAACTTCTCATTATATAAGGCATTAGCTCCATTACAAGTCTTCTCTTTTTAGTTTTTTATGAAAGGGAGTTGGCAGCCCAGGTTTCGATTACATTATTATTAGAAGTTTCACTGAAACTCATGAACACTAAAAGACGCTCAACACAAACGAGAATGAAAATCAACAGCTTGAGTCGTAGAATGAACAAATCGTTTCCGTAAATATTTGAGTGAGTCGTCCAATGCACAGGATATCACTACGTAAGTGCATTATCGCCAGTCCCTCTAAGAAACAAAGAATTATACTTTATTTAACAAAAGAAAATAAAAGAAATTATAGTAAGTAACTTATTTATTTATTTATAGGATACTTAACTATCTTATAATAATGTATACATACTTAATTATAATGTATACATACTTAATTATAATGTATACATACTTAATTATAATTTACCCATTTTATAAGGAAGAAACTAAAGTATTAGTGCATCTGCTTTTTCTTATAGTCGGAACATTCTCCAGTATAACTACTATACCCACTTTTCACATAAACCTGAAAACGAGATCGCACATATCTTATGGAAAATGTAATGCCACTCAAATTCAATAAAATTTACATGAATAGATTCATCTCAAAATTACAACCATTTCATGTCATTGCGCTAACTCCAAATTTTAATTAAAATGAAGTAAATTGAAATTAAAGTTTATAAAATTTACCTTTTTAAAGTTC
This sequence comes from Diabrotica undecimpunctata, assembly GCF_040954645.1. Classification (NCBI taxonomy): domain Eukaryota; kingdom Metazoa; phylum Arthropoda; class Insecta; order Coleoptera; family Chrysomelidae; genus Diabrotica; species Diabrotica undecimpunctata. The sequence goes on along the minus strand of NC_092803.1, from coordinate 139,691,400 downwards.
ATAAAACTGCCATAACCATAAATACTATTAGTGTAGTCGCAATTGAAAACAGCTTAACTTAGCGTGAGCAAAGCCGATCAGAGTAACCGATCTACTTTGGTACGACTGACCAAATTGTACCTACTTAAAAAATAGGCGTTCAGTGCATTGAATTTATTCAATGGTGTATTTGTAGCAGTTTATGTGAATCACAATCTCAATATAAAAATTGGCTCCTGGTAAATTATTGTTCATGCGGCGGTCCAATGCAATCTCTTTATATCTTGGTGGAAGATAAGTTCTCAATTCGACGAAATCTGCTAAAGGATTTTTCACCTAAGAAGACCGCTTTGCAATTAAATGCTGGCAACTTTATTACTTGCGGACCAGATAAGCAGCGATATATTTTACACTACCTTTATGAATAGCATTTTACTGCTCTGTTGTTTCAATCAGCACTGCTCAAAAAGTTATCGTTTATTGGTTTTAATATTTTATTGCAATAATAGTACGAGACCGAAATATTTATTTAAACAGTGAATTCATTACATGTTAATTTTTTTAAATTTTTTCTGACGTATCGTATAATGTAGGTTTACCCAATATTCAAAGTTATGCATTTACAAGAACATATTATTTGAAAAATAAGGAGTAAATACCATGTGTTATAATAATTGTAATCTCAGGAAAAAACACAGTTAAAGGTGGGTACACATATGCGAGCCGAACTGTTTGCGAATTGCTCGTGAGCTATTCGTGAAGGGTTCGTTGAAAATATGTTTATGTTCAGGCTATCCAATACCCTAAGTATCTAATAACAAACCGAGAATTAATTTACTTCGTTATTCTAAACATTTCGCTATTTTGTTTACATTATCTGTTATTAATTTCTCTCGTTACTTTTGAATAAGCCGCGCTCGTTCAGCAATTTTGGTTAACCGAATGATCTCATCGCACACTTAGCAGAAACAATTTATAGTCTCGAACACCGTAGAAATTTAACTGCGAACATTCTTTGTATTCTTCCCAAAAACCGACAGGCTGTGGTTCCTGACGAGCAACGAACGAACAGCTCGCAAGCGGTTCGTCCCGTCGTACAAATTAACGAATATAGCGTTCACAAACGGTTCACAAACCGCTTGCGAGCTGTTCGTTCGTTGCTCGTCAGGAACCACGGCCTGTCGGTTTTTGGGACGAACACAAAGAATGTTCGCAGTTAAATTTCTACGGTGTTCGAGACTAAAAATTGTTTCTGCTAAGTGTGCGATGAGATCATTCGGTTAAACAAAATTGCTGAACGAGCGCGGCTTATTCAAAAGTAACGAGAGAAATTAATAACAGATAATGTAAACAAAATACCGAAATGTTTAGAATAACGAAGTAAATTAATTCTTGGTTTGTTATTAGATACTTAGGGTATAGGGGATAGTCTGAACATAAACATATTTACAACGAACTCTTCGCGAACAGCTCACGAGCAGATTTTATACACACTTAAAATATTTTCTATCGATGTATCAAGTATTTTAAAGAAATAATTTTAATGCAATTTATGCAATATCAATAAGGTATTTCTTTACTCTAGGATAAAATATCTCAAAAGGTTTTTAATTTTGTGAAAAATCATGACGTAAAGGACACTTATCAAATTCAAAACAAAAAAAATCTCGTCCTCTGTAATATTTCGTTTCGAATGAATGATCGTATTTCATTTCCGAAAACTTATCAGGGCCATCAATAATGCGAAGTGAAATAGAATATGCAGTTAAAACCACAAAGATGCATAAAGCAACAGGTCCAGATGAAATTAATATAGAAGCAATAAAACTACTAGACGAGGAGAATATCGAAATCTTGGTAAAGCTGTTCAATAGAATTTATGATACTGGTTACATTCCGCGAGAATGGCTGCAGTCATCCTTTGTGATGATCCCAAAACCAGCTAATGTCACAAAATGCAATGAACACCGCTTAATCAGTTTAATGAGTCACTTGCTGAAACTCTTCCTTAGGATATTACACTCAAGAATGTACAAGATACTAGAAGAACTTAGCGGGTCAACACAATTCGGTTTTAAGGGAGGACTAGGAACAAGAGAGGCAATTTTATGTTTGAACACCTTAATACAAAACTGTTTAGATCAACGAAAAGATGACAATGACAGAATTTGACAATGTTAAACATGATATTATGATGGAACTACTACATAGGTCCAACATTGACCAGAAGGAGATCAGAATTATTCAGAATCTATACTGGAACCAAATGACAAAGATGAGGATTGATCAAGACCAATATACGGATGAATTTGAAATCCGGAAAGGTGTCCGCCAAGGCTGCATACTCTCTCCGATGCTTTTTAATTTATATGTTGAAAATATATTTGCGGAAGCATTAGAAGACACGGAATTAGGCATTAAGGTGAACGGCATACCAATTAGCAACCTACGCTATGCGGACGACACAGTGATTATAACTGATAATTTGGAAGATCAGCAGTTATTACTTGATAGGGTGAATAGCATAGGTAAAAAATATGGCCTCAAAATCAACATTTTGAAAACGAAATATATGGTCATTAGCAGAAACCCTCCTGAAAACCCGATAATATGCATAGGTGACGATCGCATAAAACGCGTGAAAACTTTTAAATACCTTGGCACCATAATCAATGACCAATCGGATCCACAACAACAGATAAAAACCCGAATACAAATGGCAAGACAAGCTTTTGTGAAATTCAGACCGCTTCTATGTAACCAAAACCTAAATTTCGAAATACGCTGCAGAATGGTCAAGTGCTACATATGGTCCATCTTGCTTTATGGCATGGAAACGTGGACTTAAAAAAAAACATCTATCAACAAACTTGAAGCATTTGAAATGTGGTCATTGAGAAGAATGATGCGCATACCTTGGGTGGATAGAGTTCGAAACGATGACGTCCTTAAGAGAGCCGGCGTGGAAAGAGAACTCTTTGAATTAATTAAAAAACGCAAGATTGGTTACCTTGGGCACATATTGAGAGGAGCAAAATATGAAATACCACAACTAATCCTACAAGGGAAGATCGGAGGTAGGAGAGGAGCCGGCCGCAAACAATTCTCCTGGTTAAGGAATATTAAAGAATGGACAGGAATACACAATACAGGCGAGCTGTGTCCCGCCGCCAAGAACAGAATTCTAGTAATGAGATAGTCGCCTACGCACTTTGGTGTATGGCATGTTAAGAAAAAGAAGAATGATCGTATCGTGGATTCCCTCTGAATGGGCTGCTAAGTGATAGTCAAACATTCCATCGTTTAAGTAATCCAGCCTATGCACATATTTTACTTTATATCTCATAAAAAAAGAAATTAAACTGCATTTTAATTATCACTGTTAAGATTAAATATTAATCAGTTTAGATAATCTCTAGATAATATCAACTATTGTTTTTTATCTAAATGCAATTCAAATATAGTTACTTAACACCATATGTGTTTACACAGCTGAACTACAGATATAAATAAAGTGGATTTCGTAGATCCGTAGATTTCGTAGAAAAATTAGTAAACTAATTTTTCTAAACCAAGATCAGATTTCCGCTTTAATCTGCGCCATCTAAGAATTGCAACTCAAAACAGACGTCAATAAAGATGTTATTAGAGATATGGGGAATATAAAATTGTATTCCATAACATATCTTCTCAACTAATCAAAAATCCTTAGCGAATTGGTTTCTAGTAGTCAAAAAGTATACCGGAATAAAAGGAAAAAGACAGTTAAGATTTGATTTCACGTATAGTGCGTCTCTATATCCGCTTATACGTATTTCACCCTAAAAGGGATCTTCAGAACGGCTATTCACAGACGCTCTGAATGTGAAACCAAATCTTTCCTGTCTTAAGAAGCAACTCTAACATGGCTTCGTATGGACGCAAATATCGACATCTGATCATAAATCCGTGAACTAATTTATTGTTTATCCCAGAAAGCTTTTATCTACAACGTTATTGTGCCTAAACTATTAAGTCTACATAAAAGCTCCAAATCGAAGATAAAGTTTGATGTTATCAAATTTTATTATTTAACGATTAAAAGTTATTGTTAAATTAAAGACCTGCCCGGAAAAACGTTGATGATAGGAAAAACGTTACTTGAGTAATAAACATGGCGTAGTGTGAAGAGTTATAGTCTACAACAAAGGTAACAAACGACAAATAAATTTTGAAAACTGGGTGCAAGAAAAGCGTAAGTTCTTAAAAAATAGTGGACAGCCTTATAAAAATTATAAAAATGTTCCTGTTCCAGAAAAATTGCCTCTTAATGTGGTAAGTTGAAAAACGTTAAATGTGTTAAAAAATTTTAAACTCATATTTTCGTTTTAGGATAGATCTTGTGCATGTTTGTTCAATGCGTGTCAATTAATTACCCTTGAAATGAGACACAACTTATTTAATTTCTAAAAGAAAACATACAACGAACAGTCACAATATTTGAGATTAGGTATGGAAGTAGAGAAGCCAAAGAGAAGGAGGTTAGATGAAGCCACATCAAAACGTCAGTGTACTGTAAAATATTTTTTGTTGATTACTGGAAAAAGACAACAGGTATGCCAAAAAATGTTTTGTGAAACTTATTCGCTAACAAAACGCAGAGTTCAAATTTGTTATTTGATAAAATCAAATTAAATCAAAAGTGCTTGACTGTTAATCAGACAACAAAAAACAGTGCCTCAACAATGACCTAAACATTAACAATATGTTTGAGCTGTGAACAGTGTAGCTAAGCCGACTCTGTGCGTGGCATCTACGCGCCGACTCGTGAGTAAGTGTCAACTGGGGAGACAGAACCATGATGTCGACCAAAAGGGACAGTTCATAGTTTTTTTAAGTTTTGATTTGTAAGAATGCAGTATTATCTCTAAAATATAAAAATATACAGTCCACTTAAATCGTACGGATTTAATTTCATACCGAATTGCGGCGATCCAATATAGAACATGGTCCTTCGAGCCTGATCATGGTTTGTATTTGATCGCCGCAATTTACGTGGACTGTATATTTTTATATTTTAGAGATAATACCGCATTCTTACAAATCAAAACTTAAAAACTATGAACTGTCCATTTTGCTCGACATCATAGATCTGTCTCCCCGGTTGACACTTGCTCACGGGTTGGCGCTTAGATCCCGCTCACAGAGTCGGCTTAGCTACACTGTTCAAGCTGTTTAAAATATTGTATTGTAGTTGAAGTAAAATTCCATACTTACAGAGAAAAAATCAAAGAAGATTTTAATTTGCGTTTTGGAGTTTTTGGAGTATGTGATAAACATTTTCAAAAACTAAGTGCTGCAGAGAACGAGGAAGAACGAAAATAGATTCAAATTGAATCCGAGCTACATACCGAAAAGCAGAAAGTGCATACTGATCTTTGAAAGCTGATGAAAAAGCAGCCAAGTTGAATTCTAATGTGATAGTTTTATGTGTCGATTTGCAACAAATCATTTTTATACCTAATTTATCACATTTCGATGTTTATTACCAGCGTCAGTACGCAAATTACAATTTGGCTATCCACAATATGGGAATCTTTGAAGCTACCATATATTGTTGGCATGAAACTGTAAGGGGCGATGTTGAAATATCTTCTTGTATTTTAAATTATGTTCTTGAGAATTTTAAGAAACTAGAGGTTGGAGCAGAACAAAAATTTTTAGGATATGATAGGGATTTTGCGCTCATCGAAAAGATAAATAAAGCAGTCAGCTATTTTCCATTCAAGATGTACTTGAGCTAATCAAATCAGTATGATCAAGAAAACCTTCTCAAGTAGTTGAAATGAAACAGGAAAATTTTGTTGACTTGACCTCAGTTGAGAGTCAAATTAAGAAATACAACATTAAAATAACAGAAGCACGTTGGATACAAGTCACAGGCAACGATCCGACTGTTCTGCGGATAAGAAAAACGCATAATGTCATGCAACCATAGCAGCCATCACCTTTATTAAAGAGACCAAGAGGACGAGCTGCAGTCAGAAATAGATTTTACAAACTTATTGAACCAGAAGCCTTGCTTCCAATGTACAGAGAACCTTTATCTATTTCCGATAAGAAAAAAGCAGACTTGCTGAAAATTACTAAATGTTTAGAAGAACCATATAGATAATTTTATTGTGAATTACCTGCATATGCAACGTAATCTGATTTTGTTTATCACTATGTAAGTTTCAATGGGAATCAGTTTTTTTTACTTTTCAGTTTCACGTATTTTTAATTAACTTTAATTTTTGGTACATTTTAATAATGCTTTATTTTCCTAGGTTGAAAACGTTACAAGGAATATCGTTTATAAGTACAACCTATTGGCGGAAAAACGTTGCATGTGCGTTAACACTAGATACACATGCAACGTTTTTCTTTTACAAAAAATTATTTTTTGGTTTTCGGCACCCATTAGTCTTTTTTTCTGTGTTATTTATATTCAACGTTATTACCTTAGTTATTAGTACTAGACAGAAGCAACACTTAAATTCACAAAATTTAGTAAATAATTATTATCACAATATTTTTTTGTTATTATTTGACAAATTTCATTTTGTCGTTTGCAACGTTTTTCTCGGCAGGTCTTCTATTGTAAAATAGGTTTACTAAAGTCTTGTGATTTTAAGCTTATAAAACATTTAAAATAACTCAGACGTTAACAAATTTCCTTTTGGCCCTTATAACTTTTTTTTTGGTATTTTTTACAATAAAAAGACATCAGAGCAATATCATAGAGAGTTTTTCATAGAATAACTTTCACTACAAAACTGTTTAACTTAATTTCTCTAGATTTTACAGCGTTCCGAAGTTGACCGGGTTTTTGAATTTCTTGTAGCGCGGTTCATTTCCACCTAACTACAAAAAAAATTATGGACTTAATTGAAACTTTAGATAATAAATCTACTAATTTTCACACAGACAAAAAAACAGAGCATATTTACTGATGCAACAGGGGCACAGAACCCGATAAGCAGAGGAAGAATATAAACGACTACGCAAAGAAGAAAAGAAAACTCACCGAAGAAAAAAGAGAGAATATATGAAAAAAGAACTTCAAGAACTACAAGAACTAAGTAAATCAACAGAGACAAGAAAATTTTATTAGAGACTAATCAAAAGCAGAAAAAAACCGAGAACAATGATGTGTAGAGATAAGGAAGGTAATATATTGACAGAACAGCAAGAGATACTAAGTAGATGGACAGAACATTTTACGGAAAAGTTTGAAGGAGATCGGAGAGAGACGACCCCTGACATACCATTAGACCAAGCAGACAACAGAGAAAAGACTCCACCAACAATAGCCGAGATTAGAGCAGCAGTAGAAAAATTTAAGAACAATAAAGCACCGGGATCGGACCAAATAGCATCGGAGTTACTAAAGGAAGCAGGAGACGCACTACAAAAAACAATACATGAATTGATAACAAAGATATGGTCGAATAAAGAGCTACCAACGGAGTGGAATAGCGGTATTATTGTATATATATATTTAGGGATTCTACAGTATTCACTGCCTTCCCTCGCTCAACCGTTTCCATCTCTCTCTGTTGTTCCATTCTCCATCGTTTAGTCCTCTCTTACTCATGGCGTCGTCTACTTCGTTCCTCCAGGATTTTCGGGGTCGTCCTCTTTTCCTCCTTCCTATGGGGCTCCATTCGGTTATTCTTTTTATCCATCTGCTGTCGCTAGCTCTTCTTACATGTCCATACCACTTTAGTCTTTTTTGTTCTATATATGTTAGTATGTCTGTTTCTATTGATGTTCTTTGCTTTATTTCGTCATTACTTCTCCTATCCATTCTTGTTACTCTGCAGCATCTTCGCAGGCATTCCATCTCTGTTGCTACTATCTTACTGCTGTTTTTCTTGTTTATGATCCAATTTTCGGCCCCATATGTCATAATACTTCGCACTAATGTTTTATAAATCTGCGTTTTTGTCTTCATATTTAGGTGTCTATCCCACCATACTGAGTTAAGTTGTCGGATTGCTGTTCTTGTTTGTCCTAATCTTTGTGTAATTTCTTCCTCTGTTGTTGCCTTTTTCGTGATTATGAACCCTAGGTATTTGAATTTATCCTTTCCTTTGATTGTTACGTTGTCATCAATCTGTAGATCTTCTATGTCTTCTTCACTTGTAGATAGGTACTTTGTTTTCGCGAGGTTAATATCTAGGCCAGCCTTGGTATATTCTTCTTGTAGTTTCTTCATCATGTAGCTGAGGTCGTCTTGGTCTTGTGCAATCACTACTTGATCGTCTGCAAAACGTCATAATGGTATTATTGTACCATTACATAAAAAAGGAAATCAGTTAGAATGTGGAAACTACCGTGGAATCACGCTGCTGAATGCAGCATACAAGATAATGTCCAATGTCATTTATGAAAGACTTAGATCACACGCTGAAAAAATAGTTAGCAAATACCAAAGTGGCTTCTGTAGACAGAAGTCAACAATAGACTAGATATTTGTTCTGCGACAGATCCTCGAAAAAACAAGTGAATATAACATCGACAGACATCATCTCTTCATAAACTTTGAAAGCGCATATGACAATATAAACCGAGAATTCTTAATAAAAGCAATAAAAGAATTTAATATACCAACACAACTAATAGAACTGATAAAAGAATCTCTAAAAGTAGAAAGTAGAATCCGGATACAAAATGAATTAACGGAAACAATAGATGTGAAAAAGGGACTACGCCAGGGAGACGCTCTATCATGCATCTTGTTCAACATCGTACTCGAGAAAATACTGAGGGACACAACAGTCAATACACGAGGAACAATCATTAATAAAAGCGTGCAAATACTAGCATTTGCAGATGATGTTGACATAATCGCAAGATCAAGAAGAGAAATGATAGAGGCAAACAACCAAATAGAACGAGCTGCACAAAATAGTGGTCTTAAAATCAATCAGACCAAAACAAATATATGCAGGTAAGTAAAAACCCAGAAATAAGGCAGCCACAAAATATAACAATAGGAGAATGCAATATAGAGGGGGTAAAAAACTTTATATACTTGGGATCCCTAGTCACGTCTGATAATAACGTTACGGAGGAAGTGAAGAGGCGAATATTTATTGCAAATAAATGTTACCATGGCTTAATTAAACACCTAAGATCAGATAATGTCGCAAGAAAGACAAAATGCCAAATATATAAAACCCTAATAAGACCGGTACTCACATATGGCTCAGAAACCTGGACAGTCACTAAAAGAGAGGAAACGTTGTTAGCCACCTTCGAAAGAAAAATCTTGCGACACATATATAAGGGCACAAAAGAAAACGGAATATGGCGAAGACGATACAACTCTGAACTATACAAAATATACCAGGATCCGGATATTATAACATTCATTAGAATAGGACGGCTGCGTTGGATAGGACATGTAGAAAGAATGGAAGAAGGCGAAATACCAAACAAAATATTCAAATAGATGCCAGTAGGAATAAAAACAAGAGGAAGACCGAAACTGAGATACTTAGAACAAATAGAAAATGATATAACAACCTTAAAAATAAAAAACTGGAGAAAAAAGTACGAAACAGATCAGAATGGAGAAGAATCCTGGAACAGGCCAAGACCCAAAAAGGGTTGTCGAGCCAGTGATGATGATGATGACTAATTTTCACAACAACCCAGACAATTTTTGACCTTTTGTCCTTTTCGTACAGGTTTCAAGTTTATATAGGGGTCACTTTGAAATTGTAGCTATTGAATTTTCAGGAACGATACGGCACGTTATCTTTATTCTATTTTTGTCTGGTAACAGCTGCTTCCAGGTTTTGTGACGATATAAAGTTATTTCTGTTCATCATGCAAAGACGATACGGTTTCTTTATGCGACATCTCTCAAACACTCTATACCAGTCGTCAGGAACATAATTCACTCTATTCTTTGAGTATTGATCGATTACGACAAAATCACTGTTTAAAGTTCCTATTCAGCCTCTTACATGCATCACTAAATGCAATAATGTGTCTTGCGTCCTTTGCGTGTTCTAGAACATGCTTTCAAATACTAGATCTTATTTCTTGTGCTCCTCGAGAGGCTGTCGAGGATGTCGAGGAATAGCTTCGGCGCTAAACTCGTGAATACCTAAATTGTACACATACATGTTTCTTTCATAGTAGACTACGGAGCAAGTCAAAGTTGGAAACGGTAAGTCCTTTTCCAAATCAAACGTAAATTCATACACTCTCCATTTTTCACGCATGCTTGTAATTATAGCTACTTTCAAAGCCTCTATAGCCTTTTTACTACGTCTTTTGTCTTTTTTCTGGCTCACCTGATTTTTGTATGTGTCAAACTTGACACATGTATCTCGTAATGGTATGTGAAAGTGAAGATTAAAGTCGCGATGGAAAATTTGTCGGTATACACTTTCTGACACAGGAAGAGCGTTGTCTGCTACACATTTCTCTTTATACAAGTTATACATCAGACTCTAGAACTAAGATACGACAGCCGATATTTGAAGCAAGTATACCAAAGTCAACTAAAAGTGCTTATCTAAGGCTCCAACGAATGTGTGCAAGAGTACGGAGCAGAAGTAAAAAAAATGGCACGACTTGCTTGGTTCGAAACCCTTCCTATACCAATTCACCATCCAATGTTTCCTTGATGGCCTGCGCGATGTAGATCTTCATCAGACATTACGACTAAGAAGAGGACGCTGCCGAATATTGAAGGACGCTATTGTCGCAGCTTTGGAGTATAAGGGCGTAAAGAATGTGTTTCACCATCAACGCAAAGTCCATCAAGAAAGAGGTAATGCCGAATTGGAAGAAGGCGATCTAAATACACCGCCCCAGGGGTTGGTTTGGCCTCCCAATAGCTGATTATTTGAAACAAATACGTCAAGAGTGCCCAAACTGTTCTTCTTCAAGTGCCATCTCCGTGGCGGAGGTCGGCAATCATCATAGCTATTCGGACTTTTGAGACGGCTGCTCTGAAAAGTTCATTTGATGTACATCCGTACCAGTCTTTCAGGTTGCGCAGCCATGACATTCTACGCCTCCCTATGCGTCTCTTTCCTTGGATCTTTCAATGCATAATCAGTTGGAGAAAGGTGTATTTCTCTCCACGTGTAATATGTCCGAGATATTTCATTTTCTTGTTTTAATTATATTTAAAACTTCTATTTTTTTATTCATCCTTCTCAGAACCTCTTTGTTTGTGACGTGTTCTGTCCACGATATTTTCAGAATCCTTCTATACACCCACAGCTCGAATGATTCCAGTTTTTTCATGGATGTCGCATTCAAGGTCCAAGATTCCATTCCATAAAATAAAGTCGAAAAAACATAGCACCTCGCCAACCTAACTCTTAGTAAGCATGTAATCCTGCATGTAATCATTTGTGGAGTTAATCATTGTTCCCAGATATGCATATTTGTCCACTAGTTCGACGTTGGTTTCGTTTATTAGAAGATTCTCGTTATTTCTTTAAGTTTTCTATATTCTCACATAATTTCGTCTTCTTGTCATTCGTTGTTAGACCATACTCTTTTCCATTTTCTGCTATTCTGGTCACCAGTCTCTGAGGATCTTTAATATTTTCGGCTAAGATTACAGTGTCGTCCACATATCTAATGTTGTTAATGTGAACTCCATTTACCTTTATTCAAGCTGTTTCACCTTCAAGAGCGTTTTTCAGGATCTCTTCGAGGTAGGCATTAAAAAGAATTGTTCGCTAACACGTACTTTTGCTTGCTGTTTACAGTATAAATTTGATATGATCATGAGACCGCTGTAGTCGATCTTCTTTGATTTCAGGACATTCATTAATTGTTTATGTCGTACTTTATCGAATGCTTTATTAAAGTCAACAAAACATGCGTATGCGTGTCACTTAAACATCAATGTGCTTCTCATCTAGAATTTTTAGGATTTCTATAGGAAGCATGTCAGGTCCAGGGCTTTTCCCCCTCTTCATTGTTTTTATTGCGTGTAATATTTCTTCTTTTGTAATATATGAACCTATTTCTTCTGAGGTAAGTTCTATGTGCTCCAGATCTCCTCTTTCATCATTGAACAATTCGTCGATATATTCTGCCTATCTTTGTACATTCTCGCCCGTATGTGTTATAGTAGTCCCGTGTCTATCCAGAATTGCACGAGTGGGATTTTGTTTTCTTAGTCTTGATAGTTCTTTAACTTTCTTGTGTAGGTTAAACAGATCATATTTATTTTGAAGGTCTTCGATCTCTTTGCATTTCCCTTTAAAGTATTTTTCTTTTGCCTGCTTTCTCATCTTCCTGATCTCGTGGTTAAGCTCTCTGTATTTCTCTGTATGTATTGTGGTCTTTGCCCAAAGTGTTAAAATTGTTAATTGGTTGGCCATCTTCAAAGTGATTACAGATAACGTATAAGAGCAGTGAACAGAAAATCGACCGACAGGCCATTTCCACACAGCAACGAAGTCCCAGGTTCTCAATATCCACAATAAGACGAAGAAGATCTTGCGAGGAGTACAACTGTCAATTCTGCCAGCTTCAAGAAGAAGGAGGATGCCAGATTCGATAATTGAAAAGCATAGAGGACGGAAGTGGCGAAGAAGCTTTAACCAAAGAAAATCTTCAGACTGAACAGAAGAAAGATCCAGATCCAAATCTAGTCCGTGAGCAGAAAAAAAGACCCAGATGTAAAGCTAGTCCTTGAGCTGACGAAAGATCCAGATCTAAAGCTAGACCGTGAGCAGAAAAAGATCCAAATCTGCAGATAGTGAGTGAGTGGCTGGACAGCGAAGGTAGGCCACGGTGGCAGGAGATTACCAAATATGGACAAGCAGTGAAGGACTACTGGCTTCAGTGGGACTCCTTGTGTCTACGAGATGACGTCATCACTCGTGAATGGGAGAGTCCAGATGGAACAAGAACAGTGCCCCAAGTTCTGTTTCCAAGGTCATGTGTTAAGGACGTACTTGTAGAACTCCATGATAGCCTCTCCGGGAGGCATTTTGGGACCAATAGAACTCTCAATACATCACCGGCACTCCATGGGAACGAGTTGCTGGTCTAGGATCATTTCCAGTAACAACATCAGGAAACAAGTATTTGATGGTTGCTATGGACTATTTTTCCAAATGGTCAGAAGTAGTTGCATTATCCAATCAAGAAACAATCACAATAAGTGAGGCTCTGCTTGAGAATGTCGTTTCCCGACATTGGGTTCCACTTCTGCTTCATTTCGATTAGAAATGCAACTTCGAATCAGAAGTGTGGAAGATTATGCTGGCTTTGCTGAGAATTAGGAAGACCAAAACGACACCGCTTCATCCTCAGTCCAACGGCATGGTAGAAAGACATAAACGGACCATCAACAACTAGCTGTCCGTGTTTGTACATGAAAACCAGAGAGACTGGGACAAACTGGTGCCTTTGTTTCTGCTAGACTCCCACCATAAAGTAACTGGGTATGCTCCAGCGGTGTTATTTACTGGTCGAAAAATGAAGCTTTCCGTCGATCTGGAACATGGCAATGTATTAAACGGAGAGGCAAAACCAAAGACACTCCCCGAGTATGTCAGCGGCTTAAAAGATCGACTCGTTAAGGTTCACGATTTCGCCAGGAATAAGCTACAACTTACCAGTGACCAGATGAAGCTTAGGTTCGATCAGAAATCCACTCCCGTTAGCTTCAAGGAAGATAATACAGTTTGGCTCTACCAACCAACCAGAAGGAAAGGTCCAAGTCCCAAGTTGCAGCGGCCCTGCGAGGGACCGTACGTAATTACTAAGAAGATAAACAACGACCTTGTATATAGGGTGCAAATAACATCACGAAACAAGCCGAAAGTCGTTCACCTAGAGAGACTGTGTCCTTATGAAGGGCAGAATCCACCGACCTGCCCAATTTAGCAGAGTCCAATTTAGGTACTGTTCGGGAGGAAGAGCCTGAAAGACGGCGGCGATGTTATGTGACTATAATTAGAGTTCTCTAATATCTCGAGAATCTAATATCTAATAGATACGAAAAATCAAGAAATTCCGATATAATTACTTAAGGCGGTGATCAAGCGTTTGAAGTTAGTTTTCATGCGATTAGCGAAGTGTTTATCTTGTAAACTGCTATACGATAATAATTAATGAGACACTTGTTATTTATATAGTAAGTTGGTTGTTTTTTATTTGACTGTTTAAATAAAATAAGTTTAACTATGTTTCATTTAATCCCTGAACTCACAAAAAAATGTAACAGTATAGCTGAATACATGTGATATTTTCCCTATTATTAAGCGAAATAAAAGTTTGTCTGTGCTTTTTCAGTAAAATTGTGTCACTTTTTTATATAATTTATCGATATTTATCTATAGCATTTAAAATCAAATAGCGATCTTACATTGTTTATAAGTAAAAAATGACGTTTAATCTTTCGCATATTTTGTTTATTACATATTGTTATCACCAAATTTATCAAACATAGTTGTTAACCACCAATATCAACGAGTGTCACGAAAAATGCTTTTATCTTAGTAATCTCAGTAATCTCAGGTCTATCAATATATGTATCGTAATACGAAGATGGAGAAAGTATTTTGAAAAAATATATACAAATAGAGATTTAACACATTTCGAATATAAATAATAATTGATTTAAGTGTGCCAGAAATAACAAAGATAAAATAAAGAGTATATGACAGAAAGTGCCTTTATAGCTATTTGATTAATTCTGTATGGATTCTCTTTCTCTCTACCGCTGCAGTTTTTAACATATTTAATAATAATTATAGTTTGTAGTTTATTCAAAAAGATTTTATTGACTTCTTCTATTTCGCATTTCTTATCTGAAATCTGTTTTATTAGTTCTGAATTGGTTTTGTACATGCCAGCGTTTTTTAATTGTTTATAAATTTATTTACTTTAATTATTTTTAGCCGTGCTGCATCTTCTTGTACATGGTTAAAATGTCTCATGACTTATTTTGCAAATATCCGGTACTAACAACTTAAGCGGTTACTAAAAATATATATTTATCTTCCTTCCTAATCCTAATCCAGATGTCTTTTGTTATGTAAACTTTTTACCTTGTGCAGCACAAAGAAACGCAATCAAAATAAATTAGTACCTTGAACTTTCTACTACTATTGCTGTATTTCTTATCTCTAAAAATCACTTCAAAAACAAAAGTGTATGAAGATTCTAATTTGCATATTGTAAGTGATAAATCAACAATATTAATATGTATTTGATTAAGAAGATTAATAATATAAATTTATGGCCCCTTAGCGGAATTTCTACAAACCATTATTAGCATAGATTTGGTTTCTGTGGATTTATCTATAGATTTATTTGTTTAGAAATGATGAAAAGGTTGCTGGTGTGAGCACATATTCATGAATGTTAAGATCTAGGGTCTTATACTAATAATCCGTGTTAGGTTGTAGATTTTTATTAAACAAAATATTGAGCGACCGGTTTTCCTGTTTACAAGTTATACAGCATTATAAGACCCTCAAGAAACTAAAGGCTGAAATAAACGATAAATGTAAGCCAATAAGTATACAACCACAAACCAAAAATTTTTTCATTAAAAGTAGCAACAAGAATGTATACTATAGGGCTGGGGTCACCAATTATATTCCCTGAGGGTCCGTTTCAAAAACCTACTATAGATAAATTCACATTCAGATGGCAGCGTTCCAGAGATAGGCCTGTACTTTCTATATGCCAGAAATAACTACATTGTTGTCAGTTTTTAATCGTACCTACAATCGTACGTTATGGGCCGGCTCCTATAAAAGAATTATAATTTCGGAAATATTTATGAATGTGAAACGGAAAAATACTACATTTTTTTAATTATATAATTTTTCTGTTGGTATTTTAAAAATAGAAAGTTATATTTCGGAAATCTGGTCTTTTCGGAATTATATCTTCTGTTCAAAATTGTTTACAATTCGTGGAAATGAAATAATTATTTGTATAATCCGTTTTTGATCTTAATGTCCTTTTAATGACACACTTTCTCTACCTGCATTTACAGTTACAGACATTAAAAAATAATTTAGAATTAAAAAAATATACCTATTTATAAATTCAAAATTATTGTCTAATGCCAGCAATTATAAATTCAGGTAAATACTTGAGAGTCATTAAAAGAATTTTCAGTTGATATCAGACGTTTGTGTCGTGTCAGTGTCAAAATGGCCGCGAGTGTAATAAAATTCAAAAACGGTAATTTGTTAAATAGTGAATGCAAAAAAATAGTGTTATATGTTTTTAACTATTTATCAAACAGTAATAATGATAAAAGTGTATCAACAATAGTGCGGGAAGTTTCTGCTATGACTGGAGTCTCTGAGCGAACGATATTCCGATATAGAAGTGAAAGTAAAAATGGTCCACTCGTAACTCCTATAAGAAAAAAAAGAACCGGTTATTTGAATAGTCGTGAGAATAGATATGATGAAGCAACTCGGTCTAGAATAAGACAAGTAGTGCACGGTTTTTTTATGGACAATATTCCTCCAACCCTTGACGTAGTACTAGAAAAAATTAAGCAAATGGAGCATCTTCCGAATTTTTCCAAGAGTACGTTGAGAAGACTATTGCACGACATGGGTTTTATATATGGCAAACAAGGTAGAAATTCAATATTAATAGAAAAACAAGAAATAGTCGCTTGGAGGCGTCACTATCTCCGGGAAATAAAGAAACTGAGGAACGAAGGAGCCAATATCATTTATATGGACGAATCATGGGTTAATACTGGAATAACCAATGGGCAAGTATGGCAAGATACAACAATAAAAAATAGCCGACAGGCTTTCGTAAATGGACTTACCACAGGTTTAAAAACTCCGACCGGAAAAGGACCAAGATTTGTTTTAGTCCATGCAGGAAACAAAGACGGATTTGTTGAAGGTGCTGACATTACTTTTCTTGCCAAAAAAGGTGCTGAAGATTACCATGAAGAGATGGACGGAGATCTATTTGAAAAATGGTTTGAAGAGATGTTAATACCGAATCTCCCAAAAAATAAAAAGAATGTCATTATCTTGGACAATGCATCTTATCACTCTAGGAAATTAAATTTTCCCAAACAATATTGGGTGAAACGTCAAATTAAGGAGTGGCTCTATGAAAAGGACATTTATTTTGAAGAAGATTACTTAAAAAATGAACTTCTGGAAACTGCTAATGTATTTAAAAATATTTATGACAAATACAAAATTGATTGTATTGGTGAAAAATACAGGAATCACAGTGACGAACAATGCCGCGTAGATGTACATATCTTAAGACTTCCGCCTTATCACTGTGAACTGAACCCAATAGAAATGGTGTGGAGTGAAGTGAAACGGTACGTGTCCTCTAAGAATTCAAGTTTCAAACAAAACGACGTTAAAACATTGATTTATGAAGGTTATGATAAAGTACAGAACAATGGACATTGGAAAAATTACGTCAACCATGTTATAAAATTGGAGAATAATTTTTGGACAGTAGACAACATTCAAGATGACATTGAACCTATTAGAATTTTATTAAACGATGACTCTGAAGATGAACTAGATTATGAAAATGAAGATGATTGAAAATTGTTTTTCGGGGGTATTCTTTTCTCAGTAAAGGTAATAAAATATTTAGTTGATCTGGTTGAAATGTAGCACACTTAAATAACTCATTAATCGACATAATTTCAAGTAGTTATATTAGACGTCATTATGCAAAAAATAAAGTTATGAACATTTAATAAATTAGTGCACAATTGAGGCCCCTAGAACACAAGGGGTGTAAGTGCCAAAAACAAAGTTTTGAAAAATCTTTGTTCAAAGTTCGATATAAATTTAAAAACCTAGGTAGCACTTTTTCAGTTTTCAGCATGTTTTCAATGACATGTAATTTTTGATGGTGTTATTGTTGTTAATGTAGAAAGTTTGAAGCCAAAAGTACGTGCCTGTTGTTAGATATCAGTTGCTAAGTGATAAGCAACTGCACTTACACCGTTGTGTTCTAGGGGCCTCAATTAGGGGTTTTTTGCAATTATCTCAGTCATTTGTTTATGTATTTTAATTTACAAACTAAAAAATTAAAAAACTGTTTAAGATCTGCAACATTTATTTGAAACATTTTTCCCTAAAATGCACGAGGAACAAAATAGGCAAAAAAATGATTTTTTCCAAACTTCATCTTTCTTTAAAAAATAAACAAAGCAAAATTGGCTGTAATTCTTCAAGGAATTATCATCAGTTATCCCTTATCTACCGTTTAGAACATTAAAAAACCTGTAGAATATTTTTCATATTTTTTTCCCTATTAACTGCGGTATGATGTATAAAAGCATTTTAGGAATTATTACCATTTATTTCATTCACGAATTTTCTATTAACAACTTTAGCTTACCTAAACATATCTTAGTTTACCGTGAGTTTGGCCCTGCTTATTTTACAAAAGTAGCAAAACTTACAATGGCAGTAGAATTGGCAACGCTGTTATCCTATATCCGTACACTGCCATCTCAACGTGACTTTATTTATACACTTTCGCGGTTCGGACACTCAGCACTAAACCAGGCAGTGGCGTAACCGGGAGGGTTACCAGAAACTTTCCAGCAGTTGTAATCTCCCCTCAGGAGATCATCCTGTTTACGTAGTTGAAACCAGGCATCTAGGCCACCTCGTTTAGGGGGGGGGGAGTGTATGAAATAAAGTCAACGAAAAAGATCATTATAAGACTGTTATATTGTTTTTTATTATTGTTTTGTTATTATTTGTTTTTGCAGCGTAATTTGAAATATTTTATCTTGACCTTAATTTAATCATTTAATGCTACTGTTTTTGGTTGTTTTCTTTCTGCAACTACAGTGTTCAACAATGTTATGGAGCATATCTAAATCTATTTTAACATTTAAATATTAGTAACAGCTTACCTTAAATAGCATTTGTTTACTTTACAACTGCAGTTTTGTACATTGTACGGCGAATAAAAAAACTATATAAGTATGGAAAAGCAAACTAATATTTCATCTTTTTTGGCCACTGTACAGTTGAACACTTTCCTGGTACAGTAAATGAAATATAAATTGTGTATTGTTTTGATATTATTATCAGTAAATTTTGAACACAGCAGTATTATTGTAAATTATTACTGAAAATATTTTAAAAGTTAGAGATTTATACAAAATTGTAATTAACATGTTAACTTTTCTTCATTAATATCAATGCAAGACGGATGTTTTTTTTAAGCTTTATAAATCTGAAAATTATTTTAATTAAATGCTCAGCTGAAAAGTACTCTTATTTAACATGTAGAGAAGAAGGAAATATAAAATAATGCACACAACAAATTTTACATCAGTTTAATTAAATTCAAAATTAATGATTACAATAAGTATAAAAATAAAGGTAAAACTCCTTATAAAATTTAACTATTAGTGAGAAAAATGACACTTTTTATTTTGTACAACCTGTCTGAAATTTGGAGTGAGGTTAGTGCAACTGATTCTGATAAGTTGAGCCAAACATAGTACACAGTTTCATTGCCAAAGATTTTAGTTCTGGATATTTTTTGTCACACACATATTTAATTAAAAAATTTGTCCCAGGCAAGCGTTTCTGGAACTTGAGTATAAACCTCCTTTAAAACGGAAATCTTCCTGATACTCGATCATTTTGATCTGAAGGGCAGCTTTGTTACTCTTAAAAACGTCTGCTGCTTCGCTGGTGCATACACCATTAGCCTTGAGTCAAAAACTGTTGCTAAACAGTTGCACATTTTCAATTTTGCGAAAATCAGCAAATCGTTTTTTAAATTTCAGATCAAGTTCATTAATAAAACGTGAAAACTGGGTAATATCAATATCTTTATTACTATCACAAACCGATTTAAGAAGAGGAAATGCAAAAGTTCTACCTTAATGTCCTCAGAAAAAAGTTTAATCATCTTTTTAGAAAAACTTCTTATATCCGACAGAAGTTCACAAACAAGTTTTCCCTTGCATGCCAAAAATGCGATTGTTGCAACGTTTTCTGTGTCCAAGAAGATGCCCAAATGGTCATTTGCAGCTTCATTATCAACAGTAGACAGAAATTCTTTTATGTTGTCAAGTATTGCAAAGAATCTTTCAAGCACTATACCTTTGTTCAGCCATCTCACCTTTTTATAAAGAAGCAAATCGTCAAACTGAGTATTAGTGTCTTCTAGGAATGATTTGAATTGACGATGCCTCAAAGATGATTTGGCACGTATAAAGTTCACTATCTTTATGACGGTTTGTATTTTACTGTAAAGATTTGGAATTAAACTGCAACACAACATACTTTGATGAATAATACAATGATACGATATTAGATTTCCATTGCACATAGGATCGCTACTTAGTCGCCGAACCAAGCCTTTTCTACACCCAACCATAGTTGCAGCACCGTCCGTTGTGATCGAAATAACTTTTTTTAAATCCAAACTATCCTTGCCAAAATAGTCCACCACAGCCTTGTGTAAATTCTCTCCTGTAGTAGTTCCTGACATTGGCAAAATAGTCAAAAGTTCTTCAACAAACTCTTCACTTTTCCTGTCCAGGTAGCGCACGAAAATGACAAGCTGTGCTGTATCTGTAATGTCGCATGATTCATCCAATGCCAAAGCAAAATATTTAGTGATAGCTAAGATTTGTTTTAACGTTTTGTATGTTTCATTTGCCAATACCTGTGTATTCCTTATGCTTGACGTAGTAGATATTGGGATACGCTGAATAGTATCGACAATATCCTTCTTATTTTGAAATAATAAATTTCCTGCTTCCAGAAAACACTCTTTAACGATAGCCGCGTCACTAAATGGCTTCATATATTTGGCAAGCGCCCAGGAAATGCGCAAATGAGCCTCAGAACATTTTTCTTGATCGGTCATTGATTGTTTAATAATTTCCGTAGATGTAACGTAATTTGAAAGTAAACTCTTAAGTTTACTTTTACGAAGTAGAGTTACTGTTCTGTATTGTTCGTTAAATGTTTTATGTTTTGTTTCGTAGTGTCGTTTAACATTCGAACTTTTAATTATTGCCACAGTCTGAGGGCAAATCAAACAAACAGGTACTGCCCCAACTCGGTTTGGCAAAGTGAAACAATATAAATCTGTCCATTCAGGTTGAAACTGCCTGTTTTCTGATTCAATTTTTCTTTTCTTCTTATCCATATGGATATGAATGTAAAATATAAACAATGCTAAAACTATATAGAATACAACACTTGAAACACGATAAAAAGAATAAAAACGCAAACAACACTCAGAATGACGACTGATCGAAGACTGTGATGCGACAAGCAAAACTGAGACTGAGAGTTAAATCAATGTTAAATGAAAATATCCAATCAATACAAATATCAACCCCAGTAATTAGTTTTAATAAACACAATAGAACTATTATAAAATTCCACAGAATGGTTACTATGTCAAAAATATGCAAATTAAAATAATGTTATTATGAGATACAAAAAAATTTCAAAATTTGAAATAAAAAAAAATCATTATATTATGGTTCTATTACCTGAAAATTTGGAAAAAGCATTTTAGTTTCATTATGACTGGTTACTGGGTACGTCATAAATATGCAAATTAAAATAATTTTAGTGTTTAGACAGATTCCCTATTGTTTTTTTTAATGGCATAAACATTAGTCATTCAGCCAGTTGCAATAGATTATCCAATCAGACAAATACACAACTCTATCCCTAATAGAAAACTAACGGATAATTAATAGAAGAATATACGACAAGGAAACTTACAGGGTCACTTGCTTCTCGTCTAGGGACCCATCAAGACATTCTTAGTAGACAAACAAAACTGGACCACGGATTAGGTGTTATAACATTTAGGGTAAACAAAGGATACAAATCTAAATTTCCACACGATCATGAAAAATTCCATTCTCGCGTACAAATTCTATAGAACTGTGCATGTGTCTGCATTCAATTAATTTTTTGTAGAGAGAGTTTGAATGCTGTTGAAACTTAAGACATTCAAAAAAGATGTGATCAAGATCACCTAGTTTTCCGCAATGTTTGCAATTATCATCTTCAATCACATTTTTTTTATATAAATGACTTGGATTACACGCATGTCCAAAGCGTAGTCTATTTATGGTAGTTATATATTTACGTGGAGATTTAAAATTCTTAAATCAAGTAGTTTGTGGAATAACTGGTTGTAAAGTGGTGTATCTTGTTGGGTTTGTAAAGCAGTAAAGATTCCATTAATCTTTCCATGTCGATAGCTGATTTGTTTTTAAAAATCGTAATGGCAGCTGATACACATAAAGAATATGACAATATAGTGCCTGATATTATACTGGTTTTAGCTAAGTAATCTACATATTCATTATCTTTGAGTCCAATATGTGCCTTAACCGAAATAAATTTTATATTAAAGCCAGAGTCTGCTAAGTGCTTTAATTGATTCTTTATTAAAAAAATATAAGGATTACTAAATGTTTTGGGCAAACAAGTATTTTTTATGTTCTGTAAAACTGAAAGACAATCTGAAAGAATTAACGATTTTTTAATATAAGAGTTTTTAACATATTTTAAAGCTTCGAGTATGGCCAATTATTCAGCCGAGATAATTGAAAACTCATTGTGAAGTTTGTACTTAAATTCAGAACCTCCTGAGGGTAGAAAATAGGCACAGCCAGTCCCTTCTATTGATTTAGATGCGTCCGTGTATATAACTGTGGCATCACTATAACAGTTCAAAACAGATCTCAGAATATTATTGCTCAATTTGATGTTGTCACTATATGTGGGTATTATAACTTCAGTTTTATGGAAGAAAGCAAAGAAGTCTAAATGTTTGTCCACTTTGGCCAAATTCTTCGAAAAAATAGAATTGTTCTGTAAAGCAGTGCACAAAGGTGGAGATTGGCTTTTTAATCCATTATTTGTGAGTTAGGCCTGATTCGTTAAGTTGACATATACTGGAAAATAATTTGGGATTTGTTGAGTGGGCTTTGAGTACCCATTTTTCGCTTAACAAATTTCTTCTAATTTCAAGAGGAGGTTCATAAGCTTCAACGTGTAGTGGTTCTATAGGGGTAGATCTCATAGCACCTAAACAGACCCTTAAGGCAGAATTTTGAAAAATGTCAATTCTTCTTAGAAGCTTTCTAGACGCGGAACCATAAAGAGTAGAACCATAATCTATAATGGATCGTATATAAGCTCTGTAAAACAATAAGGATGTTTCAACATCGCAACCCCACCACACTTTAGTTGTCATTCTAAGAAAATTATTACCTTTGTTGCATCTATCCAGCATATATTGTATGTGTTGTTTCCAAGTTGTTGTTTAGGTCAATTTTTTATCCAGTATAAGGCCCAGGTATTTGACATGGTTTTTAAATGATTGATTATTATAATAAAAGATTGATTATCAAGAAGTATATTTTGATTTAGAGAAAGGTTGTGTCTTGTAAAGACAGATACTGCTGATTTGGCAATTGATAAATTTAAGCCGTTCTCTAAGTACCATGGGAAAAGAGAACTCCATACTCTGCTTAGGTTTTGCATACCGTTTTCATATTTCTTACTTTCTGTATAGACACAAAAGTCATCTACATATTGTATTATTTTAAACGGAATGTTGTTTATTTGCATATTATGTATGTCAGAGGTGTACATATTAAATAAAATTGGCGATAATACCGAACCTTGTGGTATGCCGTGATAGTTGTGTCGAGGTCCTATTAGTTTGTTATTATGGTCTCTGACGTAGATTATCCTGTCTGTATAGAAACCGATAATTGTGTTCACGAAAGCAATTGGCAAATGAAAGAAATTTACCATTTTGAATTTCAAGGTTGACAAACAAACTGATTCATATGCTCCTTCAATATCCAAGAATAGGGCTGTTAAATAGTTATTCCTAGTTAAGTTATTCTGTATATCTACAACAAGTGTTGTTAAAGCGTCTAGAGTTCCCAAACCTCTTTTGTAGCAAAACTGGTTTACTGGTAGTAAATTCTCTTTTTGTATCCACCAATCTAATCTAAATTTTATAAGTGTTTCTAGGGTTTTGAATACGCAAGAGAGTAAGGATATTGGTCTATATGAAGTCACGATATTTGGATCCTTTCTGGGTTTAAGGATAGAAACGACTAAGACATTTTTGAAGGAATCGATAACTTTGTTATTTTGGATGATATAATTGAAGATATGTAAAAGATGGTTTTTTGCAACCTCTGGTAGGTTGATTAACATGGGGTATTTTACATGATCGATTTCAGGAGAAGTGTTAATGTGGTTTTTAAGGGCGAAGTCTAATTCAGTTTTTGTAAAAGGTTTTAACAGAAAGTAATTATTTGAATGATGACTTTGTGTAGGCTGTGTAGGCGAATGTTGAACCCATGGAGGAGATACTCTATTAAAGAAGTCGTCTAATAAATTATCATTGAAGGGTTTTATACTATTATGTGATTTTCGGTTCATTTTGTTAGCTTGTAACCATATTTCTTTAGATAAAGTATTTTTGCTTAAATTAGAACACCATTTGATCCAACTAGCTTTGGCTTTTTGTTTCAGCTGCTTTTTAGTATGAGCAACATTTTTCTGACATTTTAGATAATTATCAAGGCTTGGTGAACGTTTATAAACTGCTAATGCTTCTTTTCTGTTATTAATTATCAGATCACATTCTGGGTCCCACCATGGCGGAGGGAATCGATTTTTGAATTTAAAAATGTTGTATTGAGGAATAGATTTAATAGCAGCATCATTAATGCAATCTATTAGAAAGTTATAATTTTCATAAGTATTAAGGGAGCTACTTTTATTGGAAAACATGTTTTCAATTAAGGATGTATACAGGGACCAATTTGCTTTTTTGATATTCCATTTGCTTTTTGGATAAATTGTTTCCTGCGATGTGTTGGTTATTGAAAAATTCATAGTTATAGCAAAATGATTGGGGCCTAAGGTATCAGATAAAACTGACCAGGTGATTTTACTAGCTATATTAGCTGTGCAGAGGGAAATGTCAATCATCGATTTTTGCGTACCATATCTAGAAAGATAGGAAGGCTCTCCATTATTCAAAATTACAAGATCTAGATCCTCAACACTACTAACAATTTGGTGACCAACTGCATCATTTTGTAATAAGCCCCACAGTGCAGAGTTATGAGCATTCATATCTCCTCCAATTATAAAAGGTGATTTGACTTGTGAGAAGATATTTATCCAATCGTTTTTGGAAGTACGAATTTTAGGTGGTCTATATATAGATAGAAAACTTAATTCTGTTGTATTAATTTTTACGATAGCACCGCAGACTAAAATTTCATCGTTAAAATTGTTTCTAATATTTATTTGACAAAATGGTATGGTTGTTTTAATTAAGATTGCAACACCTGCGTACCCGTCGTACCTATCTTGGCGAATTACATTATAACCTTTAAATATATAATTCTGATTTGGTTTGAACCAAGTTTCGCTTAATAAGGCAATGTCAATATTTTCAGTTATTAAAAAATGAAGTAAACTGTTTTTATTCGAAACAACGGATCGAGCGTTCCATTGCAAAATTTGTAATGATTTAAGTTCTGTGAAGATGTTATTTATTGATAACATCCTCCAAAATCGTTTTTATTCCATGGTATATACTATCTTGACTTATTGTTTTTATATCATCTACAGTTTGAATATTTGTGATTAAATTAAAAATGTAATTGGATTAAATTAAAAATGTAAGTGTTTGTAAAACTGTCTGATCTGGTTTATTTTGACAATTAGGGATGTTTAAATTAGCAGGAAGGGGTCTAGTGGAGCCAAAATTAAAAGGAAACATAGGTGCATTATGTGGGGACTGTGGGGTGGGAGAGATTAATTTTCGTTTTTTCGCTATACTATAGTGACTTGAGGAGGGCTGTGATGTATTATTTGATGATATGTTTTGATTTCTACGCGTGACTACTTGTGTGGCAGCAGAAGGGGTTGATTTTTTTGTGAATGGTGGCAGGGAAGGAAAACTATTTCCGATATTTTCTAGTGTGGAATATCTATTCTGAGTGAACAATCCCGAGAAGGATGATTCACAGTAAGTTTTTGCCTCGATGAAAGAAGTTTTTTGCTCAATCATTACGTTTTTGATCTTCTTCTGCAGTTCATATTTTGGAAATTTCTTGGAAATGGATACATGATCCTTACTATTGCAATGGATGCACTGAATATCATTTTCCTGGTACGCATGATCTTCATTTTTGGTTTTCCCGCATTTTATGCAATGTGTCTGTGTACTGCGACACTGCTTGATATGTCCAAATCTCAAACAATTATAACACTGAGTGACCTTGCCAATATAGGTTTCCACAGGAAAAAATACACTATTTATTGCAATGTAGCTAGGTAAAATATTTCCCTCAAAGGTGATTATTACAGTCCTTTTCGGTGCATAGTTAGTTTTTCCTTCCGTGTCAACCCTTCTAAAAGTTCGTTTAAAGTATAATATGGGGGAGGGAGATTCACTGTTATCTAACAAATAATTTTCATCGTATTGGGTATCAACATCTCTGATTAGACCTTTAATTTCTAGTAGATGATTAGGAATATAAGCTACCAAATTTTTATTTTTTAACTTTAAATTTTTAACCAAATTATTTGCATCAGAAATACTGGTTCTGGCAATGTTGTAGTACGGTCACTGGTTTTATTCGCAGTTTTCGCAGTTGAATCATCAACATTTTCGATTAAACTGGATTCATTAACATGCATTTCACTATTATCACTAACACATGAAAAGTTTAAATCACCTATTGGCGTCTCTGGGAAAATCGCGGGGGGGGGGTCGCTTATGGACTTATTTATTACACTGAGTTAATGTCAAACTTCGAATCACCTGTACTAATTTAAAATCGAGTTAATTAGTGGCAAAAGACACTGGGCGCTTATTATTGTTGACCTATCGCTTCGGAAGTTCGAATAATACTGGATTCCTTATTGTAGTTTGCTAAAAGATTATTTTTAGGTAGGTACTTCGTGTAATTTTGGAAATCTGTTTAGTCGAAATATATTGTTTAGATTACGAGTATTTCTCTATAGTATTAGTACTGTGCATTTTAAAAATGTAAAGATATTTATATATTTAGATTTGATTCTAATTTAACACTATAATTTTATTACTATATTTTGAATTTAACGGCGGTCCACAAAAAACAAGCTTACGGTCCGGATGCGGACCGCGGTCCGCCATTTGGTGACTCATCGTATAGGGCTTAGTCAACAGTCAGTTACATAAAAAACAACAAAGAACATCAAAATATATAAAATGTAAAAGATGGTTAGCAATATAATATATATACAGGAAGCGCATATAAAAAAATCGCAATAAAAAACATTACTTGCCTTGAAAAAGTAGAGATACGTTTTGTAGCCTTCTAAAATTACATAAAACCAAGACAAAAATAAAAAAGTTTGCAGACATTAAAAGAAATAGGCTGCATGATAAATACTTCGAATATCTGAAAGAAAGAAAAAAACTTGTATTCAAAACTGAATTAATTTTATTTTTAGGGAAAGTAATAGATACTTTCTTTCTCCCTTTCCTTTTACCCTATCAGGGTGTCGGATAAGTAATAGATACATATAGTTTTATACTTACATTTTTAATCATTATCACTATCTGATAATGGTTTTCACCATTGGCAAAGTAACTCAAAATCATCTTCATCGTTAGAAAAAACTGACTCTGCAATGGATATTTGCGGTAAATGCGATGGATTTTCACAAACTTCATTCTCGTTCTGTATAGCTCTTCCTTTTCTGACAATGTAAACAGTAATTACACTTTGCGATAACGATGCTAGTAATTTTTTACTTAGCTCACGATATCCTGACATGCAGTTGCAGTTCTGCAGCTCACGTTGTAATTTAAAGGCTCGTTCAGAATTGGGTTCATTAATTAGAAAATGATTTTCTAATTTACTGCAAAGTCGAAGACCTTCACAAATTAATTTAGTAGTGAAATTTATTTGGGATTGATTTTGTAATTTAATAATCTATACTTTCTCAATACTTTTTCATTATTTTTTCTTATTCCTTTTCCAAATTATTATCATTCAGTGTAATACAATGGAATTCCGATGAACTTTAATCTAGCCTATAAAGATTTCAAAAGATCGTTATCTCATACAATCGCGACATGTTAAAAATTTTTAAATTTCAAGTCTCCGAGAAACAAATTTTAAAACCATTTATCAAGACAATCTTAAAAACTTTACCGGTTATCATCACATCCGCACAAACTGTACAAGAGCTAGTGATAGTACCTTAATATTTGTTTCTAACGATGTATATTTCTCTCTAACATCTTTAACCACCGATTTAGAAGCAGTATCGGTTTCTCCTTTATATCCAAATAAAATTACCATCTACAGCATATACACCACACCCTCACTGAAGCAGAGTTAAGGTCGATTCACACAATCCGTGAAGTGACCGTAAAGGGACCGTGCCGTATAAGTGTTTTGCCGGCCCGGATTTTCTACAGTTTACTTCGTGTTCAACCAGCACAGTGCCGTGTAATGAAGTTTACCAGAATGGCGGTGTTTTCCGACTGAGAACTGTTGATGGTTGCTGTGATCTTAGATAAAGAATAACAAATACAAATAAACGCGTATGGGTCCGTCAAGCTTGGAAGAAGGAAGCAACGGAAGGAGACCTTTTTACTTTACATTAAGAATTGATGGACGACGGGGACAAGTTTTTTGAATACTTTAGAATGTCTTACAATTCGTTCATGTTGTTGTTAAATAAACTAGAAGTATATCTTACTAAAACACATATACCATATAACATCTCGTTATTCATTTTGAACAATGCAGCCGAAGTTCAACAGTGTAAATAAAAATATCGTCAGCGAGAAATCTTTCTATACGGTACGGTCACGTCGACAACACTGAAAGCACTGCCCTTGCCAGGTAAAAGGCGAGTGCGAATCGCGAATCGTGCCGTTCATTTTTCTAGAAGAATATTTTTACGTCGCTGGTGGAATCAGCCGTTCATATTTACGTTCACGATACGGTCGTTTCCCTTGTAGTACACTCTTGTTGGTGACTTTAATATTCGTAACAGTATTGGGGCCATACTTTTACCAAAGGCAAAAATATAGAAAAGCTTTTACATTGTTCCGACACCTTTCTATTAAATACTGGATTTAAAACCCACTTGAATGTCTCTTCAGGTTCATTTTCCACCTTTGACATTATCCTCTATGACCCAAAATTGTATTTTCCCTCTCCTAATACGTCAAGTTATAAATAGGGATTCATCATTATAAGACAAATAGTCATGAAACAGTAAAATACATATGCGATGATTAAAAATTCTAGATATTGACAAAATAGTATCAAAATATAATTAGGATGAACTGACTCAGAAAACTCAGGATGTTTTATTAAGAATGCAAAAAGAAAAAAAGTTGTTAAACACAATAAAAACAGCCAAAATCAAATACTTCGGTCACATCATGAGGAACAGCGAAATATATGGGTTGCTGCAATTAATTCTACACGGAAAAGTAGAAAGAAAACGTGGACCAGGAAGGCGAAGGATTCCCTGGCTGAAAAATCTACGTACGTGGTTCAACAAAACAACCAAAAACCTTTTCAGAGCAGCAATTTGCAAAATAAAAATTGCCATGATGGTTGCCAACATCCGAAGAGGATAGGCACTACAAGAAGAAGAAGACTCAGCTACGACATTCAAATTATCTTTAATTTTTGTAGTTAATGCTCATGAAATGAAGTCAGTGGCTTGTATTTTCGTAGAAAATATTTAGGTTAGTTCGTTTAAAACTTTTGAACACAATTTTGATCTCGAAGTATCCGTTTAGGAACTCTTATGGTCTGAATAAATATTTAATGATAAAAAGATTCATTTATTGTGACCATATCAATGAAATACTGTCATTATTACTGAACTATTCATTTATGGTTAAATGTATGGTGCAATTGTTTGTTGTTTAACGACAAACGAGACAAAATAGATAACGAATATTTCGTTGAAGAGAGTGCACCAGAAATAACAGCCAAGTATAATAAGCCAAGTAAAACACACAATTAAAGAAATGAAAACTGGGAAAGCAGTAGAACCAGACGAAATACCGATAGAAATATTGCAACTTATCGCCGACTGCAATATACATGTTATTGTCGAATTATTTAAATATCACATACAGAACAGGTATATTACCTATGGAATGGCTTCTATCAACATTCGTGACTATACCGAAAAGGACAAACGCCAGACAATGTTGCGATCACCGTACCAACAGTCTAATGTGCCACATACTAAAAGTATTCCTAATGATTATTCATCGTAGAATATACAAAAAGTTATAACAAGACATTAGACAAACTCAGTTTGGATTTAGAAGTGCTCAAGGAACTAGAGAAGCATTATATGCAGTAAATGTGCTAATACAGAGATGTTTAGATGTACACCAGGACATCTATATCTGCTTCCTAGATTATAACAAGGCATTCGATACAGTGAAACATAATCCGTTAATAAAACTACTGAGAACAAAGAACATTGACACACAGGATATAAGAATATTAAATAATCTGTATTATAAACAAACAGCTGTCATAACATTAAATAACGTCAAAACTAATAAAATAAAAATCGTAAGAGGTGTTAGACAGGGCTGTGTCTTGTCGCCATAACTGTTTAATGCATACGCAGAGGAAATATTCAAAAAAGCATTAAAAGATGAAATAGTAGGCATAAAAATAAACGGCCTACCCATACGAGAAATTAGATATGCTGATGATACAATACTAATAGCAGAAAATATTACAGATCTACAAAGAATTTTAGATAAGGTTGTTGCAGCGAGTGAAGAATTTGTTCTGTCACTAAACATAAAGAAAACAAAATTTTATTCATGGTTATATCAAAGAAAAATATTAGATACATCAATCTACACGTAAATAATAAGACGATAGAACGAGTTCAGAATGATAACTATTTAGGGACAAACATTAATGAAACAAAAAATTCTACCAAAGAAATAAGAGTGAGAAGAGAAAAGGCTAGAGGTGCATTCAATAATATGAAACAAATATTATGTTGTAGAAACCTCAGCCTAAATATTAGAAAACGAGTACTAAAGTGTTATGTATTTTCTGACCTTTTGTATTGTGTGTAAATATGGACTTTAAATAAACAATGTCTCAATAAACTGGAAGCATTTGAAATGTGATCATTTCGAAGAATGCTGAGAATCTCCTGGACAGACAGAATAACCAATGAAGAAGTACTAAGAAGGATAGAGAACAGCAGAGATATACTTCTTCTTCTTCTTGTGCTACTCCTATCGGAGATTGAAAATCATCAAGGCTATTTTGACCTTGTTTACAGCTGACCTAAAGAGTTCATTAGTGGTACAGCCAAACCACTCTCACAAATTACGCAGCCATGACATTCTTCTACGTCCTTGATTCCGTTTTCCTTCTATTTTTCCCTATTATATATTGAAGTAATGCGTATTTATGTCCTCTCATCAGGTGACCCAGATATTCGAGTTTTCTTCATTTGATCGTTGACAAAATTTCTGGGTCTTTTCCTTTGCTTCCTTCATATCCTAACTCTTTCAACCCAACTTATCTTCAGCATTCGACGGTAGCACCAAATCTCGAAACTTTCAATATTTTTTATATTGTTCTGCTTGAGAGTCCAGGCCTCTACACCGTATAATAGCGTGTTAAATACGTAGCCCCTTAGCATTCTTAATCAGAGAGGGATGCTTATATCTCCGTTGCAGAAGAATTTCCTCATCTTTATGAAAGTGGCCCTGGCAATTTCGATACGTCTTTTTATTTCATTGTTTTGGTCTCCAGTTTCGTTTATTGAAGTACCCAAGTATTTGTAACTTGATACTTTTTCAATTTGAATGCCGTTTATACTAATATGTGCCGGTTGTGTCATGTTCTTACTGAAGACCATATACTTAGTTTTTTTGATATTGATACTTATGCCATAGATATTGCAGGCAATATTATATTTGTAAGTAATAGTTGTAATTCTTCTACTGTTCTTGCAACTAGTACAGTGTCGTCTGCGTATCGAATATTATTTACAACCTCTCCATTGATTACGATTCCTTCGTTTGCTTGCAAAAGGGTTTCCTGGCAGATGCTTTCACTATAAACATTAAATAGCAGCGGTGACAAAATGCATCCCTGTCGTACTCCTCTACGTATTTCTATTGCTTGTGATATCTCATTTTCTATTTTAATGTTAGCTTTCTGATTCCAATATAGATTGAGAATTATTCGCAGATCTTTATTATCTATGTTCTTTCTTTCAAGAAAGTCTTTTAGCTTATCATGGTGTACTCTGTCAAACGCTTTTTCAAAATCGATAAAACATGCATGTACTTCCTGATTAACGTCTAGGCATCTTTGTATAAAAACATTTAAACCGAAGAGAGCTTCTCGAGTACCTAATCCCTTTCTGAACCCCATCTGTGTATCACTAATATCTGAATCCAACTTTTGATAAACTCGGTTGTGGATGACTTTTAGAAATATTGAAATATTATTTAGAGGTATTGTTCGATGTTCTGAACATTCTTTTGCATTGGATTTCTTTGGCAGTGTAACGAATGTAGACAACAGCCACTCTTGAGGTATAATACCAGTTTTGTATATTGTGTTAAATAAGTGCAATATTATACCTATTGAGTCATCATTCAAGAGCTTTAGCAATTCAGTAGGAACCTCATCAGGTCCATTTGCCTTTCCAGTTTTGGAATTTCTAAGTGCCGCTTCTACTTCACATTTTAGGATTTCAGGTCCCGTTTCACCATTTACCTGAACTGAAGATACTGGATTCCATTTAAATAAGAAAACTACAATATCTGGGTCATATAACACGTAATGACAGATATGAATTCCTTAAACTAATAATGCAGGGAAAGATTCAAGGAAAGCGCAGCATAGGTAGAAGAAGAATGTCCTGGCTGAGAAGCCTCAAAGAATGGTTTGGATGCAGCGCAACTAAACTCTTTCGGGCTGTAGTGTCAAAAGTTAGAATAGCAGTGATGATTGCCCACCTTCGCCGCGGAGATGGCACATAAAGAAGAAGAAGTTAGTTTTTATAAGTTATATATTTTTAACTTACAGTTACATTGTTTGACTTATTTATAAACTATTTTATCGAAGTAAAATACAGTTGAATTCAATTTTAAACTGTTTATAGATATTGGTAGCAAAAAACTCCTGCGTTTTTTATCATGCAATGTACAGGGTGTCCCAAGTTGGTATGTTTTGCAGGATATACCGAAAACTGAAAGGGATAGAAAAAATGTGGTTAAGATGTCATGATTTCTTTTTTGAATTCTTTTTTCTAACGATTGCCCAATCAAATCCTTAATAGCTTCCCACATTAGCCAGATACAGGGCGACTATTGAAAAATGTCGCAAACAACAGACTTATATATATCTTCTCTAGTCAGAAAAATAAAAAAAAAACTTTATTGGAACTTTTATTAGATATATTATGAAAGGGATCAGTCAAATTTTTTTTGGCGGTAAGGAAATATAATACCAACTTATTTTTTTACATGGGACACCAACTTATATTTTTAGTCTTGGAGCTACTCTGCAAATAAATAGTTTATTTGACATCACGTTAAAGTCATTTAGAAATAAAACACTCAGTAATACATTCTAACATTTTATTGTGCAAATAACAATCCTTCACAGTTTTATTTTTTAGAAATAAGGTAAATCAACATAAAAAAAAGAATAACAAATTTGCCAACAACAAAAAACTACTGAACAACCAGAATTAATTTTATAAAAAAAGTAACATTATAATAAACATACAAACAACAATAATAAAGAGTGTACCAACTTGAATTAATTTTACAAAATTATAAAATCTATAATAAATTTTGAAAATGTCCCCCGTTTTATTATAATAATAATTGGCACTTTTTTCTTTCAGATCATACACAATTAGCACTGGCTGTATTTTTCTAAATGCTTGATGATTTGTAATAATTCTTCCTTAGTGTTAGAGTAAATTTTTTTAAATTCCTCAAATAAAAAATATGAAGGATTTAGTTCTGGTGAACTACAGCCATAAAATCCAATCCAATAATTACATATAAAATTTGTTTACAACACTTTACATCGAAACAGTAATTATGACAGGTCACACAAAGGAGACAGGCTTTGTTTTATTTTCCATGCTAACATTACCAAAACCTACTTAATGAAATGGACATCCTTATAGTCCATTTCCATCATATTGATAGCACATTATGTATGCAAATCCCTAAACTGTTGATACGGGCGACTCAATGAAAAATAGATATTTGTCAACAAGTTTACAGAAGTATATAGGAAAACAATTTTAAATTGAGTATGACCACCAGGTATAAAGGTTGAAGCAGAATAGAATACAATAGTTTTGAGGGTTACTAATCCCTAAATAAAGTTGCCAGTGTCGGAGTGATGGAGATTAACAGGTACTAATGAATTTGCAAGAAATGTAAGATGTTTATTTTATTGGTTATATATAAAATAATTTGTGGCCGTAACAGGGGCCGATTAGTAAAAAATGAATATTATTTTAATTAAATTCCATTTCAGATTCACGGCTTTCTTCAGAATCTAAGGAATCTTCAACTCCAATGTTAATTATTACCGGTTCCAGCATTGCATCAGTCATATTATTCAAATTCCACATTTTATTTTCTTCCTTGTGAGCATGACTAACAGCATTTTTCCAATTTTCTGGAGTTACTTTTGATAAGGAATATTCTAATAATTGTTGTAAGTCTTCTAATTTAAAAGTTTTGTTGTTGCGTCCGACTTCACCCTTTACTTGAGACCATATATTTTCTATCGGATTCAGATCACAGTGGTATGGGGGTAAACATAAAATAATTACATCACGGTTTAATGCCGTTTCATCAATTATATACTATGTTGCCTTACAATAGGTAATAATTCCTTTTTTGTCGAATTCTCCTTGTACTCAATTGCGTGTTTATCCAACCATTCGATTATCTCTCCTTTTTCCATGCCGTTGTTGGCAATTTTTCTGCTAGTCTTGAATGGTAACTAGCATTATCCATGACTATGACAGAATTTTTTGGAATTAAATCCAACATTTGCTCAAAATATTCTTCAAAAACGTCAGCAGTCATTTCCTCGTGGTAATCTTTGGTTGATTTTGAGGCAAAACTTAATAATACACCATTGACAAAACCGTATTCGTTTCCAATATGGGTTATTATGAGTCTGCGTCCTTTTCCAACGGGAATATTGTTTATTCCAGTAGATACACCTTCGATGAATGCCTGACGGGAACTTTTCACATTTGTATCAACCCATAGATATGGTACAGTATGACCTTCATTTAGCCAAGTCTCGTCCAAATAAAAAATTGTTTTCTCTTCTTCTCGGTACTTTTTAATAGTTCTTAGATATTCTCGTCTCCAACATACAATGTAATCTTTTTTAATTAAAACGGATTTTCTTCTATTCTTTTGCCAACGAAATCCCATCTCTCTCAATCATCATCATCATCTTGGTGCTACAGCCCTTAGAGGGCCTCGACCTTCTCAAGCTTTCTACGCCATTCTATTCTGTCCCTCGCTTGCATTTTCCAGTTGCCGACTCCGATCTTCTCGGCATCTTGTGTTACCCCGTCCATCCACCTTTGGTCTACCCCGTCTTCTCATTCCTACGGGTTGCGCTGTTCAAATCTTTTTTATCATCATCTCTCTCAATACTCCCCATAATTTCTTATTGCTTATGATTGGTAACTCTTCGTTTTCTCTAATTAATGTTTGGATTTTGTCCAATGTTGGAAATTCTTTGTTAAAAAAAAAATGAGTGGTCTTATCATGTTTTTATGTATTTCTTCAATTTACAAGGGTTTACTCCCTACACTCTTCTTGGGAGATAAAACAGTTCCTCCTTTTCTTTCTTTTAGGAATCTATAAATTGTTGTTTCTCCAACCCCTGTCATATTTGAACACATGTTAACGATTTCACGAACATTACTTAATGGGCATTGATGTACAAGTGCATTGTGTACATTTAATATTATATTTTTCTCTCTTAGACTGAAGGCACCTTTAAAACTACACTTAACCGGGATAAAACCTGTTGTCGACGTCATTTTTAAATGCAAATAACAAAATATCGACACCAAAAACGTAGGTAGGTAAGACATGAACAATGTACATCTACAAACTAAATGGAAGATGCAAACAATTTCTAATTTATATTATTGGCATAAGCTGTAATGTGGCATAAAAACTACTTAAACTATCATTAGTGAAGCCTTATCAGTAATTCCTGGTAATCGTTCAAAGAAGGTATTCTTTTTGTGTCAGGCGATAACTTGTATAGAAAACAATAATCACCTTTAAATTACTGTTTACAATAATTAATTTCGTGAAACATTGAATTATCTCGTTAATCACCCGTGTATAATTAACAATAATCGTGTGGCATATATACCGACGTTTTTTACACACAAAAAGGTATAGTGAGATAAGTAGACACTTATTTTACAGAAGATTTTTTAAAAGATAATGAATTGTTGACGGCATCTTAAAATATTAATTTTTTTTATTTATTTCAAAACAAGTATAGGGTGACGCCTATGGTTTTTTGACCTGTTGAAGGATTTGCATACATAATGTGCTATCAATATGATGGAAAAGGACTATACAAGATGTAACGATATGTCTTTTAGATAATAAAAAAAGAAAACAACAATATCGTTACAACAGTTCAGTGAGATTTAGTTCATATAGAAAAAGTCCCTTGACGAAAAAGAAGAAGTAATGAAGAAGTCTAGAATTTACGAGATGTCATCTAAAATTCCTGAAATGTCTAGTGAAGTATGGGACGTCAGAAAATATATAAAAACAGATGTTTTGAACAGTTGTTGTAATTGAGTTTTTAAAATTTATAGTTGTAGTGTAGTAAACATAATAAAATACAGCGTATTTTGTTTCGTGACAATTTTATTTATAAAATATGGAATAAATAATTTAAAAATAATAATTTCCTTTGAACCCACAATAAGCAGTTAGGTATTTACATTACTTTTAAGTTAGGTATGTACTTAGTTTATGTTTGTTAAATAAAACTGTTGAGGGATAAATAAAACTAAGTGTTTTATTTTTCAGTGTCCTTTACACGACATCAATTTGCAGAGTAGCTTTAACAACTGGAAATAGATATATAACATGTCATATCAGGTGAACATAATTTAAAAATATAAACGCAAAATATCAAAATATATAGGATATCCCATATAAAATAACATAAGCTGGTGTTAGAGACCAATTTCCTTAGTGAGACACCCTAAAAAAATTTCTTGTACGCTACTGAAACCTTCAATTATATATCTATCAAAAGTTCCAATAAAGTTTTTAAAAACTTTTCTTAATAAAGAAGATATATTTATATATCCCTGTCGTTTTCGACTTTTTTTAATATTCTCCCTGTACCTCACTAATGTGAGGAGCTATTGATGATTTGATTAGACAGTTGCTCTTTTAACGAAAAAAAAGTCATGACATCTTAACTACTTTTTTTATATCTTCTTTAGTTTGCGGTATATTCGTAAAAGGCAAAACATAGCAATTTGGAACACCCTGTACATACATTGACTGACGTATGTATTTTACAACTATGCATAATTTAAAATAGTCAACAAAATTTAATTTAAAACGAATCAGTCATGTTCATGGAACATAATAATTTATGTTGTGTACTTGATAGTGCTTTGGACTTTCTATCTTTGGAGATTTCTATTCCTTTCCGCTAAAATTTTTCGATATCTTTATTTTTAAAAATTATTTCAGACTCAATTGGATTGACTTTTTCTAGATTTTCTGTTTCTGGTACTTTAGTTCTGGGTATAGGTTGCCTCATAAGATACCTAAAAAATTAAATATTAATTAAAATTTTTTATTCCGCTACAAAATGATGAAAATGAGAAGTATTAGACAAAAAACAAACAAGGGGTAGTATGTATGCATATCAAGAAGGAAAATCAATAAAGAGCACTGAACGAAGTAGTTCAGAAAATCAGTCACTCCATTAATAATGGAAAAATTGCGTTAACTGCTTTACTAGATATAGAAGGCTCATTTAATAACGCACTACTAAACTATCTTCACGATGCAGCAAAATCAAAACCGATATCTGCTACCATATGCAACTGGATCAAAGCAATGCTGAAAAATAGGCTGGTTTTAACCGACCTGCAGGAAGAGGAGATTTTAGACAAAACAGCTAAGGAGTTCCCATCGGGGGAGTGTTTTTTCCCCTCCTGTGGCCACTTCTGATGACTTGATCTCGCTACTTGACGCACAGAGAGTAGAAGTGCAGGCCAATGTGGATGATCTAGTAATTATGGTAAAAGGAAAATATGGTAATGTGTTGTATCCAGCACACTCCAAACAATATTAAATAATATCCTGACTAAGTGGTGTAATCGGGAGAAACTCTCTGTCAATCATAGGAAAAACTATCAGATAACTAGATAAAACCTAGATACAACCTAGATAATATCTGGACGCCCGCTATGTATCGATAAACTGCCAAAGCAGCAAAGGAGCTCAAATATCTAGGAGTAATTCTAGATAGCGGGCTTACATCATGCAACATCCATTTGGTAAGAATAACCAACAAAGCAAAGCTCTCTCTTTAGACATGTCGAAGAATTTGTGAGAAAACATGGCGTTTGAAACCCAAACAGCTGTATTGGCTATATATTACTGTAGTTAGCCCTATAATTACGTATAGAACAAAAATATAGTGGTCTAAATGGCAAGAAAAGACCAGCAAAAGACAAGTGTCCTCAAACCAAAACTGCCTCCATGGAGGCCTTGCTTGATCTACCTCCATTACATATATGGACGGAGAATAAGGCGAAGACAGGAGCATAGAGAAGATGGATAAGATGTCAAAAAATAGGACAAATGGATACCGGAAGCAAATCTGGAGAAATAATTAAAAATCACCCAGAGCTGGAAATCGTACCAGATGTAATGCAATCTAACTACAATTTCGAAAAGCCGTTTACCGTCCTCTTTCTAGAAAGGGACGAATGGAAGTCGAATAAAACGAATCTTATAATGGCAGATCAAGCTGGCATACGGACTGCTCTAAAACCGATGAAGGAGTTGAAGCTCGGGTATACGGAGGAAAACTGAGGCTAAGCCTTAGTGAAAGCCTAGGTAATCACTCTACTATCTTGCAAGCAAAAAGTTATGCTATAGAGTTGTGGCTTCAGGAACCAATGACAAGGAACGGCACGGACAAATCTATAAAAATTGTTTCTGACATCAAAATCGGATTGACTCAAAGTTAGTGTGGAACTATCTTCAGAATCTGATTCTGATTGGAAAAAGTGACAAAGTAAGTTTACTCTAAATGTCTGGATATACTGGTATTGAAGTCAACGAAAAAGTCAACCTACTTACCTTTCACACATAAACCTTCTAAGAGGAGATTCAAAGATCTACTAAATTCGAAGATCTACGACACACTGTTGCCTCAAGCGACATAATTATGTCGCTTATAATTATGAACAAAATCGGACTGAAGGAAAGTGAGGATTACAGATTTTGTCAGGTAGGTGACTAAACGGCGGAACACGTTCTGTGCAACTGCCCAGGGATGGATAGGATAAGCCTCAATACACTTGACCATTTTTAACTAGATCCCTACGACTTCGTAAAAATGTTATCTAAAGCCATAATAGACTTTAATCAAGAGGCTGGGTTGAAGGGATAACTTTAATCTAGGGATGAGCCACAATAGACCTCTTAGGTGGAGTGGAAGAGACGTTAAGCGCCCATTCTAATTGAACATATCCTAACTTAAGCTAATCTGAGGCAATTTGAGTTTTCCAGCTAATAGTCACATCTCTGAAATACTTATTTGCATTCGCTGATCTAAAGAGTAACGGAAGGGTTGACATTAAAATAAGAATCGGAGCGTGCCCTATCAGCGTGGAAGCATAACAGATCAAGATTTTAACCTAAAGCTTCGGACGGTATTGGTGGGTGTGTTATATATTTTTTACAAAAGTAAGAAGCCTGAATTTATGCCAGTATGCCATTAGAAATGTATACCTTATACTTTATGTTTGAGGCTTATTGTTTTATGGCGAAAACGGCATACATTTTATCGCAAGAAGTTGCGATACATTGTTTATATTACAAGTAATCCAGTAACTCAGGTGAAAAATAGGACCTTACCTCCCAATTCTGACTGGGTGGATTTGGATTTAAGCTTGCCTTACCCTTCTTTATTTAAGTTATATATGGGTCTAGTGTGCTTTTTGTTTTTAAGGGGTTAAAACTACACCTAATTAAAAAATAGGAAAATACGTATTTACGCGTTTTATGCATTAAAATCTAATTGAATATTTATTTCTCACCATAGTCTCCTTTTAGCTCGATATACTTGACCAAGCGATGCTCCAACTTCTTTAATTCGTCTGAAAAATACGTTTTCTCGAGGTCTACGGGTCCCCTTTTCAAGTTGTGAAACAAAAAAAGTCTTACGGGGCCAAATCTGGAGAATACAGTGGATGGGGCAGCAGTTTGCAGCCCAATTCGACCAATTTAGTCATATCCAAGGCGGAGGTATAGGCCAATGCGTTGTCATGATGGAAGAATACTTTTTTCTTCGCCAAATGCAGTCGTTTTTCTGCAATTCTTCGTCAAATCGGCCCAATAATTCGGCTCAGTAAGAGCCTGTGACTGTTTTGCCATTCTCCAGATAGTCGATGTAGATCATTTCTTGTAAACTCCAGAAAATGGTAGCCATCACCTTTTTGGACGATAGGACAGTCTTCGCATTCTTCGGCGCACGTCGACGGCTCCACTGTTTCGACTGTTCTTTGATCTCTGGTGTATACCAGTGGATCTATATTTCATCAACGGTTAGTAAACGACGTAGAAAATCCTTCGGATTACGCTTAAATATACTTAAACACTGCTCTGAAGTGGTGGAAAACGTGGTTTTTGAGACATTTACTGTCATCTTGCGCACCATCAGTCGGCGGTCTGCCAATACCAGATCGTAGATGTATGCCCATTTTCAGGGCACCAAGGCGTGGCTCATCAAAAACTGACGTGCAGCCATGTCAAAACTAGTTAAATCAGTTAAACCAATTTTTGACGGTTGCCGTCGAAGGAGAATAAACACCACACACAGCATCCAAGCGCTCTTTAAATTAACTGCGTAAGTTTTCTACCAAAAACAAGATTCGATTCACTGATCGATATTTTTCTAAAATCCGCGGAATAGCCCGCTTTCACACGCTGTCAAAACAAAACTACGTGTCCGATTCGGTTGAAATTTTGACATTAGCTGTCTATTAGAATGTGTTACACGATAGTAGATTTCTCTTAAGATAGCGGAAGTAGATACCTATCGGACATCCTACGTACATTGATCCAAATAGTCACAAAAAAGGTCTCCGTCTAATTTGCAAAAAATAAATGCATTCTTCTATTATAAGGTTCATTTTTGTTTAAATAGTTTTTTTATCAAAGGCATATTTTTTGAGTTATTCATGAAAAACCGTTAAAAATCGTGACTTTTTTCAATGAAAATTCGCTTTCAACCATAAATAGCCAAAACAGTATTGACTTTCTGAAAAAGTTTATACTACAAAAGTTGCTTAGAATTTAACCGTCTATTGATTCCCGTCATTATTTAG
Organism: Diabrotica undecimpunctata; assembly: GCF_040954645.1. NCBI lineage: Eukaryota > Metazoa > Arthropoda > Insecta > Coleoptera > Chrysomelidae > Diabrotica > Diabrotica undecimpunctata. The sequence goes on along the minus strand of NC_092803.1, from coordinate 139,649,656 downwards.
AGAAAAATTTCCACCCTACGAAGGGGTGGCAATCACCCCTGGGGTAAAAGCACACATCGGCGTTACTTGTTATATGAGCATTTTCCCATCTACTCACCAAATTTCAAGTATATCGGTTTAGTCCGACAAAATTGGAAGGTGAATATGAATAGCCCGAATAACTGGAGTAAAGAGGCGAGCGATATGAATCTATGCACTTAATGGTTAATGCATAATTAATGGTTACTTGAGTGAAGACAACAGTATAGAATTAAAAAAAAAGAATACTCAATAATAGCCGAAATTAAAATAAAACGTGGTATACACACAATGTATTTAAATTATTACCTATTATCTTTTTATACTTACACTAACAGTATTGCCATTCCAGAATTAACTGCTACATCCAGAAAGAAACAGCTTCCTGTATATGTCGTAAGAGTAGCTCCATAGATACCCGGATATAGGCCAGAAGAAGCCAATAAAGAAAAAAGATCGTCTAGGGCGCTAGATGTCATGTAGACTTTACCCAATTCATTAGAGGGTAAAATATAAGTTAACATAGTTCTTAACATTGAAGTACCTAAACCAACGAATCCTTCAATGGCGAAAGCTAAAAATAAAATGATGATTATTATTAGTTTTTATGTAATATAATATGATAATAGGATGCTATTGTAAGCATCAAGAAGAATTGGTTCGATAATAGTCACTAAGAGAAAGTTTTCCATATGACGTATTTAATATTTAGAATAATACAATAACAACACTAGCCACGTATGTTGATTGCTTGTGATAAGATTTTTTTTTACTTTGAACTATGATCTGTTTATTTTTCGGAGTATGCTTTCCTGTGATAACATTTTCAGTAATTTTTGCAGTTGGGGGGTCTTCCTAATGCTCGCATTCGTTTATCTCTATTCATTCTCTTTATACAGTCTCACCAGAAACTCTTATCTTCTCATCTAACAATGTCGTGCATATATTTCTGATCTTTTCTTTCCTGATTAAAATATATTCCTACGAATTTTGCTCGATAACGTACTTTTTATCTCTGTTGATCTTAATATGTTTCTAATTGGATTCTTATCGGCTGTTTGCGATACTGCACGTGAAAAGTATAAGAGATTTTTTAAGGTCTGGAGGTAGAGTAGACTTATTTATAATGGATTTGGTCGTTTTTTCTAGATATGTGGTTGGATCATTTGGGACATGTTTGTATTCTGTGGAATTCAGAAGTTCGGACATTTTGTCGAAATAGTTGGAAGAGTTGAGAATGACGGTGGCATTACCTTTGTCGGCCGGAAGGATGACGATGTCAGGGTTGTTGTAAAGTTCTTTGAGGGCACGTCTTTCTGAAAGACTGATATTTGAAGGTGGGGGTTTGGAAGTACGGAGAATTCTGGCGACATCGTGTCTGGCAACTTCGGCTTGGTCGGAAGGAAGATGGGAAGATCTGATCCAGATACTGTTCTCGATATCGTTAATTGCAACTAAAAAGAGTGTTGTACTTAGTGTAGATCCTTGGGGTATGCCATTTTCTTGTGTATAGTATTTTGAAAGTTCCTGATTTGATTTAACTCGGAAATTTCTCTCATCTAGAAAATTTTTGACGAATGCTAGAAAATTTTCATCTAGGCCCCAATGCTGTAATTTAACAGTAACGTATATTTCCATATAGTATCATAAGATTTAATTATATTAAAAAATACAGCTATAACTTGTCGATTAGTTGCAAATGCCACTTTGCTGATTAACTATAAGATTTTTTGATTCTAAAAAGAATTGTAACCGTCTATTTAAAATTTTTTCCAGTAATTTACATACGGAAGATGTTAAGGATATTGGTGTATAAGATTCCGGGTTTGACATGTTTTTGTTAGGTTTCAAAAGTGGAATTATTGTAGCGGTACTTCAGGATTTAGGAAATTTTTTAGTCGAAAATAAAAAAATGAATATATCTAAGAGTAGATGCTTAGCAGCTAAAGGAAGATTAATTAAAAAATAATTTGGAATTTTATCTGGTCCAGGGCTAGAGTTTTTAAGTCATTGCAGTGCTTCGTTTAGTTCTTGCATACTTATTGCAACATTTTTTAGCGGCCTGATATAATCTGCAATTTTGACCTCTTTTTCTATTTTCTTTTTGTTTTTGACAAATAATGGGTCATGCACGGAATCACTTGAATATGTTTGAAATGAGTTCGCTAAAGCGTTGGCTATTTGACTGTTGTTTGTAATTAAGTTTTCCTTAATATCAAGAGAGTTAATTTTGTTGCTGTATGAAATGCCTTTAATCCTACGGATTTTATTCCAGATCTCTGATGCAGGAGTATATTCGGTTATTGTGGAAACATAATTTTGCCATGATTTACGTTAACTTTTTTTAATTACGTACTTTGCGTAGGCTCTATATTTTTTTTAAAGCTGTTATGTTTTCCAGCGTATGATGTTTTTTTAATACATTAAATGCATGCTTACTTTGTTTAAGTGCCTCTTCACATTGTTTGTTCCCCCACGGTACTAAATGTTTATGTTTTGATTTTGCTGTTTTGCCTATAATATTTGTGGCTACCTCTGTTAACATTGAGATAAATTTGTCTGTAACAACATTAATATTATCTCCTATTGTTCCAAAATTAGGTAGGTAGTCTTCAATATGTTGTTGGTAAGCTATCCGATTTGCATCTTTAGTTTTTCATGTTTCTTAAAAATGTATAATTGTTCTTGTGGAATTATTATTTCTTATTTTTATAGGCCAGTGATCATTATCGTAGGTATGGGTTAAACCTTCCCAGTTTAAACTATGAGCTAGTGAACTTTCACATATAGTCAGATCAATACCAGAATGATTGCCGTAAACCGAGTTTTTTCTCCTGTATTTAATAGTACAAAATCTGCTTCGTTAAGAAATTTTTCTATTCGTTCTTCTCTTTTGCTTGTGGAATAACATCCCCAGGAAATGTTGTGAGAGTTAAAATCACCTAGAATAAGTCTATGTTTTGGAATTTGCTTGATTAAATGTTCTAGGTCTTTTGTGACAAAATCCATATCTGATGGGATATAAACATTGTATACAAATAGCTGAGTTCGACATTGAACTTTAATTGTTACGGCTTCTAAAGCGGAGTCTAAAAACATATATTGATACCCCACCGCTTGCTTTGTTGGCGTAGTTTCTGATTTTGTGGTACGAATCAAAATGTTTGAAGTTGTATTTTTTGTTGTTTTTAAAGTTTGTTTCTTGTAGAGCTATAATTTGTGAGTTTATTTCTTTTATTAAGAGTTGAAGCATTTCGATGTGTGTAAATAATCCTTGTATATTCCACTGAATAAAATCCATTTATTATTATTATTTTTTTTAATTGGTGCTTTCTTGAGAATCTTCTGTATCTTTGGGTTTGGGATAGATTTCTGTTAGTATTGTTAATAGTCCTGATGTTTTATGTGTATTCTAGTGTGATATTTAAGGAATTGGGGGAACCATGTGCATCTGCCAGAAAGCTGACTATCTCTATATAGTTTAATTCGAACCGAGTTGAAATTTCATCAATAAATTCCTTTGCAGGTTGGATAAGTGATTATGTAGAAACTATTTCTGCAGTTTTTGTATCAGATTTAGTGGCTTTTAACGTTTTTGTTGATATTGCTTTTGATGTTATAAAATCTATTTCTGTGTTTTCTGCCGTTGGTGTACCAAGTGGTGTCGATATTTCAGAATGATAACGTTTCTGTATGATAATATCTGTATGTAGTTTTTGGAAGTCCATTACGTCACAAGTGTTTTCCGTTTGATACTGAACAGAGTGATTTTTGCTTTCAGCTATCGCATTGGAGGAAGGAATATATTCTTTATCGGTTTAGGATGTAAGTATGGATGTATCTGACTGAATCGCCATATTGGTACACGTTAAGGCTATATGACCAGATTGATGGCAAATTATCGACAGGTGTATAGTACATCTGTCTACGGAAGCTTAGGACGTGACTATATTGAGGGTCTTGGATTCCCGCTCTTAAGAAAGACATCGATGAAAGTAGATGAAAATATATATATATATATATATATATATATATATATATATATATTATATATATATATATATATATATATATATATATATATATATGTATATATATATATATATATATATATATATTGTTATGATGTGTTTTTTTGTTTGAATGATGAGCAATGAGTATTTTTAATATTATAATATATAGGGTTTTTATCGCGGTTCTCAAAGAATTAGCTTGTAAGTACTTTTTTAAATTATCTTTATTATAACTATTATGAAACACACATACATATCTAACCTAGCCAATGTAAATTTAAAATAAACTATCTTTAAATTGATGTTCTTATAAAACTAATTAAATTCTATAGACAATGTTAAATTTAAACAAACTATCTTCAAAATTGAAATTGTTATGACACTAACTAAATTATATTAACAAAATTTTGTACCTTTCTTTCACTGAATGCCTAAATGAACTATTTTCCACTAAGTACATAGATTCTAATCACCACTGAATGTCTTCGTACTTCAGTTATCCTTGTTTTTTGTGAAATTACTTTTTTCAATTATCAGCTTCTACCAATTTAAGATATATTTTTCTTCACCAGCATCTATACACCACCAACCAAACCAGCAAACAGCATTTATATTTATTCTTCTTTTCAATATACCAATATCCAATTATTATAAGTTGATTTATACTAATCTCCAACCATAATATAATTTAATTTCTTCCAATATACCTTTTTTTTATCTTCAATAATTATTTGTGTATAATTATAAATGTGCATTAAATTATATGCATAATTTTTAATCTTCTTTTAACTCACTATATTAAACATTTTGACTATTTGTACTTGATTCACTGACTCCAACTAACTTTCATAATAAACTGGCCTGACTTCTGACTAAAAACTTCTAAAACTTCTGAACAATTGACTTCACTAAGTAAATGTATCTATCTTCTAACTAACTTTCATGATAAAACTGCTAAAAACTCTTCTGACTGCACTATCTACAACTTTTCTGACTAAAAACTTTCAAAAACTGCCATCTTGAATCCAAATCACGGGTATTTATATGTTTTGGATTTCTAGAACCATCTCGTAAGATATCATGTTCTATTCAGTTCTATTTAATACTTGTCTGAATTTTCTGGAACAAACCATTTCGCAAACATGGCCATCTCCGGAGATCCAGAGAATTCCATTCTTTTCTATTAATAATTTTGTTTACATTTAGGCTTTTCAGATCAGAATATATAATTAAATTAGTAACTTAACATTCTAATTTAATAAAATACACATTTCAAACAATATATTATTATAACCCACTTTATATTCGTAAATATTCTTAAACGTCACTTCAGAGTATAAATATCTGTCAATCTCCGAGAGTATTTTTGGTTGCCTAAGCACATGGCTCACTTATATATATTTACAATATTAAAATACAACTTTTTACAATTATTATATGCTAATTTATTAAAAATGCCCTCACATAAATATATTTTTATTAAATTCTCTAGTATATAACTTATTTAAAACAACCAAATATCTAATATTATGTAGTATATAACTTATAAATTATTTTCTATAAACCCTAATCGTCACAATATATATATATATATATATATATATATATGTAATTATTATGTAATAATATATGTAATTAATATTATTAGTTTTTTTTTACAAGCGAGTCTTCTACAGCTGGCGCCTCTTCTCGCATCCTAATTTCCAGCGTTTTCTGTCGAACCAATCTGCAGTTGTTAGATCTCTGGCGGTCATTGCATCGTCAACATTTCCAGGATTGTCTTGGTCTACCTCGTTTTCTTCTAGATGGTGGAGTCCATTCTTCTATTATTTTTGGCCATCTATTTTCAGGCATTCTCTGAAGGTGTCCATACCAGTTAAGTCTTTTGGCTTCGATTGTGTCTATTATGTCTAGATCGATTTCCATTTCTCTCCGAATATCTTCGTTTCTCACCCTATCGAGTCTAGTTCACTGGCAAAATCGTCCAGTAGTTCATTTCCATGGCATGTGCATTTCCTTAATTTTTGATTGGTTTCTTTGGTTTATTTCCCAGAGTTCGCCGTACAGCCCAATACTTTCTATTATTGTTTTATAAATTCTTCTTTTATTTTCTTTTGTTATTTTTTTTATTCCATAATAGTCCGTGCAGCTGTCTGGTGGCTGATCTTGCTTGGCCAATCTTGGAGTGTATTTCTTTGCTACTTCCTGCTTTTGATATTATTTGGACTCCCAAGCATTTAAAATTGTCTTTTGGTTTTATAGATCCCATTTCGATTTGTAGGCTTTCTGGTTTTTCTCCTACAACTAAGTACTCAGTTTTTTGTATATTAATTATTGTGAGGCCCCATTTGGTATACTCTTCTTCCAGTTTTCTAAGCATGTAGCCTACATCACTCTCGTCTTCAGCTAGAATGGCTTGGTCGTCAGCGAAGTGTATCGTGCACAATCTATCATCTCCGATTGGGATGCCCATATTGCAGCACTTTCTTCTTCACACTGAGAGTGCCTCATTTAGATATATTTTGAAGAGTGTAGGTGCTATGCAGCAGCCTTGCTTTAGACTCTTACTAATAGGAATTTCTCTCTCTAGTTAATCTATTTCTAGTTTTAATGTTTGCCGTCATATTTTTGTAGAGCTGTTGTACTGCTTGTATATTTTTTTTGCTTATTCCTTGTTTTTCCATTGCTACCCAAAGCATTGAAAGTGGTACACTATCGTATGCCTTTGTCAGATCTATAAAGACTATATGAGTTGAAAGGTTGTGGGCTAATCTTTTCTCGATAACTTGCTTTAGAGAGAATATACTGTCCATACAGGATCTGCCTGCACGAAAGCCATTCTGTTCTTCAACATCTGTCATCTCTTTTTTAATTTTGTTTTTTATTATTTTTCCATACAGTCTTGAGAGTGAATTTATGACACTTAGCCCCCTGTAAACAATTTTTTCTATCTCCTTTTTTGTAGATGTTGTTAATATGTGCTTTTGTCAACTCCGGTGGTAAGCTGTGTCCATTATAGAATAAGGTAAAGACATACGCCAGTAATTCCCGTAATAGTTGTGGGCTATGTTTTAATAATTCATTTGGTATACCTTGTGGTCCGCATGAGTTCCGATTTTTTAGAGTTTGTATTGCATTCTCGACTTCCTGTACTGGTATTTCATCGTCTTCACTGAGTTCCAGTTGATATGTTGTTGTACTGATGTTCGTGAATTGAGGTCTTGTTTCAGTCAAAAGTTGTGAGTAGTGGTCGATCTAAGATCTTTCTTCTATTAAATCTATTCTACTTGTTTCTTTTCTGTTTGTTCTCAGATTTTTTACCGTTTAACATGCTTCTCTTGATCTTGTTGACCCTATATATTTGTTGAGTTCTTCGCACTTACTTTCCCAGGAAATATTTTTTGCTTTAGTTACTTAATGTTTTACTTCTCTCTATATTATTAGTATAACAATAAAAATTAAACGTATCCTTTCAAGAATAAAATAAGATTAACTCAATAGATTGAAATGTCATTAGGCATCGCTAAACTAACATTAAATTATTTTGCTTCTTTCGTTAAAATAACAATAACCAATTTAATTATATTAATATTAAATTAATATTATGAGTATTATTATTTAAACGTATCGTTTCAAGAATAAAATATGACGGAAATGTCAGTAGGTAGTTCGGATTTCTTTCCAAGGTGGTGCTAGGAGTTATCCTACCGGACAAACAGTGTGACTTGTCGTCGTAGTCTTTTAGATAGATAGATTTTACATAAATATAAACTTACCTGCGTATATATAATATCCATTTTGGGCCAAACCCTTAAGTAAACTGGAGAGTCCCATAGAAAAAATAGCCAACATACATAAATGCGTTTCGTTGAGTTTTTTGTACAATATTGTTGTTCCAAACATCGTACCGCAAATGTAGATAATGCTGGCGAAACTATTACCATATGTTATTTCTGTTAATGTCCAATGAATTTTTTCTCTCAAAAATAAAGTTTTTACAGCCATGTCTCCATAATAAACAAAATTAAAACCTATAATAAGTATGAGGATAATAATAAGAGATTTTCTTGTGTTAGATTCTCTTTTTTTGAAGGTAATCGCGAAAGTTTCAATAATGTTCATCTTTTTGATTAGATCCTTTATTTTTGGAACCTAAAAAGTAATTTCTATTATATATATATATATATGTATATATATAATTATATATATATATATATTTATATATATTTATAAATTAAGGATCACTCAGAAGAGTGGTGGGTTTTTCGGTCAAAGGGTGGAGAAAAAAGACAAAGTTGATGGCTACTTCATCTATTTATTGAAGACGTTTCGCTTTCTTAATCAGAAAGCATCATCAGTTCATCTAAAAAGAACAATATGAAAAAACCACACAAGCATGGAAAAGTTGTTACATGTGTTACCTTAAAAAGATATGTAGCAGTCAGTGATAACAAAGTTGTAAAAACACTTAAGTAAGTGGACATTATACGATTATGATGTATAAACAATAAATTGAAATAGATACGTTAACAATTTGTTCAAACTAAGCACAGCAAAAAGAGCATGTGGTTTTGTTTTTTTGTTATATAAATGTAAAAGTTAAAAAAAACATTAAAAAAGAGAGTGAAGAACTAAGAAAAATCAAAGAAGCACTTCCAACAATATAGCAATAGTTATGTTTTAATTTTCACTTTAGGTAGCATTATTGTATTAATTAATATTGAAATTTAATAATTTAATGTATAATGAAATTACCACTCCTGGCTTCTTGAATGCTGCCGGTAAAATGGAGTTCAATTAAGACAACCACGCTATCAACGTAAAAGACAGTCAAAACCTTGAGGTCATTAATTATGACAGAACAGCAAGGTGAAATACCAACCCTAATGATAGAGCGGTTTATTTAAATGATAGGATGAGTTTGGGTGACAACCCGTTTATAAGGAACCAATAAATGAAAAGGAAAGGTGGTTATTAACACCAAATTTCCCCCATTGATCGGCTAAGAAAAAACAAACAAAACAAGTTAGGTCAAACCAAAAACTCATATATAATCGTCAACGTTGTGGATGGTTAATCAGCCACAGGTGAAGATTAATTATAATTTCCAACAGTCCAAGTTTCAAAACTTGGATCTGCAAATGAAACAAATGTCCATTTACTTAAGTGTCTTTACAACTTTGTTATCACTGACTGCTACATATCTTTTTAAGGTAACACATGTAACAACTTTTCCATGCTTGTGTGGTTTTTTCATATTGTTCTTTTTAGATGAACTGATGATGCTTTCTGATTAAGAAAGCGAAACGTCTTCAATAAATAGATGAAGTAGCCATCAACTTTGTATTTTTTCTCCGAAAAAACCCACCACTCTTCTGAGTGATCCTTAATTTATATTGGATTGACGGTCGTACTCCTTTTCTCGATGCTATATATATATTTATATATATTTATATATATATATATATATATATACATATATATATATATATACATATATATATATATATATATATATATATATATATATATATATATATATATAAATGCGAGTTATTAGTAAAATAAAGTTAGTTAAAAAAATATAATAAAATATGTTGGTCATCTTTAGTACGGTGTAGTTACGTTAGAAAAGGAGCATGCCAACTCGAGAATGGATCACTACAGAGTCTTCTAACATTATTGTCACAAATTGGTAGTAGGAGAAATTAGTATCGAAAATGAGATAAGAGTTTGGTTAGGACGTGAGATTGAGATCCGATTTGGGAGCAGATCTCAGAAGTGAGTTTAGCTAGCGAAGAAACAAGAGAGGACCCGGGCCAATTTTAGAATTGAAAGAAATTGAAAGTTAATCGGTTTATTAAAATTTGAAAACAATATTACAGATATCACAAATTGTGAAACGGAAATAAGGGAAGTAAATAAATAAATTTATAAAACAGTTTTTTAAAACATAAGTTGTAAAGTCGTATAGGTCATTTAGTAAAGCGAATTATTGTTGGCTTCGCAGTTTTCAATTGTCAGGATAGAAAAGGAGCGATATTTATAGTTGGTTTGTTTTATATGTGTAATAAAATATTTAAGGTATTTTATCAATACCCTATTAGCCTGTTGAACCACATATACAAGCTCTTTACTAGGTTATTGACATTAAGATTGGAGAGAAAATTAGATTTCTACCAACCGAGAGAGCAGTCAGGATTCCGATCAAATTATGGTACCAATGATCATCTCCACACAGTAAAAACGCTCATTGAGAAATCTATAGATTACAACAAACCTCTTGTCCTCACTTTCATAGATTTTCATAAAACGTTCGACACGATCGAAAAAGACAGCCTTATAGAAGCAATGAATGACAGTAGAGTCGACCATAGGTATAGTGAACTTATTTACAATATTTACAAAAATGCCATTATGACTGTTAAGATATACGATAAAACCCGACCAATAAAAATAAAACATGGGATAAGGCGAAGAGATACATTGTCACCAAAATTATTCATAACGGCATTAGAGTATGCCTTTAAGATGGCCAATTGGAACCACAGAGGAGTAACAAGAGAAGGCGAAAAACTTAACCATCTCCGTTTCGCAGATGACATTGTCCTTATCACAGATGATTTAAGAGAAGCCACAGATATGTTAAATGAATTGGACTTTGCATGTTCGAAGGTGGGCCTCAGAATGAACTTGTCCAAACTAAGTTGATAACAAATATGGTCCCCAATAACCATTTAATTATTCAAAACAAAGTGGTTGGCTGGTGGAGAAATATACATATTTAGGTCATGAAATAAGAATCAGCAGGGATAACCAAACATGCGAAATCCAAAGACGAATTACTTTAGCGTGGGCAGTCTTTGGAAAACTGCGAGACACACTTAGGGCCAACATACCAATTAGCCTCAAGAAAAAAGTATTTGGCCAATGCGTATTACCGGTCATGACCTATGGGGCGGAAACTATGATTCTAACCAATATGTTGGGGGTGACGTTGCGGAGCCGAATAAGAAACGAAGATCTGCGAAGAAGGTCGAGTATTACTGATCTTGTGAAACGCATAGCAGAACTTTAATGGAATTTGGCAGGTCATGTAGCGAGAATGCATGACTCATGATGGACGAGTAAAATTACACATTGGAGGCCAAGAGCAGACAAACATAGTAGAGAAAGACGAAGTACACGTTGGGCTGACGACATCAGGCGTATCACGAAAAATTGGCAACAAAGAGCACAAAATTGCAAAAAAATGGAGTGGTTTAAGGAAGGGCCATGTCCAGCAGTGGACGTGATAAATGAAGGCTGGATGATGATGATGATGATGATGATGATGATTTTATCAATATATTTTTATTGTATCGAACATTTTGGCATTTTTTTATTTCCTTCTATGTCTGTTGTATGTAGTAAACAATATTTAAAAGTCAAAGTATTTCAGAACTTACAAAAGAACCTTGAGATAAAATTTGAAAATCTGATTTATAATTTGGCGTCTGTAATTAAAATCATTAAGATATTGCGTGAAAAAAAAACTGATTAATTTATTTTTATTGTTTAATTTTCTCAATTTATGGTTCTTGAGTTAAACTTGCCTCACTTCTATCTTTTTAGAGATGTATATCTTTGAACTCATTTTTTGCAATTTTGTCAGTAGATATACGCTCATTTAACTGTTTTTAGATAAACTGATGAAGTAGCAAGACCTTTCTGTTTTCCTTCTCAAAATTTTGATCGATATCCCTCAAAAAAATTCCCTTGTGACATAATATGTGTATATAATATGTGTATTTGTATCCAATTTAGAATGTTAAACATGGGAAGCTTTATTTATTTTTAGTTTTATGAAAAAATTTAGTCTTTATAAAAATTTCTGCAAGTTCTAAAACCTAAAATAAACTCATCAAATATTAAATTTTGCAGTCATATATGTCGTTTGTCAAACACTATGAATTGGGGATATTATTAACTATTACATAAAATTTATATTTTTGACAAACCCTGTATATGACTAAAAAAATTATTATCCAATGATTGTATTATAGGTATTGATTGTTTCATGCAGAACTTTTTATAAAGAACAGTAAGAGTAATGGGATTCCACAAGGCGCCTGTTCCCAAAAAGTGAAACAGAAAAAAGCAGAAATACATATATCACAGAAAAGGATGGAGTCAAAGAAAGCTGGCCAAAAATTAAGTCTAATACTTTAACATCGGTCAAGGAAGTTCTTGGCGAAAAAAATATAAATAAAAATAGATCGTTCATAATGCGAAGAACTCCATGGTTTTGTACAGAAGTGAAGAAAATATAAAGAAAACAAACAAGCTTAGCTAAAATTCATGTCAACCAAAACACAAGATTGATATAAGGTTGAATGCTCGAATAAATGAACTTTATTCGAACGAATGAACGAAAATTAAAGGCAAATATGAAGCACAATTGTAATAATTAAATCTTAATGTAATTACTATTTAAATGGGAATAAGCCACAATTAAAGGTTAAAGTACATTTATTGACGTTTCAATTTCCACTTCGGAAATCGTTGTCAAAATACAAACATTAGTAAATTAAACAAATTTTGTTTTTTTGTTACTTAGTGAAAAATTCTACTAATAATTTAATTTTATCTGACTCATCTATATTGACAATTCAGACATACATTATACATTTTAAAGTAGACGACTTTAAAATAATATTGCCAATATTGTTGAGTTGCGTTCCTGGGACGACTTTACTTATAAGGTAGTTCATTCGATTACATGAAATCAACTTTAAATTGATGCATTTAATTTACCTTCAATAAATACCAAATTCTGATTTTATATGTTTGTTATTTAAAAAACATAAATGATGTATCCTCTATATGTTATTGACTTACCAATACTGGTATTTTCCTCTTAATAACTTCCTCTTTAAATATGGGTAACCATATCCTACTACATTCTGCCGAGGAATTCGCGACACAATTGGTCTCCTTTAGCATAATTAGTGCCGCTTTTTTGATTTTTTGTCGCAAATTCCTCGGCAGAATGTAGTAGGTCAAATTGAAACATAAATTGTACATAAAACTACAATGTACAATGTACAATTGTACATAATACTACTAGTGTAGTGTTATGTATAATTTATGTTTCAATTTCATTTTTATTACATTCTGCGCTTGTTGGATAGCCCAAATTTGACGAAATGCCCCTGATGATGCTGTAGAAAGCGAAAGTACTTGGCAAGAATTGATTATTACAATTGTGCTCGATATTTTTGCCTTTAATTTTTAAAGTTCAAAACACAAGAGGTGTCCCATAATTAAAAAAAATTAATAAACGAAACACATGCACTTGTAAGAAAAATAAAAAATGATCATTGGGAATACTATTTGAAAGAAATGGAACATAATTTTTATGGTTGCAAAAGGAAATATGGCGCTTTATAAGAGCCCAAAGGACGGAGGTAAAGGAACTAATAAAACCAAAACACATAAAAAAGGTTACATAAATTGACTACCTAAAAAAGTTCTATACAGAGTTAGAACAAACGACGCTATAACCGGAAATAGCAGAAATTATCACAAACTTAATATAAATTACAGGAAGTTCATAAAATACTTAAAAATATGAAGAACAAAAAAGGAGCAGGTAACGACGGGATATCAAACAAATTACTGAAATATTGTGAAACAACAATGACAGAACAATTAACAACATTAATTAATAAAATTGTAAAACACAAAAGAATACCGGAAGAATGGAGAACGAGCAAACTAATTCTACTATTTAAAAAAGAAGATAAAAAACAGCCATAAAACTACAGAGGTATAAACTTGTTAAATACTACCATAAAAATTACAATTAAAATTTTATAAGAACCAATAAATCAGAGGATAAGTTTAGCAGGTGAACAACAAAGTTTTTATACTAGAAGTTTGTATACAGATGCAATATGCAATATTCGCCATAAAGTCAATTACTGAAAAGTCATTAGAGTATATTAAACCAGCATTTCTGTGGCTGATTATCTTAAAAAAGCATTTGACAGCTTAAAACTCAAATATGTAATCCATCTTCTATATAATAGAGAAGTTACCCTGAATATCATAAAAACTATTGAACACAGCAACCAAAACAACAAAATGGAAGTCACAATAGATCAGCGGTCGGGGAACATTTTTAATCATTACCCCAAAATATTTTTGTGTAAGTTGATATTACCCCATGGCGAAGAGCAAGAAAAAACGAAATCGCCTCTTTTTAGCATCTTTCATGTTATAGCCCCCATGATAATTTTGAAAAAAAAAACAATAATTAAAAATTTAATTTAAACATCATTTATTCAATTTATCAATGTAATACCTAGTAATCCATAACTTTCACCCCCACAGAAAATATAAGTAAATGATAATTTCTTGTTATTTTGTCATACAAGAAAAATATCATATGAATTACAAAATAACGAGAAATTATCATTAGCTTATATTTTCTGTGGGGGCGAATTTTCATGCGAGAGGTTTCATGTTTGATACAGTTGCTTCAAAATTGAGACTTGGTGTAAGAGCGATTTGAACACAGTCTTCAGCGTTTAATCGATTTCTGTTCTTCGTTTTTATGTTCATTAGAGTGGAAAAGCCTTGTTCGCACAAATATGTTGTTCCAAATGGCAACAATTTTTTAACCGCATTTTCATGTACAATTTTGAAAGCCTTTGCAGCTTTTGACATCCAAAAAGATAACAGATTTGGTTTACTCTCAAATTGAATATTAGATCGAAGTTCGAGAATTGCTTCTGCTAAACCTAAAGGTTCTTCTGGTATCATAGCAATTCCACATGTAAAAGGATCTGCAATGCAACTGAGAGTAAGTGTATCAAGATCTGGAAAGTAATCTGAAAACCGCTTTCTGAGTTTGATTAGATGTCTTACAATTGTATCCTTGATGTCAGCAAAAGTAATATTTTCGTAATCTTCCAAAAACAAAGCTAACCTTGAAAAAGTAGCTGTCTTGTTCGGTTCTACTTTCTGTCTCCAATATTGCACCTTTAACCCAAACGCTGACACTATTTCTCTCGCTGAAATGATATTAATATTCTTTTCTTGCAATTCTTTGTTTAATATATTTATACTCTCAAAAATGCCCGCTAAATATACGAGATATGCAACCCAGGAAGAGTTTTTAACTTATCTGCGAGAATATTTTTTTAATCAACCATAAAAATTTCGACTTCAGTTTTGAGAGTCCATACTCGATTTAGTACATTTCCGCGAGAAAGCCACCTTACTTCTGTATAATAAAGTAGGTCCGTATATTCAGCTTCACCGTCCTGACATAATTCACGAAATAGCCGCGTGTTTAGTGCATATCCCTTGATAAAATTTACAATCTTGATGACATCATGCATGACAGCTTTCAGTGTAGGTTCTAAATATTTGACCATAAGGGCCTGGCGATGGATCATACAGTGAGTAACTTCAATATTTGGGTTATTTTTTTTACAAAAGCCGAAAAACCATTAATATGATCCAGCATAGCTGGAGCTCCATGCAAAGATTCAGAAATACAGTTTTCCCATTTTAAACTTTGCGCATTGAAACATTCATTTACTTTATTGTAGACATCAATTCCACGAGATCTCAACTCGAGAGGAGAACAAAACAGCAATTCCTCTTCAAAATTATCTACACCTATGTAGCGAACATATACCATTAGCTGTGAATTGCTACGAAAATCAGTTGTCTCATCAAGCTAAATAGCAAAATATTTAGCCTGTTTAATACGAATATAACCTGTTCCTTTACATTTTCTGTTAATATAGAAATTTGTTCTTTTACAATTTTTGCAGACAAGGGCACTGAATTCAGTTTCTTTGCTTCTTTTTGACCACACATAATCTCTGCTATTTTTACAGCAGCTGGTTTAACCAAATCTTCACCAATAGTGTATGGTTTCTTATTTCGTGCAATCAATCAGGCTACTTCAGAGCTAGCCCTTGATGCTGGGCGCCGATCAAATGTACCAAACAAGTTGCTATTCAATATTTGTCTTTTAAGAGGTATTTCTAAATTTGCAAAGTATTCTCGCGGTTTGGAAGACAGGTGTGAATGAAAATTATCTAAATTGTAAATGTTTCTTCAATTGACTTTTTTTGAAAGATTCTGAAGTCAATACCTTCACACATACAACACACTCTGGTTTCATTGTACCATTGTCTTCTATTTATGTAAAGCCGTAATTAAGGAATTCGTCTTGGTATGTTCTTTTTCTATTTGCTGCCATCTTAAGGGAGACAGAAAATAATAGTTGTAAAATACTTGAATTAAATTTTTAAATTGCAGCTTACCTTGATCGATATATGGATGATTAATGATAAAATGGTGATCTTGTCAGCAACTAATTAGTAAAAACTCGCTCTCTGACTCGTCAATGTATTTGTATCTTGACGGCATAGCACGAACTGAGCAGGTAGTCGAGGCCGGGACTGTGCTTTACTACGCAAAGATATAACTCGAGAACACTCTAGTGGTGGAGAGTAAGATGGCGTGGCGTGCATATGTCGCTAAATTGTTTAAGTTGGTTAGATATCATTCTGCAGAAAAGATTTCTTTGTGCAGCTTTTACCAAATGGAACAAAAATGGGAGTAAAAACAGTTTTTGAAAGCATTTTGGAGCATAAAGACTACTGGCACACTGAAACTGTGAATTCCCCAAGAGGATATTTGGAATTACTTAAACGAGATTTTGATTCTAATTTTTTGCTAAGTATTTTTTGAGATATTTCTTTATACAGACATTTTGTTTGATGTATTTTAGAACTAATCGAATGAATTGGATTTTGTATTAAAAAAATTAACTTAGAAGTCCAAATCAACAGACATAGAGAACAATTTGATATCATCTAGCAAAAAAACTTGCGACTCGAAGAGATGTAATCCAAGCGAAAACGCATTGATATTGACAATGTAGGTGACACAAAAATATCTTATCATTGACTTTTTTGTGAAATAATACATAACATTTCCCAGCCGCCTAAAGAGTTTAATATTTAAGATAAGATTAAGCTAAGAAAAAGCTTTGTGGGTTAAGATTTGTGAAGCTATGCAATTTCAATAAATATGCCAATTCTAGTTTCCCAAAAGAGGCTTAAAATTGTTTAAAAAAGCATTATGCAAACTTTTTTGACATTTTTTCCCAGAATTCTCAACTGTTCGTTTTGTATGCTTCTTAACACTGTTTACAGACTGATACTAGTTCTAAAATGATGATATTTTAAAAAAAAACTGAACTGGATAAAGCATACCATGAGGTTTCAAAATTATACGACTTAGTGATGACATTGCCAGCTACAAGAGTGTCTGTGGAACGAAGTTTTTCTGTACTAAAGCAGATTAAAATCTTTGTCAGAAATTCCACAAGTGAGGAGAGGCTAGCTTAATTAACGAATTAGAAACAAGTTTGCCAAGGATGACATAAGAACAGAGCACCACAAGTAAAAGGTTTAGTAATTCTTTTAATAATTTCATTTAATTTTCATCCCTTTCTTCAAATGTCACGGCACGCCACTGATTGAAGCATTGGCAGGATACTTACTTTTCGTTCCACATCTAGAGATTCTGGTAATAAAAATATTGTATAAAAAACACTTATGGCTATCAAGCACGTTCCTACAGAAAATACAGCTTCATAACTAGTGTTGTAAAGTAAATATGATGCACTGAGATTTCCAATGAGAGAAGAAAAAGCCATTACTGCTTCGTAAATACCATACCTGAAATTAATACTTCAATTACTAGAAGTTATTTTATTACTTATAATAAAAATAAATCAAAAATATAAACCAAAATTGTCGTCATTATTACCTATTTTCGGAAACTACTATTACAGATCATTTATAAAAAAATATCATATTGTTAACAAATATTTTTTGTTTTAAAAGAGAAACTGTTTTTTTAATAAATAAAAAATAAAAAATAAAAAAATTATTTTTAATTAAAATATGTTTAACAATTTTTAAATCGTATAATTCCACCAGGGGCATCGATGCAACCCTGGATTTGAGCTCTAACACTGCCAAATATATTGATCAATCCTTTTCTGCGGCAGATTCTCCCATTCTTTTCTACAGGCAATTTTAAGTTCATGATGGGTTCTAGAAGGATTCCTTTGGGTACGAACAGCTCGGTAGAGCAAATCCCATACATGTTCAGTGGGGTTCATGTCTGGAGACATATCAGGCCACTACAAACGTTTTTTTGATAGGACGTAATCACCCAGAAATACAAAATTTTCACTCACAGTTCTTCCACATAATTTCACATGAGGTGCTAAAATCCATGTGATGTACTTCTTCCTATTAAAGTTTCATCAATAACCACCAATTCCGTGCATCCACCTGCCATAATACTTGCCCAAAATCTAGCAGTGCCACCAGTGAAATGAAGTATGGGACGGGTATATGCTAGTTGTGCAGCTCTTGTTGGCTCTTGCCAAACACGAATTCGCCATCTGTTATTATTTAAACAGATTTTGATCTCGTCTGAAAAATATACAAAATTCCAAAACTGTTGAGGGAGCTGTGTGTTCCGGAGCCCACTGAAGGAGGTGCAAAACATGTCTAGGTTGTAGCTGAGAAATTCTTATTGGTCGACGACTCCTCCAACCCCATTCTAAATTTCTCATTTTTATGATAGCCAACGACACTTTGAGTCCTATAGCATGCCTGAAGTCTCTTTGGAGGTTGGTACAGACATGAATCTAAAAAAACTACTTTTTCCGCCACGAACCGATGTAAATGGTCTTCTTCAACTAAGGCCAATATTCTTGCACGGGCCAACTGAGAAATTAAATTAAGATTTGTGATAAATCACCTTGATTACCTTGGTTACCTTGGGCACATATTGAGAGGAGCAAAATATGAAATACCACAGTTAATCCTACAAGGGAAGATCGAAGGTAGGAGAGGAGCCGGCCGCAAACAATTATCCTGGTTAAGGAATATTAAAGAATGGACAGGAATACACAATACAGGCGAGCTGTGTCACGCCGCCAAGAACAGAATTCTAGTAATGAGATAGTCGCCTACGCACTTTGGTGTATGGAATGTTAAGAAGAAGAAGATAAATCACATTTTTACAAATTTTACCAGAATATATTTTTTAAATGTTTACACCTTGTTAAAACTAGATCAATTAAATGGGCATTTAAATAAAATAAAAAACCAAAAATGATGTATTTTAGACGAAAAAGGCTTATTAAATATGTAGATAAGGATACGGATTTATAAAAGTGTAAAAATTGTTAATACGAGGGGTGATGCATAACTTTTGAAACTATATGTATTATTACAAATTAATATTAAACTGACTATAATAAATAATAACGATATAATAAATAATAATGAAATAAAATGGATAACGACTATATTTAACAAAAATTTTCCCAAAGCTACTTAAAGTCGACCTTCGTAACTATACCAAAAAAATTAAATGCAAAAACATGCAAAGACTACAGAATAATTGGCCTAATGAGCCACTTACTTAAAACGTTTTTAAAAGCGATACAGAACAGAATTTATAAAAAATGTGAAGAACAAGTGTCATGGACACAATTTGGATTCCGCGAAACCTTACGACACCCGAGAAGCTCTATACGCTATACAGATGCTTATCCAGAGATGCAGGGATGTCAATTGTGATGTATATATTTGTTTTATTGACTACAAAAAGGCATTCGATAAAGTTAAATATGAGAAGCTCATATCAATCTTGAAAGAAGCGGCTTTGGATGATAGAGACTTATATATAATTTATATTACAACCTAAACTGCTAACACTAAAGTGGATGACCAGTTAACAGAGACAATCTCCATAGATAGATTAGTGAGACAAAGATGCATTCTGTCTCCAATATTTTTTATCATGTACTCGGAGCTTATCTTCGAGCAAGCACTGGGACAACTACAGTAAGGTGTCTTAGTTAACGGAGTACTTTTAAACAACATTAGATATGCTGATGGTTTAGATGGTTTACAAGCAATAAATGTCGCGCATATCAGATATAAGTCGAGAATATAGACTGGATCTCAACACGAACAAAACAAAGGACATGGCAGATAGTAAGTACAAAGTGTTAAATACACATTTTTTGATAGACCAACAGCCAATTGACAGGGTAAACAGCTACACATATCTTGGTACTAACACAAATAACCAATGGGACTACTCTACTGAAATAAAACAACGCATAGAGAAAGCGAGATCAGCGTTCGTAAAGATAAAGTCTTTTTTCAGAAGTCACGATTTACCAATTAGTACCAAAATCTCTATCATCAGATGCTATGTATTTTCTGCATTATTATACGGAGCAGAGGCATGCACGCTCTCTAAAGCTTCTTAAGGAAAGCTCGAGGCCTTCGAGATGGTGGTGTTACAGGCGCATCTTACGAATTTCATTCTTTCTTCGTCAAACCATTTATTCGGTCTTATTCTTCTTGATTTTCTTTCCATGCCAAGTACTTATTCAGCTGCTTCTTTTATAATGTTTTCGCACTCTTCCCATTCTCTATTTATATTTTCATGTTTTAGTCTGTTTTACAGTTTGATGTTTATAGTTTGTTTATGTTGTCTATTTTTGTTCATATCTTTGAGTCCTTCTATATTGTATCGTTCATGTTTAGAACCTCTTTCTTTTTGAAGTTCCAAATTCTGGCCCTTACCCTATCGGCAATCTGCATTTGCTCCTTTTCTGGTACGGACGTTTATTATATTCGATTGGTGTGTTGAGTCTTAATAACATGATTTATCATGTTTACTGTAAGTCCATTTGGTAATTTCCAGGTGCCTTTGTGTATATCTTTTCGAGAAAAGTATACGCTGGCAATACTGCTAATTAGTCTTGTTTGTGTCTTCATATATATTATTTTTGAATTATTTTTTGGGCATGACTAGTTCCGAATTAATATGGACTCATCATAAAATGGTTCTTTAATTTCTTCTTCTTATTTCTTCGTCGAAGCTTGCGCATTAATTGGATAAAAGTTAAAGAGACGTCGTTTAAGTCTTAAAATACATATTTTGGGGTTAAGAGCTCTGAAATCTCTCATTACATGTTTTACTCTCTTGTTTACTATACATCCAGTGACCAAAATCTGATCTTTAGGACCGCAGCTGTAGAAAATCGTAGTGATCGCTTTTCCAATATATTGTTTCTTTCATTTTATTCCTTGTATGGCAGTTATGTCTATTTTGTATCTATCCAGTTGATTTAGGAGATTTTGGAGGGCTTTTGATCTATATAAAGTTCAAATATATCATGTTTCAATTCATGTTTCACGATTGATCTAAAAATTGTGTTTATTGGTTACACTAATATTTAGAAAAGTAATCTTTTAATTTATTTAATTTATTTTGACAGTTAACAATACTGTAAGAATGTGTGTTCAATCCGTTGAATGTGAATGTATTATGTCGCAAGCTTATAGCTTTTAAGTTGTTACAAAACTAAACCTTACCTGAAAACACGGTTTTCCGATGTAGTAATATCTGCTATATACAAATTAATAATTATAAACGCAGCACTGAATCCACCAGCAAACATTGATGGTATCGTCGAGGCAAGAAATATCCAAGGCGATAAATTTTCAAAGTGGGACAATATTGTGGTAAGAGCAGAGCTTAAAGTTAAACCTAAAAAGTTAAAAAATTGTAACATTTTTTTATAATTAATATATATATATATATATATATATATATATATATAATTAATATATATTTATATAATATATTTCTAATTCTTTTACTCCGTTGCTGAGATGCCGATGGCCGTATTTGCAAATAATATATGCGCGGTTAGTCGGTTGACCATTAGGAAAGTTTATGAAAATTACCGAAATATTAAGGGGAACAATTTACCTACTTATTTAAAAACGACGGTTTAGGTAATCCTCGGGTAATTCCTTCCGGCTCTAAGACCGGGTTCCTTTATAATAAAGTTGTTAGATATCGTCGGGGCACGTAGAAATGTTTTTCTATAATAACCTAATGCAAGGGATTTTATATTTCATCACGTTCCTAGCTAGAAGGGTAACGTTAGTTTTGGTGATCATTAGAATCTTTTTACCTTCTTAAAAACCCATCTAGGCTGGCCTATCATTTTTGGGGGTAGATACCCTCACCTTTTCTTGGGTAGTTTGGTAAAATTTTAGAGGAACCAAGTTACTTCCCGGTGGGCATTCGTCGAGTAAAGGGGCTTTGCTCATTATCGTCTCCGTGTCGCGTTATCTGTACAATTTCTTTCTAAGTGTGTATACACTTCTATATTTGAGTTCTTTCAATCTAATACTATATT
Organism: Diabrotica undecimpunctata; assembly: GCF_040954645.1. NCBI lineage: Eukaryota > Metazoa > Arthropoda > Insecta > Coleoptera > Chrysomelidae > Diabrotica > Diabrotica undecimpunctata. The sequence goes on along the minus strand of NC_092803.1, from coordinate 139,627,294 downwards.
AGATTAAATATAGTTATAGAGTACCTTTAATTTTAATTATCTTTAGTGCTTGGTACAAGTAAAGTATTATAGTAAAGTAAATTAACTTTAGTGAAATAGTGCAGCAGTCATCAGGAATTACTGTAAGTTACCATAATCTTAATATCTCCACTTATCTGGGCGAATAATATGGTATTCCATCATATTGTTTTTCAATCATCTGGGCGAATCTATGTCTTCACCTGTAGTTGAGAGTAACTACTGATTTTTACATTTAATATTTTCTTACGAACTTTCCACCAGCTACTAAAAAATTTCAATAAACATAATTACGAACATTTAGTTCTCCATCATTAAATAACAGTGCGAGATAGATAATCAACATAACCAAGTGCGGTTTGGTTAAATTTTTATTTCGGTAACCTTTTTGATTTCTTATAAATTTATATTTGATTAATTTTTGTTATTTGCTATAATTGTTATGCATTTTTAACCCAGTGTCTCGAGATATGCCATTAAACAGCAAAGAGAGACCTTTAATCAACCTTGGTTGAATTTGTTTCTTACTCACTATCAGGCTCTCTTCGCTGATAATTGAACCTGTGCATTACTATATTGTTATATTTGTAAAGGTACTTATTATTCATATTACTACTTATTTTTATGTGTACACCACCATTTCATAGTTGATGGTGTATTTGTATTACTTGTATGTACATTTAGCTACCGATATCATTGTGTTGTTGAATATATTGTTTTTGTTTTATGTATCTATTTTATTTGTCGACTCCTAACAAGGTTTCCTGATATAACCATAACTCTGAATATTTGCTTTTTACCTTTAAATATTATTATACCTTTGACCAGTAGAAAGATCAGGCCGATTAAGGTCCGTAGGTAATTAGATGGACGGGGTCCACCTAATATATTTATTATTTGTTTAGGTAGAGTGTTAACCAAATTTATTGAATAACTAACTGTTGAGATCTTTCCTTATATTTAGTCTCAGAACCAAAATATCTTTCTGTATTTCGTTTCTGTTCTAAGGTTTGTTAATTTTCTCCTTAAGCCCCAAAAAATTAAGTGGCGCCCTGTTGTCTATCTTATCTTATCTTTGGTAATTTTACCCATCTATCTTTTTGTTTATTTCTGTATCTTTTCCAATATCTCTTATCCTATCTTTACTTATTTCGTCCGTTGGACCCATTCTTGGTTCCAAAAGCTAGTTTCGAACCCACGACTCGCTCTCCACCAACCATCTGGCTGCCGTCCGCAGTGTCTCCATTGGTGACCTTTCTAGCACCATCCAAAAAAGGTTTCCGAGGTTACAAAATAACATCTAAATATTTATAATATAATAGAATATTCAATAAATAGATAAGCTTAAAATACTTTAGATCCTAGTTTTAAACTAATTTTCTATTACTGATAAAAAATTTCAACTTGTTGTTTAATGTTCAACATTAACTAATACTGTAACGCTTACTGTCTTAAGTGCCAAGATAAGAAGAATATCCGAACTTTCTGCTTAGCCGAGGTTATAGAAGCAGTAAAAATATCAGCGTATCAAAAATAAATCGATAAATAAATAAATTAACTAAAGACAGTAGAATAGAATATTTAGTTTGGAAAGCAATCAAACTATTAAAAAGATCTACTATGCATAACTCACGTTCTAGAAAGAAAAATGAAAGTTGAAAGATAAAAACATTAGACTTACTTTCCCAAAAATGTTCTGTCAAAACTGATCGATTTCCGACCTTTACAGCCTCATCAGTATAATTTTTATCAATATTGTGGTATTTTGGCCTCATATACACGTACTTAGGATGCAAGGGATAGTGATGCGCAACGTATAGCCTCTCCTATCCAAATGTCAACCTCACCTGCCCATGTGATGATCTTGATTACGGCCATCCGGTGCATCCTGCTAGATAACGAATGAGGCTCTGACGTCAGAGTGATTGCCGGTATAAGCAATCCCCCACTTACTGACCAACGGCTTAGGGCGGATGAGTTGGTGAGTGGTAGGGCATTCTTTTTTCCTGGGGTTGAAAAATCGGCCCCAAAGGCGAATAAATCAACAAATATTGGTCAACGGCATAAGAATGCAGAAGGCAAAGGGGAATCACTGCATTACCGGCTCATAGAACACCCCAGGAAAATCACCATAGAATTGACACTGTAATTGCAAACCGTTACTAATCATAGAAAGCGGACGCCAAGATTCGGCAGGAGATGAGAAACATATTTATTCTACGAGGCCTCTCAGGTCGTAAACATGTGAAAACCTCGTGAAGAAATCCTAAAAATAAAGAAGTCTAATTTTAGAATGTGCACATGGAATGTTAGAAGTCTATTTGCGGCTGGGAAACTTGACAACGCAATTCAAGAAATGAAAAGAATGAACTGAGAATTAGTGAAATGAGATGGATAGAGTAAGGATCATATAAAAAGGACGAAAGTGTATTATAATATTCTGGTAACAGCACAGAAGACCCGCATCACAAAATGAGGTATTTTAGTAACATCAGAACTGAGTAAATATGTGACAAATTTCGTACCAGTCTCGGATAGACTAGATAGATTAACTTTGATAAAATAAAGGCAGATATCGAGCACAGTTTTATTAATTAAATCTTGCCCATAAACATAAAATTAAACATGAAATTGTACATAACACTACACTAAATAAGGAGAAACAGTTTAAAATTATTAAAAAAATAGTCGAAGCTACATTCTGGTCGGCAACAGGAGAGAGAGAATGATTCTCTTCTCTTATGAAAATGAAGTAATTTCTTTGCAATAATCATCTGAGTTTAGCACTAAGACAAAGAATGGTTAAGTGCTATGTTTGGTCCATACTTTTGTATAGTGCAGAAATGTGGACGCTAAAAGTATTGATCATGAACAAAATTAAAGCATTGGAAAAGTGGGTTCATAGACAAATACTAAAGATACCTTGGACAGCAAGGAAAACTAATGATAAAGTACTAAGGAGCCTCAACAGAGATAGAGAACTGCTAAAGACTGTTAAATATCGAAAAAATGTCATATCTGGGACATATAGTAAGGGGAAGTCGATATAAAATATTACAACTGATCCTTAAAGGCAAAATAGAGGGCCCTAGAGGTGTAGGAAGAAGAAACTATTTCTTTTCATTTCTTGTTTTCCCCTTTCAAGCGAACGAAGTTATTTCGCATTTAGCAAGTGTTTAAGTAATTGATGAGCCTTAAAACTGAGCTACATGTATGATTTTAAAAACGGCAAAAGTATATTATTTAAAGTAATCTATTTTTAAAACTAACACTTATAAATGACATAATATTGTTGTGATTTCTAAAAATTTGAACCTGATATTTTTATTAAAGGAAACATAATAATTTTGGTTAATTTAAATCAATGCAGTTTTTAAGAATATTTCACATTCTTCTGTCGTTTAATTTCCGGACGGCAATCTAGAATTTCTAATTAATATATAGCCTAGTTTTTTTTCGACGGTGCCCCCTACCCAAGTGGAATATCCCGTCTCTTTCATGGTGGATCTGTGATTTTTTTCAAATGGCGACTTACCATCTACTTACTATCTATACTAACTATTCTATTCTGTTCCATTCTGCTAAGCCTGTTTCATTCACTTTTTCTTTTTTGCATTCAATATTTAATGTTGTTTATTCTGCACAGGTTTCTAATCTTATTACTCTTTTATCTGTCGAATAGTGTCTGCGGTTATTCTTCTTACTATTCTGATTTCATTTTTCCCCGAATATCTTCTTCTCGCGCTTGTATTAAGTCTTGTTTTTGCTGTATATGTCATGACAGATCAGATAATAGATTTGGATATTTGTGTTTTTGTTTTGATTTTTAAGCGTCTGTGTCTCTATATTGTGTAGTTAAGACAGCCTGAAGTTCTGCTTTCCTTTGGAACTTGTTCCCTCATTTTCTCTTTAATGTTATTATAACTCGAAAAGTTTTTACTTTTTAAATGGGAATAAGCCACAATTAAAGGTTAAAGTACGTTTATTGACGTTTCAATTTCCACTTCGGAAATCGTTCTCAAAATACAAACATTAGTTTGTAATAGTTTAATACAAACATTAATTTAAAAACTAATGTTTGTATTTTGAGAACGATTTTCGAAGTGGAAATTGAAACGTCAATAAACGTACTTTTACCTTTAATTGTGGCTTATTCCCATTTAAACAGTAATTACTTTAAAATGCCACAAGAAAATAGCTTCGGATCGAAAAGTTTATTCCATAATATTAACTAGAAACTAGTCGTCTTTGAGCGAACGAAATTATTTCGCATTAGTGATGTTCCGTCTACCGTTTTACGATAGATCTACCGAAATAAATACCGATCTACCGAAATGCCCTTTGGTTCTACCTGTTTGTAGGTTAATGAATATTATAGGAGAAAGGGGTAGATTACTCCTAGGCACTAGGATGTATTTGGGTTGAATTGTATGCACTTTTAGCATATATACATCTACAGGAATGTACAAAGTTAAATTGTCTATCGAAATTTCATCTTTTAAAGTTAAAAATAATTTTTTTGAAACAAAAATATATTTAAAAAACGTAGCAAAAAAAAATAGGAACACGCACAATTTTTCTTTTTTGTCCCATAACTATTATCTATGGCAGCATAGGTATAGATATTATTTCACTTAAGTAATACAAAATAAAAAAACTTCTATTCTTTTTCTTTCAAATTGCGTTTGGTAAAAGTAGTCAGGATTCACAGTATTCGAGATACGATTTTTTAAATTTGTCACTCTCCATTTTTGGATAATTTTTGCTATTTTTTCATATATAAACGTTGTTCTATAACTTTTTTCTACGTAGATTTAGATATATACAATGGTAAGCTTAGTAGAAAGAAAAAAATAACCTTTAAAATGGTCTACAATGGAAGGTTCTAGCACTAATTTTAAAAATGATACGGTTCTTCAAAGTTTTCTACTTTTAACAATTTTTGCTAATTTTTTTTAAGTTTCCCATTATAACTTTTTTTGTATATTTAGCTATATGCAATACCAAATAAAAAAGAAAGCTTATTTTCTGTACTTGAAAAGACTATTTACAGTGTGATCTTCGCAAGGATTTTTTCTAACTTTTATTTTACTTTCTAGTTACTTAGCTTAACTTCTAGTTCAATCGTCAGAGATTTGTATTTGTTATTGTATCGACATGGAAAACATGTTCAGGAAAATCAGGCCCAGCGCAAAGTACTGTTCAAAATATATTGGCAGCTCACATCAAAGTTGATAAAAGGTTGAAGCGTTAAATTTTTCCACGTATGCGCCCAGACAAAATATCTCTATAAGCAAAGACAGATACTTTAATTTGCGCTTTAGGCTCTCGTTTTTTACGGATGCATATAGAATATCATTTTGCTCCAATGACATCAAAGAAAATAAGGAAGTTAGACCTATTAGGCCATTACAGAATAATTATTTTGACAATATTTTTCGGGAAACACAAACTGCCTTACAATATAAATCTTCTAATGATGGCTTTAATCCTCCTTCTTATGTTATAAATATAGTAAATTGTATTAAGAATGCTGATATTTACGGTCTGCAAAAGGAAATATGGCGCTTCATAAGAGATCAAAGAATAGGTAAAGGAACTAATAGAACTAAAACACATAGAAAAGGATACGTAGACCAACTACCTAAAAAAACTTTATACAGAGGAAGAACAAACGACGCTAGAACCGGAAACATCAGAAATTACTACAAACGAAGAACTTAATATAAATGTACAGGAAGTTACTAAAATATTGTGGAGCAGCAATGACAGAATAATTAACAACATTAATTAATAACATTATAAAACACAATAAAATACCGGAAGAATGGAGAACGAGCTAACTAATTCTACTATTTAAAAAAGAAGATCAAAACAGCCAGAAAACTAAATACTACGTTAAATACTACGTTAAAACTTACAACTGAAATTTTACAAGTGCTAATAAATCAGAGGATAAGTTTAGCAGATCAACAACAGGGTTTTCGTAGTGAAAGATCGTGTACAGATGCAATATTCGTTATAAAGCAAATTACTGAGAAATTACTAGAGTATAATAGACCAGCATTTCTGTGTCTGATTGACCTTAAGAAAGCGTTTGACAGAGTAAGACTCAAAGATGTAATCCATCTTCTGTATAGTAGAGAACCTCTCCTACATATTATAAAAACTATCGCAAACATCTACCAAAACAACAAAATGGAAGTGAAAATAGATAGATAACTTACAGAAGCTCTAGAAAGAGGCAGCGGAATAAGACAAGGGGATTCATTGAGTCTCATACGTCTTAATTTGATCATGGATGAAATCATCCAAATCGTTAACAAAGAAAGAGGATAAAGAATGGGAAACAAAGAAATCAAAATACTCTGTTGCGCAGAGGACGCAATATTGGTAGCCCAAGATGAAGATAATCTGCAAAGACTGGTCCACAGATTTAACATAAGAGCAAAAGCATTTAATGCTTACAATATCTGATATGACAATGTCATATCAGAAAACTAAAACAATAGTAGTCAGCAAAGAACCAACCAGATGTAAAATAGAAATTTATGGCATCAGTATTGAATAAGTAATGGAAATAAAATACCTGGGAATTACACTGTCTAGGTGTGCAGACCTGAACAAACAAGTCAGAGATAAAGTACAAAAAGCAAATATGTAGACTGGCAGGATGCCTTAATGACACTATATGGCGAAACAGAGATAACACTGAGATGAAATCAAGAATTTATAAAGCCAGTATAAGACCAATCATGACACATGCTTTAGAAACAAGACCCGACAAAGCCACAACGCAAAGGCTACTGGAAACGACAGAGATGAGAGTACTGAGAAGAATTACAGGAAATACACTGAGAGATCGAAAGAGAAGTGAAGACATTAGAAGAAAGTGTAACGTACAGTATATAAATGAATGGACACAAAATAGAAAAAAAGAATGGAATAACCACATAAGCAGAATGGAGGAGACCGGTGTCGTTAAAATAGCAAGAGTTAAATCACCACTCGGCAGAAGAAATGTCGGACGACCGCGCAAAAGATAAAGTGACAACCTTTCATAGAGGTAATAATCGGCCAATGAACAAGCAGAATTGCTTATGAAGAGGAAGAAGTATGCTGTGACATTGCTATTAACTTTGTTATTAAAAAGGCAGCAAACTACGAATGCATTGCAAAAGCGGAAGCAGAAGCGCAGATTAAAATAATGCTCCACTAGTTCACTACGAATTGGCGATATAAAATATGTAGTCAAGCAGCCAACTGGCAGCTTACATAATCATGGCAGTTTACATAACCATTGGTTATGTAAACTGGAACTGCTAAATCATTCAAAGGCAAAAGCCTTGATGATATTTAACTAAATATGGATGAAAATATAATGACTGAAACCAATGAACCAGATGACAAGGCAGATAAAAGTTTGCAAGAAGACGTAGTGATAATAGAAGCTGAGAAATCGAAACATGAGATTGCTAAAAATTCTATTGTTAAGTTAACCACTAAAAAAAGGACGTTAGTCCCATGGACCATCAGTATTTGAGAAAGCCCTGATTAATGAAAATAATTGTTTTATTTATCTTTCGTTGAAGCTTAGTTTAAATTCGTCATTTTTTCTGATTTGTGTAATGTTAATTTTTATTTCGAAGTGTTTTTATAAGATTTTAATAAAAAAATTATAAAATGATTAATAAAGATTTTTTCAATATATACCTAGTTACAGGAAGAAGGCAAGGAAACGAAGTCTAACGACTGCATTTAAATAGTAATATGAATTACAACTCTTATTAAATGATTGCATTAAATACTTCAAAATTTAGAATTTTTTAAATTAAATTTTCTGAAAAAATGGTGTCGTTCCGAACAGGATTTAAAATCAGCGAAATACTGCTGTTATGAAGATATAGATTTGCTAAATAAACATTGGGCAGCTACTAATATGATGATGGCAGAATTTAAGGCACTAATCTAGTGTGGAAGGAAAAAGACGATACTTATATATTTCATCTAATTTACATACCGTTGCACGTCATCCACGTCATAGCCAGTGAGGTCACATGATACCAACACGGAATATTTAGGCGGTAGGTGTGTTCTTTTTTAGATTCACTTTGCCGAGTACACTGACATTACAGCCACTATACTATAAATTCAATAGGATTGTCAGGGCAGATATTTTGTAGTTCGTTAACACTCGGTGGTAAGCGGCTATATATTTATTTCTTTATTAGCACACAAAACCACTTCTCAATTATCATTTTTGACGGTTACATCTGTTGGAAGTCCGAACTAGAGAAGGTACACTCGCCTTGTTGCAAAATTTATTATTTATAACCGCTTGCAGCTTATCCGTGCCATTGAGGTATACCCTGAATGCCAATAGAGAGGCAGGCGGTCATCGTTATTTCTTTTCGAAAGTAATTTTCTTAATGCAATACGGCAACATTGTGAAAACTCACCCACAAATAACCATTAAATCTGGTGGGTGGTAGTATTTCATGAGCGTACCGTCGGGTAACATCATGCCATCAAAACCAACGTGCAGTACATCTGTTAATAAACAAAATAAAAAAAGGTGGTTATCTGTGAGAGAAAAGCAAATGATAAAATCGGTTTATGAGGGATTGCGTAGAAGATATCCAGATACGCTTATAGAAGACGTCGCGACATTGTCTGGAGATTTAACGAAAGTATCGGCTCGTACGGTTTTCCGAATAATTCAAGGTAACAAACCTATCCAAAAACCAATCCATAAAGGACGTGCAAAAATTGTATTGGACGATAGTACGAAAAGTATAATCCGAAGAAAAGTTCATGGATTTTATTTTAGGAACGAACTGCCCACGTTAAAGGCTATTCAACGAGAAGTTAATGGAGACGCAGATGAGACTTTAAATAAAATATCTATGAGAGTATTACAAAGAACTTTACATGAAATGGACTTTCGGTATGTAAAGAGAAATCGGAAAAGTTTTTTGATCGAGAGAGACGAATTAGTGATATGGCGGAGAAAATATTTGCAAAAAATTCGTGATTTTAGACGACTTGGTAAAAAAATTTATTATACGGACGAAACGTGGTTGAATGAGGGTCATACGAAATCCAAAGTATGGCAAGACTTGAATATTAAAAGTGCGCGACAGGCTTTCATTGAGGGACTTTCAACCGGCTTAAAAGCACCCTCGGGCAAAGGAAGACGTCTCATTATAACGTACATTGGAAGTGATTCAGGTTTTTTACAAGATGGTTTAAATGTGTTTACCTCAATCAAAACGGGCGATTATCATGAGGATATGAATTAGGATGTGTTTGAAAAGTACTTTTCGTCTATACTGACTCTTGTAGATCCTGGTTCGGTAATTATAATGGACAATGCACCTTATCACAGCCGTCGTATGGAAAAAATACCGACTTCTGCATCTCGAAAGGCAGATATAATAGATTGGTTAAAAAGTAAAAATATAGATTTTGATGAATCCATGATAAAGGTTCAATTACTTGATATAGTGCGCGAACATAAGAGTTCATACATCAGATTTGCAGTAGACGAAATGGCACGCGAGCATGGCATCACCGTATTAAGAACTCCACTGTATCATTGTGAATTGAATCCCATCAAGCTAATATGGGCACAAATAAAAAATGAGGTAGCGCAAAAGAATACAACCTTTAAATTAAAAGATGTCAAATTATTATTAGACCAAGCCATACAAAATATAACCGCTTCCAACTGGCAGTCATGCATTAAACATACACAGAAAGAAGAAGATAAAATGTGGGACGTAGACACGCGTGTTGATGTTCTTATCGAGCCCATTATCATTACTCCAGGAGAAGACAGTAGTGATAGTGAATTAACATCAGGAAGTGATTCAGAATAAAAATATTTCTTTAAAATAATAACTAATAGGTACAGTTCTAGAGATTTTTTGTTGCTACATTCGGAGACTACCTGTGAGATCCTTCGTCCTACCTGGTTATAATTTTCTAAGTAGGTATGTATCTAATAACTATATTATTATTATTATGGCAAGTTTGTTTTTCACAATTGTAGTTTACATTAGGTTGCTGAGTCTAGAATTATTATTTTCTGTAAAAAAGTTGGGATTTATATGTGAATATGAATTTTATTTAAAAAAAAATATTGTACATTCTACCGATCTCAAAGTCGATCACAAAGCGACTAAGTTATTTCGAAACTATTACCTATTTACAAATTCATTCACATTAACTTAAAACTCTCATGTAGAAATTGATTGTAAATAAAAGTTCAAAAGAAAAAACAAGGTTGTTTCGGGAATTCTATTACTTCCATTTTAATCGTATTTAATTGGAAATTTCCAGCTATTATATTTGTGTTCTTGGAAATTGCTCAATTTGAATGCTACGTCGTATTTAGTTTAAAACGCATATTACGACTAACGAGGGTTTTTCAAAAGGTTAATCTGACAATTCATCTACAGTTTGATGTCTTAACCGTGGAACATTTTATAAAAAGCAGTGGAAGATATTCTATTGGGGAAATGCAAGGCGATACAATAGTTATTAGTTATTCTTACGTTTACTACTAAAAGTTTCGTTTATATTTTTAAGTTATTTTCTTTCTTGTTTGTTATGAATTTAAGATAATTATAAATGATAGGTTTTGTTTTTTACAAATTATTACGAACCAGAAGTATATTCGAACCAGAAGTATATTCGTGACATTTCATTATTATAAGGGAGAAAGTTTTGGATTTAAAATATAATATAATTTAGCACCTCGACACCGTAAGGTACAAAAGGACGGCTTAAGTAAGTAAGTATAATTTAGCATTTGAGATGTTGTAAAATAAACATGTACATATTTCTTAAACTAAAAATAATATAAATGAATGAAAATATTGTGTGTACATCTGGATTACACAATTAATTGTTAAGACGTAATATTTTGAATATAATATTTTTACATAACATTTTAACAAAATATATTTAACATATAAATTAACAATTTTACCGTTGTTTTACCGTTGACGCAAAAATATTTTTATGTGCAAGTTTCCTATTATATTCCTTATTTTAAAAATATACACGCCACCATTGAACTACACGCGTCTCTCATCTCGGACCCCTCGAGGATCTATCATTTCTAAGCGATAACCTGACAATCCTATTGAATTTATAGTATAGATATATTTGATTATATACGCGTAGAAATAATATTTAAAGATTTCTATTAATGTTAACTTAAAGAAATACACAATAATATGTTTCATTTAATTTGTATAAATGCATTATAAAGCGTTTTTATGAAGAACATTTGTTCGGAACACACTGTAACTGGAATCGAAGGAAGGTGATATTTTGGCATAAATTGGTAACACTTATTTGACAGTTGCGGTGTTGACACTTTTTGTACTTTATTATTTTCAATTTTAAAGTGAATAACTCTTGTTTTATATTTTTACCTATTTAATAAAATCTAATTACTATCTAAATGCGAATAAGCCACAATTAAAGGTTAAAGTACTAATTATGTTTTTATTTTGAGAACGATTTCCGAAGTGGAAATTGAAACGTCAATAAACATACTTTAACCTTTAATTGTGGCTTATTCCCATTTAAATAGTAATTACTTTAAAATGCCACAAGAAAATAGCTTCAGAACAATATTAATAAAATCTGTTCTTTTTAGAACAAAATTAGTGTGTTTTATTTTAAAAATGTCACGTAAGAATTTAACTAATCGTTGTAAAGAGATGGTAGCTTCTTCGATTCATTATTTTGAACAGTTGTAGATAGGATAATATAATAATGGATTCAGGATTTTTTTATACTTTGGCAACTATGTCAACTTCGATCTCTGTCAATGATAATGATGTGCAACGGTTAGTAAATTAGATGGACTGTATGAAATTATGTGTACATATATGGATATTTGGCATACAATTAAATCTAAAAAAATAGTAAATAAGTCAGGATTGGTCCATAAAAAATCGAAAGAAGATACGCCTTGCAATAAAATAAAAATGAAACCTTTTCAAATAATAAAAAATTCACAAGTAAACCAAGTTCCTGTAGTTGGCTGTATACCATATATTAAAAATTTTTAATAAAATCCTTTATAAAAAGGTATATAAAAACCCAGTCGGGCTATGTTAAATAGACAAAACGTTTTCGGAATAAATATTCCATCATCAGTGTCCTAAAAAAGTATTTAACCACTTAATTAAAAAGAACATGAAATAATTTAAATTTTGACAAAGGTTAATGTAAAATGTGGTTAATACTTACAGGTTAGTACATGACTGTAGCCACTAAATATGGGGGTATGGGTTTTTACCCCCATATTTAGTGGCTATATTCATGTATTAACCTGTAAGTATTAACCACATTTTACATTAACCTTTGTCAAAATTTAAATTATTTCATGTTCTTTTTAATTAAGTGGTTAAATACTTTTTTAGGACACTGATGATGGAATATTTATTCCGAAAACGTTTTGTCTATTTAACATATCCCGACTGGGTTTTTATATACCTTTTTATGAAGGATTTTATTTAAAACTTTTCAAATAATATCCATAATAACAGAAATATTTCGACAAAACAAATTAAAAATAAGTCAGTAAATTTTTACGCAAATATATTATTTTCAGTAAAATTGAGGAGTATTTACCTGTTAAACTTATTACTAAAAACGGCTTTCTTCCATAATTATCTGACCAGGATCCAATAAACAAGTTCATAATCAAGGGAATAAACATTTGACTCAAATTAAATACCATCCTAATTCGATTTGCAGTAGGTTGTACTAACGTTTCCAAATTATTGGTCATATTGTTTGTTTCTCTTCCTAATTGAGAACAATCGGATTTATTATAACCAAGTGTAACATAGCATGTTCTGTAGATGTAAAAATTTGATGATACAGTATCTAAAACAATGTTTAAATTATAGTTAATAAAGAAAATATTATAAAAACATTTATTTAGCGTATGGTACTTCGATACATTTGTGAAATTGCAATCAACAAGTTAAGTTAAAACTGATAATATAAAAATACTTAATCATATCCAATTTATGGGCAAACATCGAGATTATTTATGTAGTTAATCTGGCGTCGGAAACAAGATATCCTGGGAACTGCTCTCGCAGGCTCGCTGGTGGCACTTCTCCGTTATGTGATGTTAGTTCTGGTTTTTAGCTTCTCGGCAACTGTACTTGAATGTTAAAAAGCTTAACGTTTTATCCAAAGTCACGCCTAGATATTTTGTATGTTTATTGTGGTTAAGTCGTGTATTATCAAAGGGAACGTTCAGTGTTCTTGATGCCATATTGTTGTTTAACTGGAAGCCGGTCACTTAGGTTTTAGAGGCGTTGAGGCGATGCCTCTATTTTTGAAAGTAACTTGCCATGACTTCTAGGTCTTTTGTTATAATCTCTTTAGCTTGTTCTAGAGTTTTTGTTTGTAATAATAAAGCCTACTCATCGGTATAGCCAAACTTTGTATGTATGCAATGTAAAGGCTAAATAGCAGTGATGCGAGAACCGAACGTTGCGGCAGACCATTTTTAAGTTTTCTGGAGGTGCTTATTTCGGATCCCATAATTACTTGAAATACTCTGTCGGTAAGCATATTCCCTATTTATTTGGTGGTCAATTTGCAAGTAGTTAATTTTCTACAGTAATACCGTGTATTTTATCCATTAATACCTGACGAAGAACTATGCATACTTTCATGTTAAAATCAAACTCACGGTTCATTTCCGCATACTTTAGATTCTTAAGTCTTAAGATGGCTGTCTCTTAAATTTAAAACTGCCTAACATGTAGGCCTCATACAAAAATGCAGATATTTTTATTAACATCTCGTGGCACGAGTCACTCTGTCGTTGGCGGGAGCAAAAAACGTTTGGGAAATCCCTGAGCCCTAAATTTTATTAGTCAGGGAATTTACTACATTGCACATTTTGTTAGATCTGACCAGAGATTAACACGTTTGCGATGATGCAGAATTTCTAGATTTTACCTCTCAGTCGTATTTTTTTTATATATATTTTAACTAACAATATTTATTTTGACTGTTATCAATATATTTTTTATATGTTTAAAACCATATTTTTCTATTTAAAAGCTATTTTTTGTATGTACCACGCATGGTACACGCCGGCAGTAGTGAAAATTCTTCAAGAAAAAACGTCGTGTACCACCGGTGGATAAAATGTGAAGTCGTAGGCGTCGTAGTATTTTGTTGCCTTTGTAAAGTTTTTTTTTGCCTGGTTAGGTTACTGTTGAAGGTTATAAATGCAACCTAAACATATACGCAGGTAAAAGTGGTTTAAATATACCTGACAATGATTTTGGACATTCAACAATATTTGCATGGGATTACTTGACGGGCTTTTGTATAAAGGAAGGATACTTTATATTGATAATTATTATACTAGTGTAAATTTATGTAAAAAGCTTCTTCAATGTAAAACATATGGTTGTGGAACTCTTAGATCTAACAAAAAAAAAATCTCAAACTATGTCAAAAACAAAAGTGAAGAAAGGGCAAATATATGTTCTCGTTAATCTCGTAAATCTCGTTTTAATGATTAGTACAGTTCCCAGCCATACAGTAAACCTACAACCGACAGGAAAAAAAATAGACAAGGTGAAGACATTCTAAAACCACCTGAAGTTATTGCGTATAATACGGCAAAGAAAGTTATGAACTTATCCGATCAAATGTCTTCATATTATACAATGTTAAGAAAAAGCATTAAGTGGTACAAGAAAGTGTTTTTCGATATTTGTCTTGGTACATGCATATTAAATACGTGGGTTCTTTTTAATAATTATGGTAATAATCCTAAAATATGCAATATGTTATCTATTCGCGAAAAAATTATTGAGGGACTAATACAAAGGAAAGATAAAACCAGATATTGTTCCAGTGAAAAACACCAAAATTATCTTTGGTAAAGCATAAGATACAAAAATAAGAAGGTAGTGCTAGACAAACAAGAGGACGCTGCTTTTCATGTTATAAGAAAATTCAGGATACACAAGGATCAAAAGCAGCCCGAACAAAAACAAAAAGAGTATGTACATACTGCGATACATGTGAGGATAGACCAACTATATGCCTTCCTTGCTTTAATGGAATTCACAAACCCACCTAGTTTTGTATAATGTTTAAATTATCTCTTAAGTTTTGTACAATATCTATTTTATACTACGATGTTATAATTTTAATCAACTTTACTACAGTTTTTGACCTTTATTTCTGACCATATAAATTATGATATGCCAAAATGACGGCAAACCCATATATTTAAAACTATACTTTAAGTGTGTACGCAATATCAACAATATATCTATTAACTGTAAGATTTTAGAGAGTAAACGAATAGAAAGGTACCGTGTACCACCGGTCGGCGGGCGAACTTTCGACACCAAATTGTCTTTGTACCTGGGGTAATCGAAGGGTCAAATTTTATTATAGGAAATTTCGACACCGCGGCGTAAAGCAGGTAGGTAGGTAATTAGCGGCGATGGACATTTGCACCCAAGCAGGACAAGCGGGTTTTCCCAATATTTATTGGTACGGCGGGGGGCGTGGCACTTGTGTACTTGTGACTAAATTATTTCAGTTGTAATTTATTTCTTGTTTGACGTTGACTTGTGCACGTATACGGATATTTAAAAAATGAGTTTGATAAAAAGTTCTCGTGGTCGAGATTTATTAGTGGTGGAGCATTATTCGTTCTCGAAACAGAAAGTGTTAAAAAGCGGCGAGATATTTTGGCGCTGCATCCAAAGAAACACTAAGTGTTCCGCAAAAGTGTTTACAATAGGCTGTGAGGACCTCACCATCACAAGAAGTGATTTGGTACATAATCATGAAGCCGATCCAAAAAAGCTTGAAGTAAAGATGGTAACGAATGCATGTAAAAGAAAAGCCCAAGAGGACATATCGGAAAAGCCTGCCAAAATTACAAGAACTGCTGTTGCTAAGTGTGATGCCAATTTGCTGACGGTTCCTGACATAGCTAGCATAAGAAAGAACATTTACAACTGTGGTCGTAAACTGTTACCAGGTCCGTTACCAAAAAGCATATCAGAAGTCCATAACGCGGTTAGTAATTATTCTCTTAAAACCTGTTGCAATAAAAGTTTTTTGTTTTTAAATCATCCTGAATTAAATGTAATTGTATTTTCATGCGAGACAAATATTCGTTTGTTGTGTAAATTAAAAACTTTGTATATGGATGGTACATTTTCATACAGTACCAAATATTTTCTACAATTATTTACTATACATGGCTTGGAAAATGGACATTATGTTCTTTTAGCATACTGTTTGTTAAAGGACAAATTGTCAATGACATACAAAAATTTATTTTCTTTATTAAGGTCTAAGATTTTTGAAACATTTCAATTATCATTAGAGCCAACTGAAATATTTGTGGACTTTAAAAAAGCAATTTACTGTGCTTTATTGTATATGTGGCCCAATGCAAAAATTAGTCGATGCCGTTTTTACTTACACCAAAACTGGTTTAAAAAAATTCAATCTTTGGGTTTGGTACAAGAATATAAGGATACAAATTCAGAAATTGGAAAATGGTTAAGGCATACGTTTGGTTTAACTTATTTAAATCCAGCAGAAGTTGAAGAATGCTTTCTTTATGATTTAATGTCATATAAACCTATAAACGCAACACTTGATATATATATGCAGATTATTTACTGGAAAATTACATTTTCGATAGCGCTCTATTTCCACCACACATATGGTCTAATCAGAATCCATCTATTGCGAGCACCACAAATGCCTGTGAATCCTTTCATTCGAGATTTAATTCTTCTTTTTATTCAATACATTATTTTATTTTTATTGAGAAGTTAAAAGAATTTCAAGTAGAAGTTTTTGGAGAAAATGATGGATAAACTACGATCCCAACAAATACGAAGTTAGATTTTATAAAAGCTGTATCTTATCATTCCTATAATAGCAAATAAATCATTGTATACAAGTATATTAACGGTAAAATGTACAAAAATTAGGTACTAGTTGTATTATATTTAGATATTATTACAGTTATAAAGAAATAAAATGCATATTACTTTTATTAAAATAAATAAATTAATTAATTATGGTATTTTATTTATGTCGAAGCTATATTTATTTGGTGTCGAATATACCTGTAAGATAAAAACGGGAATTGGGGCTGGTGTCGAAAATTGCCATTCAATTTTAGTCGCTCCCTGCTTAGTGTCGAAATTTCCTACGCCCCCACCGGTGGCCACAAGCGGCTGAATGAAAAGTTATGCATATATAAATTTTACCACCGATAGTGCACGTCGTCGCGAACGTATTAAAGATATCTGTTCTTTGTGGTTAAAGTGATATGTATTTCCAGCTTTACGCAAGCCTTTGAAGGAATCAGTAATAATTTACCATTTTTGAAAAGCACCTTTTCAGATTAAAGTAACGATAATATCTTTACCAGATTTTCACTATTTTCCAATTTAGATTTCCGACCTATGGTTTATGTTTGGTAAAGCCAATGCTTCAATGTTATAATTGCAATAATTTTCATCAAATTAGTTAACGTGCACCAAATGATCTTGTAGCTTGTCCTTTCGCTAGAAGCTTGCTTGGTCACCATATACAATAACGATCTATGACCATCTTCTAAAAGCAGCGTTCTGCCAATGATTAGCTAATAAAATTTTTAACAATTGCGAGCCATTGGATGTCGATAGATACGCTATGAGGGATAAATAAATATACTAGGCCCAATATCTTTGCTTTTCGGATACAACTTAAGAGTACATAATCATGAACATGGGGCAAAACCTTACCATTCGTAACAGTAATTGTACAAATGGATTGTTAACACAACAAATGTAATATCGGAGTAGACAAACTGAAAAATACCGCTTACAAACAGAATTTATTATCGACTTATTAAATAAATCAAAAACCAGGATCCAACAAGAAAAACCAAGATAATGGTATACAGAACATTAAGAGTCTTAGACGCGATATAAGAATTTCAAGTATGACTATTAGTATACGAGAAAAAATATTCAGAAAAATAGTGGTTCAAGAAATGATAGTATAATTTAAAGCTATACAATAAATACAAGGAGACAACGGCAACCAAAGATGTAGTTACGAAATAAATCGAATCTGAACGTTATAACATTGTATAAGCTTGCGCTTCCTCAAGGAGGTGCTGCTCCCTTGTTTTGCAGGAACTTTTGAGGGGGACAAGCAACGTTAGTTGCGAGTCCATTATTTTGAAGTAGTATGCGGGTATGGGCTTAGATGGTGGTGATATAGAAAACAAGCAGTATAAGAATTTTAATTAGCTAACCAAGCCATGAGCAGCAGGTACCTCCGGTGTTACCAGCGTTATTAGGAATGGCTCTAATTAGCGTTTTTGGCGCGCAGTTAATTTATCTGCGATATTTGAGAGGAGTTGCTTCAAGTGTATATTGCAGTATTCATCTGCCTGGTGAGTATATTCCCTCAACGGTGACAGGAAGTCTTTAAAGTTTGCTTAGCTCTATTGTTGGAGCCAGCTATTGTGCGAAGGACAGATTGTTTGCTGAAAGATTGGACTCTGTCCTTTATTAATGTTATGTTCCCAATTTGGTGAATTAATACTGACGGGTAATCTGCACGTTTCCTCATGCTTTTGCGAGAATTTTCCTCTCAGTTGCCATAATGACGTTGGTTTGACAAGGATTTATTGAGGCGTTGACACACACCTTGTATTCGGTTATAGGCCTGATAAAAGTCATGTAGGTGTGCAAGAGAGTTTTATTGGAGATATTTCTGAATTCTCCAGACAGCATTCCTAGGAGTCTAGCTCTTTTTTTACCCTGTCTAGGGTGCCTGTGATATCAATATCCCAGTTAAGAGTCCTAACAAAATGAACTCCTAAGTAAGACACCGAGTTTCTGTAATCAAGAGCTTCTACTTCGAGGACTATCTGGTTCCTCATAGCATAACTGCTGTGAGGGGATTGAATAAAATTAATAGCATTTTCGTGGGATTAAGTAACCCTCTCCAGTTATTGCACTATCTGACAATTCTGATCAATTGGTACTGTGCTCTATGGAATACAAACGGTTGCCTCAGCGTCCCCCTATGTGTTTCTGCAGTAAGGAGTGCAGTATCGTCAGCAAATAATAATATTGACTCTGATCTAGTCAGCAGGTGGAGGTCACTGTTGTAGACTGTGTATAATATTGGTGCTAGAACTGAGACCTGAAGTCTTATATCATATCAAACGACAAAGATAATTGAAACGATTCCTTTCATACAGTAGAACATATTCTCATAGATATTTCAATAATATTAATCTAACTATTGGGATGGTCTGTAACTTACCCAGAAGAATCTGGCTGTATATGCAACACAATAAGGGAATTTCAACAGGAAATTTTATTTTACGCAACATCTTCATATTTTAAAAAATCCTTTACACAACTAATTAAATATATGTTTAAGTGATTTATATACCAATAATTTTTTAGATAAAAAAATAATCATATAGAGATAATCTTAATTATGGATGGCAGCAGACAATGGATATTAGTAAAAATCGGACAATTAGTAATTATGTATATATACAATATGTACACAAGCACATAGGCGCAGCCTATACATATACATATATATATATATATATATATATATATATATATATATATATATATATACATATATAACTGTTTTGGATGGGCTGACTGGAGTCAATAAAAGGGCTATTGGTTAACTATTTTTTATCTCGAGCTTTCAACTGTGTTTACAATTATTATCAAGAGCTGCTAAAAAAAGACAAAATATCTTACAAAGTTGAACTAGAAAGAAAAAACAATTTTTGTTAACTCACCAAATAAAATTAGTTTAGTAAATAAAAATTGCTGCTAATACATCTCAAACATAATTAATATAAAAATGTCCTAATCTAATAAATGCTACTCGGAAATTTTAGTATAATTTTGAAAACATTTTTTTTAATACAAAAAAAATTAAATTTATAAATAAGTTAAAATAGCAACCAATTACAAATAAGCCTCAATGTCATAAATGCCAACTTAAAATTTTTATTTTTGACAATTATATTGCCAAAAATTAAATTTTGGTTTAAAAACTCTTTTTTGTTTAGTAACAAAAAAGAAGAAGATTTATTCACCATTGATAGATGTCTGAAAAAATATAACAGATATATGGAAAATTAAATCAAAATGTGACATTTTACAAGTTTTATACATAAATTTTGTTAAGATTTTAAATTTCTGATCTTTTGTTTAACTTATTATCACTTTTTCTAATACAAACCATTTCCAAAAAAGTCCTTTTGAATTTATTACTTTCACTACATAAAATTTTAATGTTATCAAAATCCATAATATGGTCTTTATCGATTATTATAATCCATATATTCATGAACATATTCGTATCTTCATGAATTTCTAATCTTAACTTTTCTGCCATCTTCGAATTTAGAAAGTAGGGCCATTTGAGACTGGGCCATGTCATAAACTCCAAAACATTCTCCATTATTTAGGAATACTTATAATTTGGTCAATGGCAGCAAACCTAATTTTTTTTTGGACAGTTACTGTTAATGTCTGCTGTATAGCAATATTATTAACACATTTAATATTATTTTATTTGTCTTCTTGTGTTGTTTTGTTATCTTTTTGTTTCAAAAGGCATATTACTTCTGAATGAAACCGTTCAGAGAATCTTTTTTTATCACAATATTTACAAGGTTTCTTTTCTTCAACTGTTGAAGTATTTGATTTGGTAGGTATTTAGTCAAAAACCGTTTTTGTCTGTGATTTTTTTTATAACTAAACTTTCCAGTTTTCGTAATTCACCTATCAGTTTTTATATTGTTGTAATCTCTATTAACATTTTATATAACATATATTAACAATACTACTACACTACTGTAGTAGTAAAGTGAATAGTGATCAGTGTAGTGGTGTCTGGGGTCTCGGAAGACTGAGACCTCGGAAGCCCTGAAGAAGACATCAAAGAGGATGTCAAAAGCTCGGCGCAATGAAAATCAACGCGGTTCAACCCGGAGGACTGGTGAGTTTAATAATTTTTATAATATAATTATAATTATAATATATTTTTATAATCTTGTATATATTCTTGTATATATCTTGTATAATATATATATATATATATATATATATATATATATATATATATATATATATATATATATATATATATATATATATATATATATATATATATATATATATATATATATATATATATATATATATATATATATAAACAAACAATACAGTTTATTAGGGCTGCAGTCAGTAGGTTCGGCCAGGATGTTATAGAAACACTGTTTTGACTTTTGGTCGAGCTTTTGGAATTCTTTTATTCCTTCTTCAAGACACTGTAATTAGAAGAAAGTGTAAATATTTACAACATATCTCAAATTGTGATTACAACTTACTAGTCGTTGAGATTATTTTTCTAAAGCTACGACACTCAACATTAAAAACACACATATAAAATAAAACATTTAAAATAATGGACAATATACATTTTAAAATTTAGTTGGAAAGTTAAAATTTTAAAATTTGTTAGTGACATCTTTTCATGGTGTGTTTTGACTGATCCATAGAGAACAGAAAAAAAACAAAAAGAGTGTGATTAAAAAGTAATTAGGAGTTCTTACTATTATATTAATGGAAGTAGTATCTTAAACCTGTTTTGATAGTATGCAACATGTTTTGTATGTAGGTGTATTACGGTGTGTATATGTAAAAGTAAATCTTTATTTTATTTTTGATGTTTTGACAGTAAGTAACAATAAATGTTGCTTAATTTATCTATGTCTGACTTTTTATTTATACAAGACGTATTAGATTTTATAAAACACATTTCCAAGAAAACACGTTTTGAATGGTTTTTTTCCTTAGCCAGAACACAGGAATCCTCGAAATTAAATTTATGTTTTAAAGTTAATGCATGCTCTGTGAGCGCACATGCGTTTATATTTTTGGTTTTTATGTCGCTGCGATGTGATATTACTCTATTGTGAAAATTACGAGATGATTCTCCGATATACACGTTTTTACAATTGGCACACGGTATAGAATAAACAACATTCGATGACTCCTGTATTGTGAAAGGATCCTTTGTCTTTGTGTACAACTTCGATACCGTTTTCACATTCTTAGTTGCAATTTATAAGCCACTAACATTTTTGAAAATGTTCAATAGCTTAGGTGTGAGAACTGGAATATAGGGTAGGCAACCATACGTTATTTTAGATTGTGGTAGCTCTGATGTGTTCTGTGTCAATGTCTGTGTCAGTTTTCGGACCTCATTCACCTTATTGTTATGAAAATTTTGGTTGTCAGAAGATTGCAAAGGAAAAGGAGAACCAAAAATAAGTTTATTCAAAAGCCCTGTAGGATAGGAGTTCTCTTGTAGCATAGATCTCAACTTTTTTAGTCCCTTGTCCCTGAACTCGATGTGTGATAAGTTGATAACCCTAGTTTTAAGGGCCAAAACCAAATTTGTTTTCATCTTAGATATATGTTGAGAATAAAAGTTTATGAAACGGTTACTAAAACAAGGTTTACGATACCACTCCGTCCTTAGCATGCCATCACTGCCACGATGTATAAGCATGTCTAAAAACGGAATCATATTACCAGCTTCTCTCTCAACCGTAAACTTTAAGTGTTCACACTGGGCGTTAAAAGTGTTTAGAACATCAGATACTTTGTTTTCAGGGACCGATAAGATCAAATCATCTACATATCGTTTGATAAAAGGTATGTGAAAAGGTATCTTTTCTTTACATGTTCTTATAAGTTCATCCAATACAAAGTTACATAGTATGGGTGATATTTTGCTGCCCATTGGAGTGCCAAAAATTTGTTTAAAAAAATTACCATTAAACAAAAAGATGTTAGAGTCAAAAATGAATGTTAAAATTCTTAAGAAATCATCTAAATTGATCTTGGTATAGCATCTCTCTGTATAAATAAAAAGTCAGACATAGATAAATTGAGCAACACTTATTGTTACTTACTGTCAAAACATTAAAAATAAAATAAAGATTTACTTTTACATATACACACCGTAATACACCTGCATACAAAACATGTTGCATACTATCAAGACAGGTTTAAGATACTACTTCCATTAATATAATAGCAAGAACTCCTAATTACTTTTTAATCACACTATTTTTGTTTTTTTTTCTGTTCTCTATGGATCAGTCAAAACACACCAGGAAAAGATGTTACTAACAAAATTTTAAAATTTTAACTTTCCAACTAAATTTTAAAATGTATATTGTCCAATATTTTAAATGTTATATTTTATATGTGTGTTTTTAATGTTGAGTGTCGTAGCTTTAGGAAAATAATCTCAACGACTAGTAAGTTGTAATGACAATTTGAGATATGTTGTAAATATTTACACTTTCTTCTAATTACAGTGTCTTGAAGAAGGAATAAAAGAATTCCGAAAGCTCGACCAAAAGTCAAAAGAGTGTTTCTATAACATCCCGGCCAAACCTACTGACTGCAGCTCTAATAAACTGTGTTGTTTGTTTATATCGACAGTCAATAATATCCAGTATTTCGTATATATATATATATATATATATATATATATATATATATATATATATATTATATATATATATACAATAAGTAAGTTCCAAAAAAAATAAATCTTTTGGTCACGAGGATATCGGTCAAAGGAGAAATAATAAAAGGAAATCACAGTTCCATTTCTATATTTGAAGACGTTTCGCTTATTTAATTTACAAGAATTATTAGTTCAATTAATGGTGAGTGAAGAAAGTTAAGGTGTAAAACAAACACACCATTCTCTTAGTATTCAACCAAAATATTAAAGTTAAAATATTAGCTTAAATGTTCATATGTAGTCGAATTCATGTATAACCATAAGAAAAAGATTACTTTAAAGGTGAAAAAAAATGGATAAAAACTACTGCGAAGCACTAGAAAAACCCGTCACATTGTATGTAAAAAACTTAGATTGTAGACAAAAAAAGTTTAGAGATAAAAACAAAAGATTTTACAAAACACACTGGCACAGAGCTGTTATTCTAACAAAGTTAACGTTTAAAAAACATCTTATACTTCCAGCCGGAAAACAAAGTCAAGTTACCGGTATTTTCATTGAAGTAATTGTGAATCACAATATATATATATATATATATATATATATATATATATATATATATATAGTAAAGCAGTCCGATATGTATTTAGCCTACAAAAGAAAAACAGAACATTTGGGAAAGTGGCAATTTAGTTCTCAGCATAGTGTACTGTTTTTTTTATTATTAATCTAATTTATTGCCATCTATCAAATAAACGTCAAAGTGTAAATACGAACTTAAAACTTCTCAGCATTTTAAAGTTTAATTTCAGATAGTTTTACATATAAACTCAAGTTAAATTACACATTTTAAATTTCTCTGCGATTTAGGAAGTCCTAAACACAGTTACATTCTATTTCTATAGTTTAATACATATACATAAGTACTAGTTTAGTCGTCGAAGCGATCGTCGAAGGCTCCATTTATGGAGTCTTCTAACGGGGGCGAGCCCCCCGATAAAATGCCAAGGGACCAGGATGCGATGGATGATTGCAGTTATGGTTCCCATGGATTTCATCCCATCAGCTAGAAAACTCGATAAGTAGTCTTATTAATATTAATCATTTAAAAACCGATAAACAAAAACTCATTAACTTCTAATGAGCCAGAAAAAAGCAGACCTGTATATTTATACGATAAAACTGATTTAGGGCCCTTTCACATTTTTATTGAAAACAATGATAAAAATTTTACAGGCAAATTAAATGCAGTTAAGATAGGTGAAATATTATTTATCGTACGCCCAAAAATTGATAATTATATTAAAAAAATTGATTCAATTGGACGCAACCGGATTAGGATAACATTTAAAAACTATGCTAGTGCAACTACCTTAATTACTTCTAAATTGCTTATTCAAAAAAATCTAATTGCATATATTCCAAAATTTCAATTATTTAAATTAGGTGTAGTTAGGGATATAGAATCAGATATATAGGAAGAATATCTTAAAGATAAAATAAAAGAATTTGATCACCATTGTAAATTCTCGGTGGATTATGTGAAAAGAATAAAGAGAAAAATAGTAACAGATAATAAAGTAGTTTTTAAACCTACAAAATCGGTAATTGTATCATTCAAATGTCAAAGTATACCAAAATATATCGTAATTAACCATGTTTTACATAATGTAGGAAAATACCAACAAAAAGTAATTAGGGTAAAACGCCAGTTATTGGACACGAGACAGTTATTGGACATTACAGTGTTAACTTACGAGAATAAGATTTCTGCAAGTGCCAACAAGAGTATATTTCACTAGGTGGCACTACTCGTTTCTATATTACGTTCATTCTTATGTCTATGTTCTGCCTTTAATGGGTTCTGTGATTTTGGCGGTAAATATTTTTAGGTTATGTGAGTGAAGTGACATTTAAGCATTGTGTTAAGCATCTGCTCTGACTTTTTTTTTAAAACTACGTGGTATTTTTAAGGTAAGATTGTATTTTTATTTAAAAGGGTGTAGTAAAGGCACTTATAGTCCCTAAGGTAGATCTGATACAGTAATAGGGATTTTAATTCGGATTTAATTACATCTGTCCAATAACTAAACTACAAAACTTGCTTAATTCTATTATGGGACACCTGTCCAATCACTAGAGAACTACACTTACCACATATTTCTACAATTTTTAACGGATTTACGTATGATTAACTGGAGATAGCAGTAAAATTAATTTAGTAATCGATTTGACAGTTATTGGACAGCTGTCCAATAACTAAATTTGACCGTCCAATCACTAAAAATGGATTTTTTAGGATTGTAGTAAAATGCCTAAACTTAGAAAATACGATAAGATGAAACTTATAGAAGCTGTTAAGGATGTCCAAAATGGCACTGAATCATATAGAACAGCTGAAAAAAAATATGGAATTCCGAAGTCCACTATAGAATTTAAATTAAAACATCCGGAACATAAAGATACACTTGGACCGTCTCCTATTTTAACTTGCGAGGAGGAGAATACTCTGGTTAGGTAAATTCATTTAATTTATCTTAACCCATAGCATTATTTTATTTTACATTCAATATTCCAGATGGATACAAGAAATTGCTTCAAAAGGTTTCCCCAAAAAGGCTAACGATTTAAAAAGCAGCGTGCATAAATTTTTAATCGAAAATCCGCGCCCCAATAACTTTAAAGATAATCGACCTGGAGATGGATGGTTAAAAGTAAGTCACCAAAAAAATGTATGTTTGATTTTTTTTAGGGATTTTTGAAGCGACATCCAGGGGTTTCTAGAAGGACAAGTGAAGGTGTGACGGCAGCTAGCGCTTGTGTATTTGAACGAGACATCAAAAACTGGTTTAAAAATATTGAAACCTGTGTTAAAGAAAAACATTTAGAAGAAGTTCTAACCGATCCATCAAGAATTTTTAATGGAGATGAGTCAGGATTTCAAATATGTCCATCTACTGGAAAAGTATTTGCTATGAAAGGTTCCAAAAATGTTTATAACGTTGAAAAAAGCTCTTCAAAAGAAAACGTCACTGTGATGTTTACGTTTTCAGCAGACGGTAAAATTTGCGTGCCTATGGTTATTTATCCTTATTAACGTATTCCTGAAAAGGTTGCTAAAGGTATTAATCCTAAATGGGGTGTGGGCAGAAGCGATAATGGGTGGATGACGGCAGAGACATTCTATCAGTATATTGCGAATGTTTTTTACCCACACTTAATTGAAAATAATATTAAGCTTCCAGTTATTCTTTTTGTAGATGGGCACAAGAGTCACTAAAGTTACCAATTAAGTGTATTGTGTAATGAACTGCAGATTGAAGTGATTGCACTTTATCCTAACGCCACAAGGATTTTAAAACCCTGTGACGTTTCTATTTTCCGTCCATTAAAAGAAGCTTGGCGGCAATCAGTGAGAGAATGGGAAGAACAGCATCCAGGAGGGGTAGTGAATAAGGTTGTATTTGCTTCTATATTGGAGCAAGCTATAAAAAAAGCTGTAAAACTGAAACAGTAGTAAATGGTTTCAAGGCTTGCGGATTGTTTCCATTTAATGCAGATGCTATTGACTACACAAAATGTTTAGGCAAAGAAGTAGTAAAAAATTTAATCATTTCAGATCATCAAAAGAAACCCAAGATGGACTATAATACTTTTGTAAATATCTTAGGTCTTGAAAAAGTTCATAGCTTAAAGAATTTAAAAGAAAATCCAAAGAATAATCTACCTAGCGATGATAATTTGAATTTGTTGTTCAAAATTTGGAATTTTTTTGAACATGATCCAAAACATTCGGGTAACCCAATGGTTCTAAAAAATAGAGACACAAACATTAATATTATTCAAAATGTGGTTATTACATCTCCCGTTAAAAATACTGAAATAAAAATATCAGAACAGAGTGGTATTGAAAATGTAAATATTTCTGAGAGTAGCAGTACCAATAATATCCATTTTCAACAATATAAAACTAATGTTTATGACTTACCCTCTACAAGTAAAATTATTGTTAAACACGAATTGTTGGGTAACTTCTCCTACTGTACCGGAAAGAAAAAATAAACGTAACACGGAACGACTTCCTTTTGCTATTACATCTGCACGATATCAAGAAATGTTACGGAAAAAGGAGGAGATAAAAGAAGAGCAGGAAAAACAAAAACAAGAAAGGAAACGGAAAAGAGAAGAAAAATTAACCATAAACCAGTGTAGCAAGAAAAAGAATTCAAAAAAAGTCAAATGTTTTATTTGTTCAAATGATATTCAATTGAACAAATTAAAATGCGATGACTGTAATCTTTATTATCACGAATCTTGTATTCCTGTTAATCATAGACAGCATATACCTAACGATGGTGATCTATTTATATGTCACAACTGCTTCAATCTCCAGGATAGTGATTCTGATGCTAATAACAGTAACCAAGACAGTGAGGATGAAGACATCGACGAACTTTTCACTCAATACAAAGAAGCACAAAAGCATTTATAAAATTTAATTGTGTCAACTGTATATAGGTACCCCATACCGCACAGAAATCTTAGGTTTTTCCTGTAATTTTCATTTGTTTCTAGTTTTTTATTGTGTTAAAGCAGTCGTCCAATAACTAATTTTGAGTGTCCTGTAACTAAATAAACTGTCCAATAACTATAATTTTTGTAACTATTTTTAATAAATATATATTGACAAAAAATATTTAACACCTTCTTTAAATCCTTTTATCCATATTGTAATAAACTGTTTAGACTACCTTTTGTATAAATTTCAATTCAATCTGCAGAGAACAATGTGAATTACGAATTTTTAAAGTTGAAATTTTCCAATAACCAACAGTCCAATAACTGTATGGTTTACCCTATTTGCTATAACTGTTATAGGTATGGACACATGAGTAAGCAATGTAAAAGCAACCCTAGATGTCTTAAATGTCATGAGTCTCACCCTTCCGATTCTTGTTCTTTATCATCCTTTAATAAAAAATGTCTCTCCTGTGAAGGTGAACACTTCACTAATGAATGGGAGATATGTCCAGAAATCGACCGTCAAAAAAAAAATAAAACATTACATGTCTGAAAACAGCTTGTCTTTCAAAGAAACGCTTAAATTATTTCCTAAAGTAACCTATGCATCGATAACAGCTAATAATTCCTCAATAAATTCACATCAAATTCCAAGTATGAACGCTCCATCTTTTTCATATTCCTCTACTCAATTGTCCACATCCCCCTCACCCCCCAAACAGCTCACCCACCCTACAGTTTCAAACAGATATACAATAATAAAACCTTCAAAATCCAAACGACCCCTCCCTTTCTCGCAAGACCCAATAGCAATAGAACATCAAAAAATAATTAATAAAGTTAAACCCCATGTCCACCAGACCTGGCGGCATTTTCAATTCATCTTCTTATCAATCTACATTTAATGCAGAACAAGGATCCAAAACACATGAATTTCATAAAGAATTAACAGAACTAATATCAAATATAGTTATAAGTATTATTTCTAACTAGCGGACCAACTCGACATCGAGTTTTTTAAATGAAATTTTTATTTTGTGAGAAAAATATACAATATATACAATGAACGGAAGTAAAAATATTTTTATCAATAACTCAAAAACTATAAATGATAATTTCGTGAACTTACATTTTTGAACTCCACGTTGATTTCTCTATTGATTTGACTAATAAAAACGAAACCGGAAGTCGACCTCAAAACCGGAATGCAATTTTTAGTTCATCAAATGTCGACATGGGTATCATTTAGCAGTTAATTTTGCATGCTGATCACAAATCCAGTGTCAGATTTGCTCTATCTTGACGTTTTGTGCGTCAATGGAATTGTATATCGGCTAACTCTAATAGAGAAAATCTTCTCCATCTACTAGAAGACCAGAAAGTTGATATCGCATTATTATTAGAAACTAGATTTAAACCAGAAAAGTATATTAACTTTCACGGATATAATATTGTCAGAGACGACCACTTTTCAGCAACTGTCGGTGGTGGCTCGGCAATTTTAATAAACTCAAATCTGTATTATGAAGAAGTCACAATGAAAGTCGAATTATTAAACATCAATAAAGTAGCCATTAAAATTAAGTTTAAATCATTCACTGTCACATTTATCGATGTATGTTCCTCCAGGAGAAAAGTTATCGTTACAACAGTAAAACGATTTTATAACATCTATAGAAAGACCGTTCATAATAGGAGGGGACTTCAATGCTCATCACATTGCCTGGGGCTTGGACAATCATACAGATGTAAAAGGCAAAATCTTAATGGACTGTATAGGTGATAATAATTTGATATACAAAAGTGCTCTCCTACTTTCTTAAGGAACTTTTCGAAATCGGCAATAGATCTGACCATCTGTACACCTGACTTAAGTCATCTGATCACTTGGAAAACACTTCAAGCCCTATTCGGTTCAGACCATGCACCTATAAGGGTCGAATTAGAGAATCAACCAACTTTATATATATATATATATATATATATATATATATATATATATATAAAGTTTTCTTGGTTTGGATGATCTTTGAATATACAAAAACTTTCCCGTCTTCTTCTGACTGCTTTCTCACATTCTAAATCCCACCAGTATTTTCCTTTGGAAGTTGGTTTTTTATTTTAAATTTGCGAATGCAGTACGATGCAGTTGTATTTATGTTATGCAAAAATTTTTCATATGAATTTATATCTTCAGTTTTAGAGAAGATATCTTCCGAAAATTGTTCATATAATTTCCAGTCGGCTTTCTTTAAATTCCACTTTTGTGAATACGGGTTATATATATATATATATATATATATATATATATATATATATATATATATATATATATATATATATATATATATATATATATATATATATATATATATATATATATATATATATATATATATATATATATATATATATATAACCCGTATTCACAAAAGTGGAATTTAAAGAAAGCCGACTGGAAATTATATGAACAATTTTCGGAAGATATCTTCTCTAAATCTGAAGATATAAATTCATATGAAAAATTTTTGCATAATATAAATACAACTGCATCGTACTGCATTCGCAAATTTAAAATAAAAAACCAACTTCCAAAGGAAAATACTGGTGGGATTTAGAATGTGAGAAAGCAGTCAGAAGAAGACGGGAAAGTTTTTGTATATTCAAAGATCATCCAAACCAAGAAAACTTACTTAAGTATAAAAAAGATGATGCCCACGTGAAGAGGATCACTAAACAAGCTAAAAGAAATAGCTGGAGAGATTATGTCAGGTCCTTAAATAGGTCGGTACCTATTAAAGATGTATGGTCAAAAGTTAATAGACTAAAAAATAGAAAAACTAAGAACATAGTCCCCATAATACTATCGGAAGCTTCATCGATAGAAGAGTTCCATCAAAATATCACTCCACTGTCTGCAGAATTAGTAATTCCTGACCTACAAGTGAATGCGCAATACGACTATCCAGAACAAATCCTCTTAATCAAACCATTTTCTGGCACTGAACTTTACTTTTCGTTAAAGAAAAATTCAAATTCAGCACCAGCTGCTAATGAAATCCATTACTCGATGCTATCAAATCTTTCAAAAATTGGTAAGACTGTGTTTCTGAATATATACAATGAAATTTGGTCACGCCGCATAAAGATTCCTGACGATTGGCGCGTTTATACTATTCTCCCGACCTTAAAACCCGGAAAATCGTTAAATAATTGTGATTCTTACCGTCCAATAGGACTGGCTTCATGTATACTTAAAACATATGAGAGACTAATTAAAAACCGTTTGGAAGTTTGGTTAGAAAAGAACGACCTATTACCAAAAACTCAGTTTGGTTTTAGAAAAGGTAAATCCACACAAGAAAGCCTGAGTCACTTATTGATAGACATTTATGGTTCGTTTACTTATAAGAAAGCAGGTAGTGCTTTGTTTTTAGATATAAAGGGGGCTTATGACAATGTTAATCTCCACATTCTGTATGCGAAAATGTTGGAAATAGGAATACCTGAAACTGTAACATGGAATATCATTAATTTGTATGTTAATCGATCAGTACACGTTAGATTAAATGGATATAAGTCTAACACACGGGACACATCTTTGGGACTACCACAAGGTAGCATCTTGAGTCCTCTATTATATATTCTGTATACTGCTGATTTAGAAAATAAACTTCCTCGACATATAAAAATCTTACAGTATGCTGATGATGTTGCAATCTATGTAGAAAATAAATCAATAGATAAATGTAATGAGTACCTTAAATCAAGATTGAATATTATAAAAAAATGGGCGACGGATAAGAATTTAACAATTTCGGAGAGTAAATCAACCATTGTTACTTTTACCAGAAAACGATATTCTCCTCCAAACCACCTACAATTTGATAATTATAAAATTCATTATAAAACTTCAATAAAATTTCTTGGCGTATTCTTAGACTCAAAATTAAATTGGAAAGAACACACAAATTATATATTGCGAAGAACGGAAAACGCAATGAATATCATCAAGACTGTAAGTGTCAGTAACTGGGGAGCTGACCCAAACATCTCAATATTACTATACAGAATTTTAATGAGATCGATCCGTACCCATATTGGTCATGGAATGTGAGCTTAATGAACCTCCACTTTCATTACGCAGAGAATTCTTAAGTGAGAATGAACATCATACCGGAAGCCCAATTCGGCTTCAGATCAGAACACTCCAGCGAGCTACAAGTACTCAGACTAACAGAGTACATAGCAGCTGGATTCAACGATAAACAATACACAGGAGCTGCATTCCTGGATGCAAGCAAAGCATTCGACAGAGTCTGGCATAAGGGACTATTATACAAAATGAGAGGATACGGGTACAGCGGAGCAATGACAAGACTAATCTCTTCGTACTTGGGCAACCGTAGTTTCAGAGTCCGGATAGGACAAGTCCTGTCCGAACTCGGGAACCCGGAGGCCGGAGTGTCACAGGGAGCGGTACTGTCACCTTTGCTGTACACGATATACACAGCAGACATACCTAGAACACCAGGTACACTATTAAATCTCTATGCCGACGACACAGCGATAGCGGCCAAACACAGAAATGTAGACATAGCAGTCACCAACCTACAGACAGCATTAGACGACATAGAAGAATGGAGTCTAAAGTGGAAAATTGCAATAAACTCAGACAAGACGCAAGCCGTACTTTTTAAAAAGAGGCGAGAACAACCGGAAGAACAGGTAACTGTGCAAGACAATCCCATCGAGTGGAAAAGCGAAGCAAAATACCTCGGTGTAATAATGGATAAAGGATTAACTTTTAACAAACATGTAGAAGCCACAATACAAAAAGCAAATATGGCAAGAGCCGCAATAAGAGGCCTAGCAGGAAGGAAAAGCAAACTTCGCATCAAAACCAAAATAAGATTAATAAACAGTATAGTCCTTCCTATACTGACCTACGCGTCACTTTCATGGGGACATATATGCAACACGACCAAAAAGAAAATACAGGCACAACACAACAAAAGCCTAAGAGAAGCGGTAAACGTACCAAGATACGTAGCTGAAAGATTCCTTTTCAGAGAATTACAGCAAATCAGAGTGACTGACACAATGAAGGAAAAGGCCAGGATAAAGTTCGCAGAATTAGAGAACCACCCCAGTCACATTCTACGAGAGATAATGAGGTATGACGCTTTCCACAGATGGAAGCACAAAAGACCTAAACAACAGATAGTCGACTAAAAGAAAACCAGAGAGAGAAATAAAAAACCCCCCCAGAGGGAAACGTAACCATACAAAACCCCAGAGTGAAAAGAAACTCCAAAATCATAAACACTCACACAAGGAAGACAGTTCGTAGCTCAAATCACCCAGAATATCGCATATCGCCTCGTACACAGTGAGCCCAGCTGCTCATACAAGGATACAGTCTATATTGTGGTATCGTATAATATTTTATATATTTTCTCTATTATGATTTAGACTATATACTAATTATGATTTTTTGTCCACAGGTCACCTACAAAAAAAACCACAAAAAACACAAAAAACCGGCCTCGGCCACCAAAAAAATCAAAAAAATACTAACAAAAACCGGCTTCGGCCACCAAAAAAAAACAAAAACCCCAAAACCGGGCATGTAGGGCCCAACCCCTTGAGCACCAAGTCGCCGAACTGAGCCGGGACTCAGAGCGGAGACTTGATGCCCAAGTAAGCAATTTTAGTTCGCGGATAAGCCACAGTAAGATAACAGGAATATAGCGGAGATGCGCTGTCCTGAGTTTTTGTATTCGGTTAGGAAACCATGTTGGGGCTCTATTACCCAGGACCTCCACATGAAGAGCATTTGGCTGATTGTTGTACCTCTATAGCGCATCAGAGTGCTATAGGGGGGAAAGGGATGGTCTAGAGCATTGGAGCACGGTGGGGTGACTCCTGTTTTTACTCGAGTTAACACACCTTGCTCCAATGAATTGTTACACCCGATCGTACTACCTGGATGAACATTTCTCATAGGCTGGGTTCAATTAAATTGCTTGCTTGCTTGCTTAAGTGAGAAATTTATAGTTAAAGTGGCAGTTAACAATAAACTTGTTGAGTAAAATTGTACACCTAACCACTATATACCTAACTCATCATTACTGGGAAAAAAAGAAGCAGCTTTTAGTTGTGGAAAGTTTTCTCAACGTTTCTAGTTACATTGACGACATACACCAAATAGAACAAATCTCATCCCGAAAATTAAACTATGAAGATTATTTATCTCCATTTAACTGCCATTTAAGTAATATTCTTACCACAGTTTTTCTTACTAGAATAGATCACCTTCAGTATGTACATCATTGGGGGAGTTATCAAAAACTATATACAGATGGTTCAAAAATGGACGGCAGAGTTGGATATGCTATATTCTACCCCCAAAAAAGTATAAAGATAAACAACAGATTACCTGACAAAATGACAACTTTCACAGCTGAACTCGTAGCAGTCAAAGAAGCCTACAAAATATGTATAAATCAAAAAGAACTAAACTATGTTATATGTACAGACTGCCAAAGCATTGTACATAAACTGAAATATAATTTACATAATTTTGAAGAAAATTATATTATCAGTGACATCATAGCACTGAATAGTGAAGCTTTAAAATCGGGCCAACATATCATATTGTGCTGGATAAAAGCACATATTGGTATAAAAAACAACGAAATAGTAGATGATCTGGCTAAAAAAGCAACAATGAAAGAATCCACTCTGCAAACCTATCAACTTCCTATGGGTGATTTAATATCTGTAATCAGATCTCTTAAATGCACAAAATGGCAGGGACACTACAACAATTCAGACAAAGGCAAATTTTATAAAAGAATCCAACCCACAATTTCCGTCAAGACATGGTTTAAACAAGTTTCCAACAGAGGCTTCATCAAAACTATTTGTAGAATAAGAAGCAATCATTGTATGACTCCAGTATCCAAAAGAAAAATAGGACTGACAAATAATAATGAATGTATATGTGGGCAGCTAGCTGATCTACAACCAATGCTGTTAGAATGTCCTTTACATTTTATTGAAATATCAAATTTTTTTACCAAGCTAGTTCAAGTTAATGTTCAATTACCTTCTAATCTAACACATCTTTTAGAGTCAAAGAATCTAGATGTATATAAAATTTTATATGGTCATATTAATTGCTTAAAATTAAAGCTTTGACAAAAAAAACAATAAAAAAATAATAAAGAATAAAAAAAATGAAGAACAAAATAAAAAAAAAATTAAATAAAAAAAAAAGTTACTAAGAAGATCTAAACCTCCGAGGTGTCGAATCGGGTTTATGTCTTAGCGTAGTAATAAAAAAAAAATAAAACCAAATAAAAAAATCCACAAGGAATCTACGTTCCTGTATTTGGCTGTATACCATATATTAAAAAATTAATTAAAATCCCTTGTAAAAGGTATATATTTAAATATATACCTTTTAGAAAGGATTTTAATTATTTTTCAAATAAAAAAAAGTAAAAAGAAAGTAAAAAAAAAAATAAAAAAAAAATAAAAAAAATAAAAAAAAAGATACAAAAAATAAAACAGCAAAAACAGAGTAAACTAGTAAGTAAGTTTCTAACATTCCATGTCTTAACTGTCAATACAATAGTTTTAAATTTAAATACTAACAATATCTTGTGTAAAGAGAGCTCAAAACAAATTGACTGGCCAGTTGGTTGTCAAAACCAGTGCCAATAAAACACACACACACACACGCACACACACACACACACACACAATTTATTGTCTTTATTTATTATTTAAGGTTCTATTTATAACACTTACAAATTTATTAAAGTCTTTATTAGTAATTTATTTCACCCTAATAATTATATAATTTACCTACATTTATTATAATACGTGCGTTATAGCATAGTATGTTAAGAGGATAGTACCAAGAGCTTTTGTTTATAAAATTATTTAAGATGACTTTGCAAAAAAATTGCAACAATACCATTTTTGACTATTTTAATTCTTTCAATAATACATTTTTTTCCTACTTTATATCTTCTTCGTCCTGCTTTATTGAAAGGCCCATGTCTATTTTGGCACGATTTTTAGCCTCTGATGTTGTGTGACCACCTTTTTCTCGGGAGTTCTATTTTCCTTTGTCTTGCTACTGAAAATCTAAATAAATACTTCGTTAATGTAAGTTAAAATATAAAATCAACTATTCTGCCACAACAAGATCTCCTTTTCTTATCTTCCTAATTCAAAAAGGTCTTGAATTCATTCTTTATAGGACCAGCTGATAAATTTGAACTGATTTATATAAAATAAAGCGCTATCAAGTTTATTTTTAAAGATGTTAACAGTACTTGCCGATGTAGTGTTTGATCCAAATTGTTCCAGATATTAAAGATTCTATTTGGCAAAAAGTTCACGCTGGACCTTGCACTAGTTTGTTCCCTCTTTCATTTGTATCGATGGCCTCTTAATCTTTCTTCTTTCGAATATGGTGTTTAGTTTCCCAAAATTATGGTTTAAAATACGGAAGGGCATAATTAGGTCACCTC
Organism: Diabrotica undecimpunctata; assembly: GCF_040954645.1. NCBI lineage: Eukaryota > Metazoa > Arthropoda > Insecta > Coleoptera > Chrysomelidae > Diabrotica > Diabrotica undecimpunctata. The sequence continues at coordinate 139,590,557 of NC_092803.1, read as the reverse complement.
AAAGACGTCGCTGCTCGAATGTCGTAAGATGAGCCATAGATAGTCTATCTTCATAGTTATGTTGTTATATGTTAGAAGTTCTGGTCTAACTAATAATTAATGAATCCTTTGAAAAAGGTAAATTTTTAGAGTGCCTTAAAATATCCATTATTATTCCTCTTCATAAGGGTGGTGAAAAATCGAATGTCTGCAACTATAGACATATTACCTTACTACAGACACTATCAAAAATTATTCAGAGACTTATAAAATCTCCACTTATGTTCTTTCTCGTTAAAAACAACATTTTATCACAAAATCAGTTCGACTTTTTATCTAATAAATGTACCAGTAATGCTTTGTTTTCTGTACTACATGAGGTTTACCAAACACTAAAAAATAATCTTTACACTCTCATTGTTTTTTGTGGCTAATTCCAAAGCTTTTGATTATTTTTTGATACACGAAATTTTGATAAAAAAACTAAATTTCTACGAAATTGAAGGTATTTCTTTTTTTATAAATTTTTTCTAATCTTACTTGGGAAATAGGAGACAACTAGTTAGAGCAAATGTTACTGGCTTTAGTCACAGAAGCATTATATGTTAAGTACCACAAGGTTCAGTATTGGGTCCTTCACTTTTCCTTATCTTTATAAATGACATCACTAATTTGAAAATCGATGGAAATTTTATTCTTTTTGCTAATGATACCAGTATCACCTGAAGTGAGGATGGTGGTTGTTGACAAAACACCGGTTTTCGGTTATAAGGGTTTTTTTTCTTTACTTAAGGTATAAATTGGCGATTATAACCGCCAGGTTAAAAAAACTGATTATTCCAAAAACCGGTATTCAATTTTTTTAATCAATAGTCAAATTAAATTAAAATGTTAAATTTACACTGTGCGTCAGTTTGAGCGACTCAAAATATATCGATACTAAGATAATATAATCAATCGATATATAAACAGAAACTTTTTATTATCCAATTTCAAATTACAACGTACCACAGGAAATGCAAGTCACGAATGAAAATTTTACTTTAATAAAAACAAAAACATTATTTTATTGATTACATTTATTTATTCTTTTTTATTTAATTTAAAGTGCTTGTGACAGCTTCGGCCATTAGCACGAGGCACCGTGGATACAATTATATATATGGTACAATTACATATTATAATATACTACAATTATACATTATTAAGTAAGTTTTCTAGCTTCAGGAACTGGACAGCTGTGATGACTTGGTTCTGGTTCGATAATATATCTGTGATGTCGCCCTTCATGTCCAGTTCTTGGCGTCGTGTATTGTAATGAGGGCAGTCCACAAGGATGTGTAGAACGCTTAGTGGAGATTGGCAATAGTGACAGATTGGCTTAGGTGTAGAATTCATTAGGTGACCATGTATAAATCTGGTGTGACCGATACGCAATCTTCTAGCAATAACCATCTTATTTCTAGTTATACCATAAATAACGAACCGCTCAATCGTCTGATCTATTTGGTGTAAAAATGTAGTGGATTGTTTCCAGTGATTCTGCCAGTAATTTCGTACGAGTTTCTTTATACTAGTTTTTAGGTCACTGGCAATTTGTATATTATGTGGTGTACAATTATATATAGCAGCTTCTTTGGCAAAGCAATCGACGTTATCGTTACCCATAATACCGATGTGGGAGGGAATCCATATGATAGTGATATGGATGTCGTGGATGATAAGATTTTGGTAAGTGTCATGGATTTTTTCTACAAGAGGGTGATTAGTAAATAGATTATTGATGGACTGGATAGAGGCATGGGAGTCTGTACAGATGGCAATATGTTGATTGGGTGCTGAACAGAGTTTGAAGGCTTGGTAAATAGCATACAGTTCACCAGTGTGAACGCTGCATGTGGCAGGTATTTGACATGAACTAACGACTGTTTCAGTAGTGGTAACCGCACAACCAATCTTCGTTTTGCTCTTTGATGCGTCAGTGTATAGTACCCGATCGAGTTTCTTAAAATTAAGAATTTCTAGTAAGGATTTCCTAATTAAATCCTGGTTAGTTTCTGCCTTACTAAACTTTGTAAGTGACACATTAAATTTCGGTAAAGTTTTGGTTCAAGGAGAATTAGTTAGGGATAAATTTATATGTGGTATTAAAGTTGGAAGTAGGAGGGCGATAGTGTGTATGCCTGGAGCAGGTGGGTGAAAATATGTATTAATAAATACAATATAGCGTAAATATAATACGATAAGTAAAACTAATAAGTAGAAGTAGTAATTTTAGAAAAAATATAAAAAAATAGGTTACAAATTTACAAATAGATTTCATTATATAAAATAGATTTGGTATTATGTTGTCCAGAACTTTTCATGAAACCTATGGAGGAAAACTCGTTCATATATATTTTGGTTGGTTAAGCGGCTTCTCTCATTAGACACAATATCGTTTAATAGTGTCACGTCTCTCTCTAAGCCGATTAACCAACCAACATATATCTGAACGAGTTTTCTTGAATAGGCTTCATGAAAAGTTCTGGGCAACATAATACCAAATCTATTTTATATAATGCAACCTATTTGTAAATTTGTAACCTATTTGTTTACATTTTTTTTCAAATTATCACTTTTACTTATCGTATTATATTTACGCCATACTGTATATAATAATAACTAAATGTAATCAATACAATAATATTTTTTTATTAAACTAAAATTTTTATTCCTGACTTGGATTTTCTGTGCTACGTTGTGATTTGAAATTTATTATGGCTCCAAAGGTTGTTAAATTTGATATTAAAAAGTTATTGTTTATATACTTTGATTGATTGATTGATTATCTTGATATCCTTTCGATACTATCGATAATATTGATATGATTCGAATGGAGTCGCGCAAACTAACGCGCAATGTAAATTTAACATTGCAGTTTATTGGGTATTGACTATTGATTAAAAAAATTGAGCACCGGTTTTTGGAATAATCAGTTTTTTTAATCGGTTATAATTACCAGGTTAAACCTTAAGTAAAAAAAAACAAGATAAACGAAAACTGGTGTTTTGTCAACAACCGCCATCCCTACTCGAGGTGATACTTATATCAGCAAAAAGAACAATTTTTCCATCGATTTTTAAATTAGTGATGTCATTTATAAAGATAAGGAAAAGTGGAGGACCCAATACTGAACCTTGTGGTACTCAACATACAAGTATTTTGTGACTAGAGCTAGTATCATTTGCTCTAACTAGTTGTTTCCTATTTCCTAAGTAAGATTGGAAACAATTTAAAGAAATATCTCGAATTTTGTAGAAATTAAGTTTTTTATCTGGAAATTTACTTTTTTCAAAGGATTCATTAATTATTAGTTAGACCAGAACTTCCAACATATTTTTTTTAGATTAAAGAAAACTTTTATGGATAGTTTATCAATACTACAGGAATATTTGCTTTTGATACTATTGATTATTTGGATCAGTTCAGGTTTATCAGCTGGTCCTATAAAAAATGAATTCGAGATTTTTTTGAATTAGGAAGATAAGAATAGGAGATCTTGTGGCAGAATAGTTGATGTTATATTTTAACTTAAATTAACGAAGTATTCATTAAGATTTTCAGGGACAAGGAAAAAGAAAATAGAACGCCTGAGAAAAAGGTGGTCACACATCAGAAGCTAAAAATCGGGGCAAAATAGGCATGGGTCTTCCAATAAAGCAGGACGAAGAAGATAAAAAGTAGAAAAAAAAATGTATTATTAAAAGAATTAAAATAGTCAAAAATGGTATTGTTGCAATTTTTTTGCAAAGTCATCCTTAATAATTTTATAAACAAAATCTTTTGATAATATCCTCTTAACCGTTGTACTCTGTTTTATCTTTATCTAAATACTTATTATCAATTGATATTAATCAGACTTTATCTTATGTGATGACAATGCAGTTTTTCAAAAATATATAAGTAAATAAATATATATTAACAGAAAAAAGATGTTATTGCAATTTATATTTACCGATTGTCATACTACTTCAGAATTCAGACATTCAGGAAGATTTAGACAAAGGTGAATAGGAAGTGTTATTGTATATTACTAGAGAAACGAACAATATTTTTAAATACAGTAAAGCTTGTATAAACAACTCAGGTTAAATTTCTTAAATTGCCATATAAAGGTAATCACTACAATATTCGTCATATTCACAATTATTCCGTAAATAATTCCACGGAGACAAATAACTAATGTGGCAGAGAAGACCTTTATCAGTGGTGTGCCAATTGATAGGATACCTAGCACTTTGTCTATTAAGAAAAATGGAGGAGACACCGAATTTTGCCATAAATGGGATTTCGGTTACTTCATTATCATCGTTATCATTGGCTTTACAACTCTAGGTGACCCTTTGCTGAGTTCACCATTTTCCTCCACTGTTGCCTGTCTTGTGCAGTTATTTCTATTATTTTACTTATATTATGCGTAGATTGAACTGTTATCTTTTTCTATACCACCAACTAACCTGAGATTAGTCACTAGCTTTTACTATCCATCACTAGATTTTAAACATATCCTTCTTCTTCAAGTGCCGTCTCCATCAATGGAGGTTAGCGGTTATGGTGGCAAACGTTTGTCTATCTTCAGCTGTTCTTAAGAGTTCCTCAAATCCAAGTCCTGTCCAGTTTCTGATATTACGTAACCAGGACAATTTTTTTCTTCCAATTCCTCGCTTTCCTTCTATTTTGCCTTTTATTATCAACTGAGGGATGTAGTATTTCTCGTTGCGCAACAAATGCCCTAAATAACTGGTTTTTCTTCTTTTGACTGTTCTCAATAGTTCTTTTTCTAAATTGAGTCTCGCTAGTACTTCTTCATTTGTTTTTCGTGCTGTCCAAGGAATTTTTAAAATTCTACGGTACACCCACATTTCAAATGCCTCGATTCTATTCAGGCTCTTTATTTTTAAAGTCCATGTTTCGACTCCTTAGAGAAGAACAGACCAGATAAAACATTTTACAAGTTTTAATCTCAATTTAATATTTATATGTGTATCGCAGAATAGAACGCGCATCTTAAAGAAACTATCCCTAGCTTGGGCAATTCTCGCTTTAATTTCTTGTTCTGGGTCCAGCTTGCAATTAATCCAACAGCCAAGGTATTTGTATTGGTTTACCTGTTCTAAAATATTCCCATTTATTTTTATAGGTAAGGGGATATTCTGTTTTCTTTGGATCACCATTACTTTTGTTTTTTTTTCGTTGATCTTCATTCCAAACTCTCGACAAGCATCCTTAAGGTGGTCTATAACCCTCTGTAAGTTTGTGTCTGTATCAGCCAGTAGGACAGTGTCATCTGCATATCTTATGCTAGATATTGGTTCTCCATTAATTTTTATTCCTGTGGAAAGGTTTTCCAAGGCTTGCTTGAATAGTAGTTCCGAGTAAAGATTGAACAGCATAGGGGATAGTATGCATCCTTGCCTTACTTCTTTATTTATATTTATTTATAATATAAAGTTCATCTTATTCGACTTGACTAGATGGAGCGTACTATGTTTTTACTTTCATAGAGTATCTTAAGTTCTTGATCTCTCTTGATATTGTCTCTTCTCTACAAGTCCCAAAGATGATCCATAATATTTTACGTCAAAATATTTTTTCAGTATTTTTGGTCAATGCAGCTTATACTGTTTCTACTTTCAACAAAATATTGTCAAATACATAGTTTACTGTTTAAGTTTCCCAAGAAAAGAAATTTTAAATTAACTATTTAGGTTTTTAACTATGTGTTTAAAAACTTATTACTCTATTACGAAAAATGTATTACTGTCTTTTCCACCTACTAAATTTACATTCGTTTTAACAAATAAAAATTAAATTTTTGAAACAATTAATTTTTAATATTTCTAGTAAAATAATTTTTGTGATATCTATACTGATGCCCTTTTAATTTCTCTTCTCTTATAGAGACAATCTTATTTGTAGTAGAGTAGAGAACACTTTGATAGCTTGATAGCAGGTAGAAACTCCTTTTGGATAGTCCTGTCAGAGAAAGTGAATCAATCCTTGCTGTCCAGATATTCCAGGTGTTGTCTGATCCGGAAAACTAGTACCTGTTCCCTTGTATACAATGGCGTACCTGTAGATGTTTGGCTACCTGTTACTTTATTGAGTAAAACTCAATCACTTTAAGTGTTAATAGTTCCTTCTATTTTACATAAAATGATATTAGGCATGGATTTTATTCATTTGTATTAACCTTCTTTGGATTCCTAAAAATTTTCATTTAAGGCTGAAAAGTTATCTACTTGTGTAGTAAATACTATTATCAGTTCTGAAAATGTTTCTGACACTCAGCAATCACAACTTAACTCTGTTATTGAGTTGTTTGAAGAAATAGGTCCTTTGTCGAACGCATTCCTCTATATATATATATATATATATATATATATATATATATATATATATATATATATATATATATATATATATATATTATATATATATAATATATATATAATATATATATATATATTATATATATATAATATATATATATATATATATATATATATATATATATATATATATATATATATATATATATGTATATATATATATATAATATATATATATATATATGTATATATATATATAATATATATATATATATATATAATATATATATATATGTATATATATATATATATATATATATATATATATATATATATATATATATATATATATATATATATATATATATATATATATATATATATATATATGAGTTCTACCAAAGCGGAATGCGATACTGTAAATCCAAAATACTTTTCCACAAGGAAATTAAGTTCCTGTAGTTGGCTGTATACCATATATTAAAAAATTTTTAATAAAATCCTTTATAAAAAGGTATATAAAAACCCAGTCTGGCTATGTTAAATAGATGATGATGGAATACTTATTCCGAAAACGTTTTGTCTATTTAACATAGCCCGACTGGGTTTTTATATCTTTTTATAAAGGATTTTATTGAAAATTTTTTCTAAACACTTTTGTCATTTTGAAGAGAAAGGATAATAGTTTTTTTTAGAGACCGTTTTTAAAGTTAAGAAAAAAAAAAGAAAATAATATAATAATATATAAATATATAATAATAAAGAAATAAAATAAATATAACTATAATTTATATCTTTAAAAACGGTCTTTGGATATAAAGATGGAAACTTCAGTAAAAACCTGCAGATAAATATATTGTGGCCTATTTTGAATAATAATATTTAAACAATATAATATAATTAACGTTGAAATAAAGTGTAGTGTAAAGTGTAAAGTGAGTGTACGCCACTGGATTTTCATACGTCTTTCCCCACTTCTACGCCTTCAAACGATGACTCACTCTCCCA